>NC_138198.1:111518221-111901830 GCF_964194105.1 Spermophilus citellus
ATCAGGTGCTACGGCTCAGCTTTGCTGGGTTGCTGAATCGCTCTATTCAGTGCCCCTGCTGTTTAAACTACCACTCTATGGGAAGATGGGAAATGCCTAACGCTCATCTCGACTTTATTCTTGGAGATTCGTTTCCTTTCCTACATCAAGACCATGCAGAACATCTGAGGTGGACACAACCCATTTTACAACACATGTGCTCCGAAGGAGGGGCACCACCATCCTAAAATGCACATCCAGAAAACAAGATGACATCGGTAAGAGTCCTCTAATGGTAGGCTACCTAAAACCTCTTTTGGAAGTAGATGGGGTATAAATAATAAATAAATGAGGAGTGGCACTGTTATGAAATGTCATATCCCGGCAGTCCTGTGAAAGGACAAGACCCTGGGGAGGGAGAAGAAAGAGATGCGACCGCAGAGTCATCCAAAACTGAGGTTTGAAGGAAAATCTGTTCCACTTGGCATGATTAGCATGGTCTATTTCTTTGGGGAATGTAGGTAAAGAGGGAACAAAATTTAAGTCAAAAACCCACACACACAAAAAAAAAAAACCCAGAAAAGTCAGACTAGAACACTTCTAGGCTGAGACCAACTGCACTCTATGCATACTTCCACCTCCCTTTTAAAATTCCTGGTGCCACATTGCATCCTTTGCTGCCTATAGGCATCTGTTCCCCTCTAATTATTTGCCATTTAGAAAAACTCTGCTTAAATTCCTTGTGCATCTGGCCCTTGCTTAGTGTATATTTGTGATACTTAAATATGGTGCTTGATATTAGAACAGCCCTGCATGCAAGTATAAAAACTTTCCCTACTCAGAAAAAACATTCCAATACCATCTCCTCCAAAAGTATGCACAAAGTAAATTCAAATATTACCAGCACTTTACAAAATAAATGCATGCTCCTAAATACATCACATGCACACACACATACACAAACACACACACACGCCTCAAAGATTTAGTTGTTGGAAAACAAAGCTGCTTCCAGTGTCTCAACCAATGTTCTCATAATATAAATGCTAGCAATAATGTTCTTCCCAAAATAGAGCCTTTACCTTTTAAATAGCAAGAGACTCCTGAATTAGTGGATTATTTTGGTTAGGGTCTCCTGAGCTCCTGAATGAATTTTTGCTGATCAGTGAAATGAAATATTATTACCTTGCATGGAATTATGCTACATGGACATCCCCTCTTGAGAAAACAGGGATGGGGGAAGACTTGAAAAATAAAACACTAGTGAACAAACATGCTTAATTCTTCCCATCTCTTCCACACTCATCCTCCTTTCTCATTCCTTCATTATTTCACCTTTCTTTTTTCTCTCTCCATAATCCCTCTCTTTAAAAAGAGCCACCATGTGAGGGAAACTACTGGACTAGGAACTTGGACATTTGGCGCCTACATTTAATTTTGCTAATAACTAGGTGTGTAACAGTTTCCTCGTCTGAACTGAAGTAAATAATTTCTAGGCTCCTTTGAGGAACAGTTGCTGTTATATATTAATAGTAGTAATAATAAAGACCTACCCTGTGCCAAACACTTTGCAGTGTGATGGGGTGATGAACAGCATGCAACTGTTCATCTCCCTGTATTTGAATCCTAGATCCACTTTCAATGAATTCGTTACCCTGGCAAGTTACTATCTTGGTGTCTCTACTTTCTCAATAATAAAATATGACAAGTCATAACATCTACATCATGTGGTTGTTGTGTCAAATAGGGTAAGATACGGAAGGCACTCAAAATGTGTTTTCATGTATTTATTCATTTATCCTTTATCATCTGTCTTCCACCATAATGGAAGTTTCATGCAGAAAGAAAATAACTCTTATTCACCACTATCTTCATATAGCCTAAAATAGTAACTGGTACATGATATGGAGCTGGTAAATAAACTACTATTCAACAGTGAATGTATGTATGGATGGATTGACAAGTGGATGGAGGAATGGGCAAAGTGTTGTGTAAACCAATGATTATAAGCTTGAACTATTAAATGCTTACTAGGAATAATTTCATATTGGAAGCATATGAAATGAATATTTGCCAAGTCAGAGGAAAAATAACTTCAGTTTGGGGGAATAGGGAGTGGAGTCTTCCCACTCCATACATGACTCAACCAAGAAAACTCTCTAAATATGTCACCAGGGACCACTGACTGGTTAAAATCAATAGGCAATGTTGTGTTCCCTTTTTGTTAATTGATTTGTCTTATTTACTTTTACAGTATTAGGCACAGAATCTAGGACCTGCTGCATACTAGTCAGGCACTCTACCTTTGAGCTACATTCCCAGCCCATGTTGAGTTCTCATTCTCCTGGACCAAAATAAAAAGACAGGTACGTCTCTTCCTTCTCTTAAAAAAAAAAAAAAAAAAAAAGGCTGGCATAGCTTCCATGCACATAGCACATTTTCTTTTTTTCCCCATTCCTGATCCATTCTCTTTTGGTTGCTTTGAATATTGAAAATCTTTTTAAACATTAGGCCTGAGGTCCACCTGTTACTCAACTCCATAAGCAATCTCATACCTTCAACTGGGATCCATCCATATTATGAGGAGCCTCCAACTACCGGCCTTCCATTTGGGCTTTTCTGAACTTCACATGCTGAAATTCAGCTGCCCATTTTATATCCTCACCTGAATGGTTTAAAAATGCCTAAAACTTAACACCAAACTCATGATATTCTCCTTTTAATCTAGACAGTTTGTAATGCTCCCTAGAATTTTAAAGATATTGAGGAAGACATGAATCAACACATATTAAAAGAATCTCCTACACCAAGCTCCTGTCCTAGATGGACAGATCTCATTTAATGTTCTTACCTGCACTGAAGCAGATATAATTATCTGTATTTTTTCAATGTTTTGATTTAAACGTTTAAAAAAAATTAAGTGCTACAGATCCAGCCCAGATCCCAGTGCATGCTAAGCAAGTGCTTTACCACTGAGCTCTACCACCTAGCAATACTCCAGCCTTGATCTTCATTTTTAAGAGCAGGAAATCTCCCAGAAATTGCCTTCATATTATCGCAGACCATGGAATTCAGGCTACATGACTCAGAATTAAAAGGACGAACACAGTTGGTGTTGAAAAACAACCTTGCTCCCTTGAGCCTATGACCTATAAGGGGTTGTTACACTATAAGTCTCTTGATTCACAATGGAGAGAGAGTCTGGTGAATCAGTGACATGTTAATTCAGGTGAAAAAGAGGAAGATATATATAGCAAGATGTCAATGAATGAAAATAGACATAAGGGAGAAAAGTTAGAGAAAATAAACATTCAAAAAGTAAAAACTAAATGAAAACTAAAAACGAAGATATTAAATATATTTTACCAATGCAAAGCTACAATGATGAAAATTTTTTAAATGAGTAAAAATTTGCATAGTATAAAACAGAAACAAGATCCCTAACAAGCTCACAGAAGGCACAGAGGTACAAGGCATTCTTAGCAAGAATGGCCAAGGGGACATGACCTCATGTACAGGCTGAATCTGTCTGACTGTCATAGTATGAATGACAATGCTTCATGCCTAGCTTGGGACAAAACAGGTTCCCTCCCTTCATAACAGATGACATGTGACTCTCAAGTTGCTAGCACTCCAAAGAGTTTCCACCTTTTTTATGACAACTCCTAAAGACCTCATTCCTTTGGCCAGTTCCATCAGTAAGTCCTCCCACGTCCAGTAGATTTGTCTCCCACCTCCAATCGCTAAAGATGCCACTGTACGGATTTTGACATCATCTATCACTGATTATTAAAGCTTGGCTGGCTCAGCTGTCCAAAGGCAGGTACTGGCTGTCTGTCTCCTTGGAGAAGACCTCTGTGGCTGGATTTCCTCTCTGCACATGAGTGGTTAGGGGTTCTCAGACAGGGAGCTAGACAAGTTGACCTTAATTGTTAAATGGCGTATTTTTATATAATTTTAACACTAGAACATTCATCCACCATATCCACAGTTTTAGGCCTTTGATGTTTCCAGCTGTCAGAGAAAAAAAATATATTTTTCTGGCAGATAGAAAAATGAATCAGACGTCCTTATCTCTATCCATCGCAGACAGATCCTGTTTCATGTTCTGGCTCACAGGAGAGAACGTCTCCCTTTCAGCACTCACCATGCCAAACCCATCCTGATGTGGTATAAGAAGGGATCAGGAGAAGGTGAGAGAGGTAAAATGGGCAAGGGGCAATTCACCTTTGGCTCTTGTCCAGAGGCCACTACCTGGCCAACGGCATTATTTCCAGTTTTTCTACCAGTAAAGTGGGAGAGACAGATCTTAGAGCATAAACAATTATGTTTGGGCTCCCAATTCAAGAGGCCACTTGCCAGCCCCACAATCCTCCAAGGCAGATGACCTCCTGAAGATAAAGGTGTGGTCCAACATTACACAGCTACTAAGCCATGAAGTTAGAGATCAACCCCAACTCTACCACCATCTACTGCCAAACCCTGAGCTCCTCCTGCATCCACACTTACAGAGATAATAGGAGGAGACCAGCAAAGGAAAGAGTAGTGGGAGGAGCACTGGATGTTGAGGGAGGCAGATTGTAGGAGACAAGAACTAGGCTAGAAGGACTGAAGTCATGTTCCCCTCCTAACCCAAGTATCACTGGGAAAGCTGTTGGACTCCACTGTCTCAAGGTGCTGGCTGGGCCTGACATGGGTTCCAACCTTCACATCACCTGGAGAGACTTAGTCATCTATGGACCACACTGACAATCAATCAGTGCCAGAGAGCAGGGGATGTTTTTAAGCAAAGGGAAGAGGATTCAGCTGAGAAAGAGAAGATAAAAGAAAACAAGAATTATGGGGAAAGGTCTCAGGACAGGTAAGTTAAGTAACTGAAATGTGAAATGAGTGGGGCCGTCAGAAGAATGAAGCATACATTTTCTTCTAAGGTGTATGTCCTTCTAAGACAAGAGGGATGAAGAAGCCAACTGGAGCTTAGTTGTAGCTACTGTGGGATCAACCAACTCAAATCGGGCAACACGTTTGAGAAGGCTGACATCTCTCTCAAAATTCCGGAACTTGGATTCACGTTGTTACCACCTTCCTCCTTCTCTAAGGACTACTTGGATCCTTCCTGGTGTTGGATTTTGATTGAGTAGAGAAAACCTGGAGCAAAGAATATTGTGGTAAGGGGTGATAAGAGGAAAAGATGAACTGGGGCAAGGTCACCTCCACCTGCAGTCTGAGGCATCCAATGTTAGACAGGAGGTACTAGTGGTGTCTTCTAAGAGTCAATGATTCTTTGGTTTCTTTGTGTCACAAATAGGAATTCAAAATCTCTCACAGACAGCTGCACAATTAAAGTCAACGTGTCACCCAAAGATGGCGCAACTAGAGAAATGAGAGGAAACACAGCCACAGCAAGTCAGCAGGAAAGCTCCATGGGAGATCTGAGCTTTCCTCCTTCACAAATGGCAAAGCTCACTGCAGCACTGGTCAGAGGTTGGTCTCTACTCGTGGCTCTTCATTAAGCCAGGTATGAGGCACAGGAGATGAGAAAAACTATGGCAACCTAGGGCTTGGCACTGCGCCCCACACCACCTGGTGAGGTGGCCTTGTCAACCCTGTGCCACACACACAACAAGGAGACCACCGAGCCAAGTGGCTGAGCCAGGATGCAAACTGGTATTGAGTGTGGAAGCAGAGACTCCCAAATCAAAGGAACAGACTATAGATTAACAACCTGTCGGGGAAATCCACAAGTCCATTCATCCTCTCCATGGAGAAGAGGCACTACTCTGATTCTAGTTTAATTCAGATTCTCAGAATGGTTCTTGAGTGTTCTCCTACTACTTTGCTCACATTTGTCAAAGACCATAAATTACTTGGGAACATCGACCTGAATTCCAGAGGAGTCTAATTTCAGGCCAGCAGTGTACTTGGCAAATACAAGTCCTGGCCAGATGCATACATTTCTACTAATAAAGCCACAGGTCCTATACTCCCAGGCCTCACTCTCTCTTATTAAAGACTAATGATGACAGTTTTTCTCTTGACTTTTGGGATCCTTAGCCATTTTTCTTGTCAGGTCTATTTTTTTTTTCTTCTTCTTCTAAAGTGCTTGGGATCAGACGTAGGGTCTTGTGCTAACAGGCAAGTGCTCTAACACTGAGCCACATCCTGGCTCCTTCTTGTGAGATGGTTTTAAAAATTATTATTCCTCGTGTATAACGTTATGCTATCATATATTAAAAAATGAAAGGGAGAGAGAGAGGTGAAAAGTACATGGCTATTAACACAGTGCCTTAAACCTTGCTTTCTGCTTGTATCCATTGTCCTAAGGTACACTGTATTGTACAGTTTTACCTGCCCATCTGCCTGCACTGTCCAGGGAAATAAAGCCTGCTGGTTAAAAACACACACTTTGGAGTCTGGAAAGACTGTGTGTAAATTCCACAAATATCACTAACCAGGAGTGGAGCCTCCGTCTGGATTATTTTATTAACCTTTCTGTCTATCACTTTCCTTATGGGTAAAATGAGGATGATAAATGTTTCTCTCAAAATAAAAAAAATATGCGAATAATAGCACAGTGTTTGGCACACAGTGAAAGCAAGATACCTAGGAGCTGTCATTACCAGATGAGGATAGTATCAATAAACATCTATGGATGTTAGCAACTCACATTATTGACAGCCTTGGACCAAGGTCATTGTCACTATTTAGAATTTAGTGCTGATGGAGCACAGAGTTACTCTGCTCTTGCAGGAACAAGCAAGCTTTATACGTGTATTGCAGACATAAAGAGTAAGGCCTTGATCGGGACTGTTTTGAAAATGCATGCCTTTGGAAACAGAGACTAAGAGACCAGAGAGACGTGAGATGAAATGTCTTTCCAAACACATCCAACTGTGTGTGCTCCTGACGACAGCAACATCTATTCAAGAAGCACAATGTATTTTCAACTGTAGATATTTCTAGTATACAAAAAGGAAAAAACATCAGCTCAATGGTTCCCACGACTTTTCGCTTTTGCTATTTTATTTTGGTTCCAAGCAAGCCTCCTTAGTTTTATGACCTCTTCCTTCTGCACCGTTCTCTCTGCTGGTGTCCCCATGTGCCCAGTCATCCATGTGCACAGCACTGACAGAGCCATTTCCTCTTCATCTCTTAGCCTGGAGTAGTTTTCCAGTCCTTTACACGCTAACACTTTGAGCCATAATTCCTACCCACTTGCAACTTTTATTCTAAAGCAAACAAAACAAATCAGGCCAAGATTGCCAGAGCGTAATGTTTTTTCAAATACTACTCATATGTGGAATAGTTTCATTCGATGCTCTTACAATTATAGGACAAATCCAAACAAATCTTTCTCCACTCACTGGGCTCAGCTATATTTCCCCTTCTTCTTCTAGACACTGACTTCTAGTATCCTCACTGATCTTTATTAATTCTACCACAAGTATTTATTAAATTGCTTATTTATAATAACTAATCTAGTAACAAGCAAATGTCTAATTTTAATCACAATGTGGAATATTTATTGTTTGGTTACATAGTAAAGCTTTGAGACTTTTTGTTTGCTTCATATATTGTTCAAATGTTCTACGGAAGAATTTGGGTTCTGGAAATGTGTTATAAAACCAAGAATATAGAACAACACTCCTGATCACCTCTAGAGTAACCTCTCTCTAACATTATAGGTAAGCCTTCTATTCCTGAAAGGTATTTTTCTGGTGAACTTGAACTGAACTTCAGCTTTCCCTCAAATGTGGTATGACTGTTGCTTATCCTAATAACTGATACAGTGTGAGCGGACAACAATTTCCAATTAGAGGTAACTTCCAACATTCCCTGTAAATATACCAAGTTATCGATAATCCTATCTGCAATCATCAACCCAGGACTGGAAATGACTGCAAAGATATTTTTATTAAATAGTCTTTGATTTGGCTCAATGATGTTGGCAAATCCTGAGCCTTGAACCTTTGTGCAACAACACATGCTTTTCAAAATCACTAGCAACATGTTTACCGCCTGCCCCCTCCACTTGAAGGAAAGCCCCACGAGGGCAGGCATTACTTCCTGCCTTGTTTCTTAATGATCTGAGCTTTCTGCCTGATACATAGTCAGCACTGGCTAGAAATTTGCTGAATGAATGACAGCTGTTGAACAGCTGGCTTTCCTGTAGGTGGAGAGCCCCTTTCTCACACCCTTCCTCTTCCAATACTACTTCCAGCCTCTGCACTCATGGCTCCCCATGCCTCAAACACCTCTCCACTCCACTCCTAGGGTGCCTCTCTTTGCCTTTCTACTCCCTCAAGATCATTCAGCTCCGAACTTCAATGTCAATTTCTCCAACTTCCTCTGAGCTATTTTCCACCCAGCAAGGGGCTCTCATAGGATCTTTTGTTTCTGTTGGCCCTCTTCCTTGTCTTCCACCAGACAAAAAGTAACTTCAAGTATGTGGTAATACAGGTGCAGCCCCAGGGTCAAGCTGTGCAAGTACTTGGCTCAAAGCAATAGCTCAATATTTCAGGAATGGGATTAATGAATGACTTAAAACTAAATACTAATATGTGAAAAAAAAAACAAAACACAGAAAGCTATGTGTGTGTAGGTCTAGAGAAATTGATCCTAACTGTATATGATATACATCAAATAAGCTTACAAACAGTGTACTTTAAAATCCAAGAAAGCAAGATGTTGTTGAACCTTTCCACAAGTTAAAGGTATCTTGGACCATAAATAATGTCCTTCATATACATCACCACTCAAGATTCTGTGATTTACAAAGAAGTTCTTTGGTGAAAAAATGGTGCAGAAAGGTTATTGATATCCTGAGAAATGATTCATGACTTAACTTCCTTATTCATTAGCTTTAACTATCTCTAAAGATGATATTTTCAACTTCCCCAAAATTCTAAACAAAAGTAGATTGTAATAACTTCAATGTCTAAATGGAATACAAAATGACACCTAGAAACAAATAAATAAAATTTCTGAATTTCATGTATTTTCTTTCTCTTGAGACTACACTCTACCCAAAAAAAAAAAAAAAAAAAAAACACAAACAAACAAACAAACAAAAACCTACAGGAGGACCCTTAAGCTGTTTTCCTTCTCTCTGTATTTTCATTTTATTAAATTAAATACATAGAATTCAATAGAAGCACAAAAGAAGTAAAATACAAGACGTGAAATTTTAAAGGTGAAGGTCTAGCTACTATCCAGGCCAGCATGTGATCTGGAAGCCTCATGTGAGTCAGTTAGGAAACTGTGGCTCTGAGCAGCTTGGAGTTAGCCTGCTGCGTTTAGAATGGGATCAAGACAGGAGATGCACAGTGTAAAAAACCTGTGGCAGACAGAAGCTGCTCCGTCATTCCCAAGGTGGCACAGAGCAGTCAACAAATTACTCTTATTAGCTATCTCACCATTTTACAGATTACACAACCACCATGAAAAGCTCATAAAATCAAGCTACTAAAACTTGGGGTCTGTATTGCTCTTCTAGAAGAGGTAGCCTTTTAAAAGAACAGATAGGCTTTTAAAAATCTATTATTATGTAAAGTAAGTCATACAGTATAGCAGAAATGATATTAGAAAGTCTACAAAAATCTCCCAAGTACTCAAGAAAAATATACTTGCCTACAACCAACTCGGAGGCTAAAATTTCGTAGCTCTGTAGTTAGCTCTTTCCCCAGCCATTCTGCATAAGGCAAATCTTCCCTCTTCAGTGGCGGTTTTAGTTGTAGATTATAAAAAAGTAAATGAATGTTCTTTTTGAAATATTTATAGTGCTAACTTTTCTCTAATTTGCCTTGCCTTTCCTGTAAATTAGTAAAGTATGTCAACATTTTTCCCCTCAATACAGGGAAAATGAATCCTACCACATATATACAATGTTTAATTGTGAATGAATTTATGGCCATTAAAGTCTGTCACATCTGTATTACAGAAGCAAACCTTGAGGGCCATAAGATTAAATCTATCAATTTGATGGAGAATTAAAATTAAAAAGAGATCCATTCAGCCTCATTTTCTCTCAATGGAAATGTGCACAATTTTAACCTATTAAAATCTTATCTACTTTCAAAACTAAAAATTTATAAATTTATGTCATAAAAATATCTTGATGATAAATAATTAGGTGCTAAGTGGGTGGTGACTCACTTTTACTGAGCAAGAGAGAATCAGAAGGATTTAAAAATAAATGCTTGGTTCAAGAAAAATGAACAGTTTTGAAAACTCAAATGACAATTTTTTTGAAGAGATGTGCAGGTCCAGAGATTCAGGTTGAAATTACAGATGCCTGGATCTCAGCCAAGACCCCCAAACACAGAATCTTCATGGGTATGATCCAGGCATCAGTCCGTGTGAATGGCCCAAAAGGAAGTCAGGTGTGCAGTAATCACGGCTGAAGAACTGCAAGATGTGGTCATATTTCCCATGGAATTCAGGTGTCATAGCTGAAGCATGAAGAATGTCACTTATCAGACACCAGATACATATCTGATATACATCTGTATCAGATATATAAGGGCATGAGGAAACAGGGATAGTCAAAGTAAATTTTAAAAATTGAAAATCAAGTGATATTCAAAGTAAAGATAGGCCAAGGTCTACCAGAAGTCCTTTCTCCCATTCTCTATATTTGGCTTTTACACTTCTTGCCTCTACCTTCCCATCAGTCATAGCACTTGCAGGTGAGCAACCTGAAAGATACTCAGGACATGTCTACCTTTTGTAGGATGTAACATGCTGCCTGTTCTAATCTACCAGATAGTAAATAATCAATGGAGTTGGCAAATATCATGGAAATAATACTAAGACTTAACAAACATTTAACAAATATTAAAGACTGGGCACAGTGGGGTAATTAAGACAATGAATTCAGCAGTGGAGAAAGATGTCTTGGTTATTCAAAGGCCTTTCTCATAATTTTTGAAGTACCCCTACTTATTTCTCTTATTAAAGATGAATTCCAAAGCTACTAGTTCAATGAATTAACTAGGTAAAAACAAAGTAAGCAACATATGCTCAACCAATCTAAGAAACACAGACACTTGTTTTCCTCATTCCTGGCTAGTTCCCCTGACTTCTTGAAGATTTTTAGGTGACTATTGCTAAGCTTTAGGGTTTTATTAGTCTTCTCATCCCTTGATCACCTGTTTCAATATGATCCTGATTTCTTTTGTATTTCTTGTTTCTCCCCCTGGGAAATCTAAGTCTGTTTCTGGCATCTGTACCCCATCCTCCTTTGTGAACACTGAAGTGAAAAATTCATTTATTTTTTAGCAGCGTCTCCATCGTCTGTCAATAAATTATCCTTTCTGTATCTTTGCAGCTTGACAAACCACTTTTCGGACCTCCTGTTCTTTAGGGCCTTTAAGAGAAACTCATTATTCTTTATTATAATCTCACAGGTAATCGTTCTTTTTTTTTTCACTCTTAATTTTGGGAATGTTTTTTCGTATTCTTAACATCTTCCTGTAATCATGCCAGTCTCCTTCTCTATAACACTTGATGTCAACTGTGCCTCTTTCTTAATAAATAATTGCTTTGTACTCTTCAGTTTCCAATCCTGCTAGCTTGACAGTTGGAATTTTCTTATGGTGTGTTTATTCTTACACAGCCTAACTTTTCAGTATTGGCTTACTGACTTTCTCTCCGATATGTGTGTCCTTTCCCTCTCTGGCTGGCTTTTCCTTCCCTCCTTGGTCCCTTCTTTCTCATTCTGCATCTTAGGGTCTAACCCTCAAAGCTGACTGTTACATTTTGTTTCAAAGGATAGAAGGGCTGCAGTTCTCAGTTCTGCCTACAGATTCTGCATTTTCCAGAGTTTCAATCAATGGCTCAGAAAGCATTTGCTATGAAAAGCACCATTTGATGACCAAACCTAGTGCCAAACCCTTAGGTCCAAACTCTTGCATGTGTCCCAAATTTGCATAACCAAATCAAGCTTCCCACCTCTTTGTGTCTCCTGTCTAGTTTGACCACACACTTGCTAAAGCCTCTAGCAGAATGATCATCATGCTCTTAAAATACTCTCCCACTCTACACTTCCAATCAGATCCTTTGTTTCAGATAAAACTTAATCAAGAGGGTTTTATGTAAGTTTCCACTTGTACATAATGATAAATAGCTTAAGCTACATTCAGTACATTCACAATCATTACTTTTCCTCCTTCACCCTATGATAAATCTCATTTTATCTACCCATTATTTTCCTCGATTATGTCAATATTCTAGTGGCCCTTATTACCTGATGAGTTGAATTTAACTCCTTTTGCACCGCAATTTTTGTGACTTTTAACTATTAGCCCATATTAGCTTGTACCTGTAATGTCCAATAAATTCTCTATCATCTACATTAAAACATTAAAGAATGAGAACCAAAGATTTACATTCTGAATACCAGTAAGAACCTCTATTTTCTGATAAATGCTTATCACTCCTATCAAAATATAGCAAACTGCATGTGGTACATGTACTAAAAATGCTTTGTCCAATCTAAACAACACAAAATAGAACAGCTTGAGCTAGTCAGTGAATACTACCTAATAAAAAAAAAGTACAAACTGAGAGATCGTGCTCTTATGTGGAACAGAGTAAGGAAGCCAAACACCAATATCAAGTAAAACAGCCTCCAACAGCACAAACTCTTCAGCAGCCCTCAGCAAAGTGTGCATTTACCTGCTGCCCATTTTATCCAAACAGAGCATCCTCACACCCATGCTAAGTAAGTGGAAATCTGCACAAACAGAAAGTAACTTTTGTAGGATCACTAAGAAATCATGGTGATCCAGTCCCACACACTAATTGGTAATGCTTTTAAGCACCACATTTAACTGGATTTTCTTACAGCACTAATGCTCCTCCACTGACACAACTTAGCAGGCAATGTATTTACAAAACTATAATAGCCTGAAAAGAATTAACAATGAACAATGTGCAAAATAGTCAATTACAGGCTTAAACTTTAAACAAGCACTTACAATGAAGATTAAAAAAAAAAAAACTATCTTGGCTATTGGGTCATTTTCCAGGCTACTAACTGCTAAACCATGTGCAGAACGTGCTTCCAATTTAACCATCCAGATTTTCTACAAAGGCAGATAGCTCTGCTCTGCAGGCAGTATCAAGTTGGTCTTCAATCTGATTTTTAAAACAAGGCAATTCTAGGAAAACCAATAAGCTTTTTCCTACAGATCATCAAAAAAAGAAAGAAAAGGGGACATAGGTTTTATTTGAAAGATCCTAATTTATCCATCCATGAAAGTGAAGAATATAACCTTACATTGTTCTGGGAAAAGGTGGTGGTTGAATAAATGCTATAGCCCTGTCAGTCTCTTGAGGATTACTGGCCACAAGACTCAATTCTTCAGAGACAGCATTGGCAATGGGTACCAATGCAGTAAATTTTTAATTAATTAATTAATTAGATGCACACAGGAAGTCAGAATTATTTTTTAGAAGTTAGAAGATTTGAAATACTTCCCAATAAAGGATCTCTCGGGTATTACAAATATTTGCATAAAATGAAACCTGAAATCTCAGCTTCCCTCTTTTGATGGCACCAAATCAAAATTCATATACAAGGAATGACCAGTACAAAAGCCAGATGCATGGAGAGACTTGAACAAAAAATGTATAAAGAACTTTACCATGAAACAGAATGAACACTCGAAGCTCCCAGGCGGTAACTAGGCGGGGGTCTACAGAAGTCATAGAACTCTGGCATGATGAGCCAAGAAGGATGAGTTTTTCACATGTCCCATTCATACTTCTTCTTAAGGGGAGAACCAAAAAGAGAAAGCTGAAAGACAAGTTTGTCTAGTGTATCATTGATAAGGGTCAACTACATTCTGCTATTGCTGGTGTCTTGTCACCTGAAAATGAGTCAGGTTGACTTAACCTTGGTTCAGGCAAACCTACACCTTGTATGGAGTTTCCTAATGCTTGGCTTTAAAGCTGCCTGCTGGGTACTGATCCAGTTCTTCCCTCTGTGTCTGCCTAGCTATCTAGTTATACCTGCAGAAGAACCCTGTTCTTAAAATTCCCAAGGAGCTCACACACCACTCTACAAGGATTTTGTTTACCATGAGAACTGTGTTCCCCAAAACCTGCCACGAATCTAATTTTCATGGAATATTTAAAGGTATCCCCTGCAAATCCTTTGGAAAGGAAATAGTTACTTAACCATTGTGAGCATGAATTCAAATGCTATACACCCTTTAGCACCTATAATTTAAGAGCCGGCTCACCTTTTAAATTTCTGTCTTAAAACCATAGGTAAAAAGGGAAACCTATGATTGTCCGGGTAATTTTAAGATTTTTGTTGTTGTTATTGATGTTGTTAGTTATGTTTTCATAAGGAGCAATAAAGGTAGCCAGTTAATAATTACTGTTCAAAACTTTATTTTTCACAATATCCTATCTATTGCCTGGTAAATTTAGCTAATCACAGAACTACATTTGCTTCTTTCATTGGTCACAGAAAAGTCATTCTTCTGAAGTTTTTCTCTGGAGAGATCATTGACAGTAGAAAAAAGAATTCACAATTAGAGAAATCACCCCCATGAACTCCCCATGCCCCCTGTAGTAGCAACAGTGAGCAATCACACACATCCCTAAGGTTCCAGGCCCTTCCTTAGACATTACCTATGACATTACATATGTGTCACCTCATTTATCTCACGCAAACCAAAACAGGTGAATCTTACAATTTTCTCCAACATATAGATGAGGAAACTATGGCTCAGGGAAAGTGAATCCAGGCAAGGTCACCCAGGCAGTAACGGGAATTAAGTCCAAGAGTGCATGCTGCTATCCTGCTTCCCATGTCAACAGAGTGAAAGCAGGGAGTCATGGCACATTTGTACACCAAAACCAAAAAGAAGTCCGATAAGGACAATTATGAAGTCCCGTTCCACACAAGCAAATGGAAGCCCTAGTTGGGAAGTAATTAATGTTAAGCTAAATGATTCTAGTGGGCCACATGTTCAATTTTTAAGCAATGCTAAAACACTGATATATAAATGTATCTATAAACTGCATCAATATTAAATGAAAGCAGATCCACTATGGATCAAATCAGATCAAAACAATTAAGGTAAGTCCTGGATTCACCACTTGGAGAGGAGAAGAACCCACCTACAACACATGGAGATGGCAGTGACTAGGAGAACAAGCTGTGGAGAAACCTCATTCAGTGATACCTTGTATTTTCCAATGGTAATTTTTCAGGAAATAAGAATTTTCACCCTCAAGAATGCATGGAAAAAGAGACAGCACACACTATTAGGTAACTTCAGAGGGTAGAAATCAGTGCCATAGGCTGATAGTTCAGAATTGAAAACATTCTGAAAATTAGAGGTATCACCAGGTGAGGAACTGCCTTGTCGGTAATCACTCCCCAATTCAGGGAGAGACCATGCAGAGGAACACAGCCTGCCAGGGTCCCACTCATTCATTCATTCATCTGTGCGCCAATGGCACTGCTACAGGTTCATCTAAGGAGTCCTGCACGGAGAAGGAAGGTTATATAGATAGAGCACACAAACATCAAGAATTCTAAAGCCATTCTGTGACGTTTTCTGAAAATGGAGGGTAAATTCATGCTCTGAAGCAAGAGTTTCATTCTGACCTGTGAGAACAAGGAGGAAGAGGAGGAAAAGGAGAAAAAGAAGATAGATAAAGGAAGAAAAAAAAAGGAAATATTTAAAATACTATGTTAGTGATACTGATTAAACACAACACTGAAAATAATTACTGATTAAACAAGAATTGACCAGTTTTCTTAAAGATACCATGTTTGTAGGAGAAAAAGATGAGATACAGGTCCTTTTCTCTTTTTTTTCTCACTTTAAAATCTATAAAGATTAAAAGACTAATTGGAAAATAGGTTCACTTTTCTCTCTTTCTGTGTAACTAGATTTCACAACTAAAAATGGGATATTGCATGCCAAATCTGCTATCCCAGCCCAGAACCACAACTCTGTCCACCCACAAACATCTAAAAAAAAAATCATAATGTCCAAAATTGAATTTACCATCTTCATCCCCCAGAACCTACTTCTCCCACGTTCCACATCTTAATGAATAGCACTGCCATCAGTAGGTGGACCAGACCAGACCACCAAGAAGCCAAGGATGACCCTGCTCTTATCCATCAGTTATCAAGTCCAATCACTTCCAACAATCTAATGTCACTCAAATCCAGGTCCTCTTCTTTATCCCTGTTGTTCCCGATTCAGTTCAATCTCTCATGATCTCCTCCGAGAATTGCTTTAATCACCTCCCAACTAATCTCATAACTCTCAAGTTGACTCCTATTCATAGATGCTTGAGGGACTGTCCTAAACCATACATCAGATCAAGTTATCCCATCATTTAAAAACCAAAATTAAATAGTTATCACATATGAAAAACCTAACTTCTCTCACTACCACATAAGAAAGACTCTTCATTTGTCTGGAGCCAAGATTCTATTCCAGGTTCACCTGTCCACTGACAGGTGACATAATTCTTGAGATCCTCAACTGCCTTCTCTGGGAGCCTTCCACGTTCTTCTGTAAAACTTGGCTTGGGTCTTACAGAACTACTGCAGTTCTGGGTTTCCTGATAGAGCCACCAGCTCCCACACCTCTGCAAAAGCATTTCCACCAATAGGCAACTTCCCTCTTACCTGGACAGTTCTACCTCAACTCTCCAAGACTCAGCTCAACTCTAACTACTTATCCTATATCAAGATTCATGTTGGCCCATCCAATGGTCATTCTCAGCTCCCTTACCTCTTGCCTGCATGAGCCACAGACCCAACGGCTGCTGTATGAGCTCACATTTGCTCATGGCCATGCATGGATGGCTGCTGGAGATTTGGCCAATACGCTGTTAGCAGAGGTACTGGGTTTCTCACGAATGCTTTCCCCCTTTGGTGGAATGGGATATACGTAGGTATGGAAGCTGCCTTGATCTCTGCCTCCCTGCTTCCTGTTGTAAACTCATGTGCTGTCTGAGGCTCCATAGTCACTTTGCAAGAAATGCAAACTGAGACAAAAAGCTGAACAATAAAAACCAGCATGCAAGGGAGGACAGAAAAGAGAAAGTGCTACAGTGATTTGCTAAATCCATGAAGGCAACCTCCTACCTCCAGATATCTTCTTAAGTTGGGGGTTCGGGGGGAAAAAAAACTATCATCAGGTATTTGATTAGTTGCAGCTGAACACATGTTTAAATACCATCCCATTGCCCTGCTGGGAATTCTTTCCATATTCTCTATAACAGAGGCAAGTGCAAGGCACAGAGGACAGAGTCTTTGGCATTCAGCAGATCTAGCCTTGAATCTGGACTCTGTCACAGACAGGTACACAACATGGGTAGGTGACCTGATCCCTGAGATCCTCAACTACTTCCTCTGGGAATGACAATACCCAGCCAAGAAATTTACTGTAAAATTGAACAAGATAAAAGACATAAAGTACTTAGTAAATGACTGGTATAAAGTGAGTGCTCAACTCTTCAGCTCTTATTCTGAGGTGACGGGTGGGTAGATAGATAATCCAATAGCACTCTGGTACACATGGATTATATCCCTAATGCCCTCAATTCTAATTATGAATGTAGGTCAAAGCTGAAGGCAAGAAAAGTGGCATGCCATGTCTAGACCTAACTAAGGACTAGTTGGCATCACAAGCTTCCTTGTGGGATGAATGAACTCCCAAACCCAAGACCAACTGGAGTGGTGAAGTTCGCCACTTTGGCTGGTTTCAATACTGAGGCCCAAGGGTTGCAGTTATACTATGCTCACTCACTTATCAAGCAGCCCCTAGAACTTTTAAAGCAGAAGACAGTCTGGTTTGCTTTCACGAATATATAATTTGCCCTTTCCTTCACTGCTGTCAGGGAGCACTTCCTCTATGTCTGAAAGTCACAACAGCTAAGTCACCAAGTACGAAATCCGTCCATGATACAACCAAGCTGAAAACGAACTTGGTATCCATGTCTCATCGCCTCTATCCCTTCCAACTTAGCCACTAGAAAAGGGCCTTGCTCTGAATGTCTAGTTGCACTGAAGTTATGAAATGAACAATTCCACTGCTTCTTCGGCATGTTAACAATCTCCAATTATTAGAATGCACCAAATACTTCTCCCAAGCAGTATTTTGCCATCTAGGGTCAAACCTACAGGAAACAAGTGTTATTTAAGGACACTTTTTAAATCTGAGCACCAAATTATGCTACTTGTTCACAATGGCCATAGAAAACTGTCTGATGTACAAATCAGCCCTTCCTGGGTCGTGAAGATGTTTCACACGGGCCAGGACGGAGGAATTCTCACTGGTGGAAAGGTGACCTGCTCTGATCAAACTTTAACTAGTGATGAAACTTACATATTCTATTTCAGTTCCACAAGCCCACACTAATTATTAATTATCTGCCTAAGCGTGCACCACTTTACACATCCTGCCCCTTAACTACAGCAACTCAGAAAAGCCACTGTACACTTCCTGACTAACGGACCATGTCTTGAGAGGCTAAATGGCCTAGCAAATGCAAAGATTTTCCCACATGCACACTTCACGAGGTTAATGTGGACCCACTGCCTCCTCAAACCAGCTGCATTTCCACAGCCACGTTCCACCTTGAGGAACGCAGGAACTTCGGGAGGGCCCCTCGCTGTGGACACCAGCAGAGGACAGCCCATCACAGAGCTGCTACTCTAAAGCTCTGCCAGCGACATCCCCGAGTTGTTGCAATTGTGGAGATGGCGAGTACTCGCTCTTATTCTGCTCTGTGAATATTTTACACAAGTCACCAAGAGGCTTCTTTTTATGCTACAGCAGGTGTGAACTCAATTCCACTCTTAAACCAGTATCAGTTCAGCTGAGAGAACAGCCGTAAATTTTTATTTGATAACCAAATGAAACTCATGAGGGTAAGGGGCAAAATCTCTTTTAACTGTTTAGATGCCTCTCAGAGACGGAGCAACGCTGCTTTCTTTGATTCTATTTTCAAGTGGTGTTCAAACTACACATAGGGACTCAGAATGCCTGAAAAATGGAATCACGAGAGTATGTATACCTAGGACTGCTCCATTTCTGAGAAACCAAAGGATTTCCAGGAGCTTCTCGGCCACCACCACTACACATCTATAAGTCAGGTCATGGCAGAAATGAGGAACCTGAGATCAGAATGAAAAATGTCTTATCCAAGATCATGAAAAGATCATTTAGTAACCTGCTGCTTACCAGGTTAGTTTTTCCTGCCAACGAGGTAACAGAGACCATCCATAGCTACTGGGTGGTCTGCCAAGATATTTAAAATATCTGTGATCACTGCACATCAGTTTCCAAATAGTGTTTGTGAGACCATTGGCAAGTAAGGGAAAGGAGGAGGAAGGTCACAAATAAAACCCTGAAAACAACGCACCGTACACATTTAATTCTGCCAAGGGAACAAATGTTAAAGATTCCAAAAATTGGATATTAGGCTCATTTCCAATGACTCTGAAAGTTCTGAAGGCAACAGGGTCACCCCTAGTAAACTTCCCTCCTGGATTTGGCGTTGCCCAATTAAGTACAATCACTTACAAATAAAGCATGTAAGCGTGCACTGGGCAAACTCACATCTGTCTACTGAACTGTCAAGAGTACAGCACAGTCTGCATAGCCAAGGTGAGGAAACGGCACCAACGATTTGTTACCTGGTAATTTCTCAGACTCAGACAGCCAAGCCAATGTTGGTAATATGAGACTAGGAAATCATATTTCACGATCAGAACACTCTAAAATTAGCTTTTCGTTGTGTCTCTTTCTCTCATCCTTCACTTCTTTTGTCTCCGCCTTCTCCACCAAATGTTATCAGCTATTATGCACTTTCTATTTTCATTCAGGTTTCATAAGGCCCATGAGGGGGTGGCGTTTAATTAATCACTTCCACATTCTGCCAAATTTCACTACATAATGTTCAAGTTTGCATAGTACTTTTGCCAAACTGGTCACCCCCAATAAACAGAAAAATGGCCTAGATAAAATAATTGAAAGTGTAATAATAATTTGCATTAACAGAATTTAAGTGCCAGGTGGTCTTCATATTATTTTAAACATAGAGCAAATGCTGATGTGAGAAATTCCACTACGGCACTAAAGACACTTGACCAAAGTCACAGAGCTGGAGAGTAGTGAGCTGGTAGCCAAACCAATGTCCATTCAAGGACAAAAGACAAAGCCCCTGCTCAGCTCACCACCTACTACTTCCCTCCTATTAGGATTTTTAATATTTTCAAGGTATTTGGAAGCTTTCAATGCTTTATTTTATACATAAACAATGTAACCTGCTATACCTTGTACCGATTTACAGTGACACTTCCTTACAAATTTGCTATTAATCAACATGTGTTAAGGAATTTAGGAGTGAATTTTTAGGAATTTAATCAGCAATCATCAACAAGATTAAAAATGTTTGGGCTCTATCAAGTGCTTAGAAATAAGTTAAATTTAATCTCAATGTATGTGTTGTACATTTTGCAATAGTTGTTGGCTCCTAGTCCTGATACCTTTGCAGAAGGAAATGAAATGAGATCCACTGAATACCTCTTTCCACTTAAAAATAATACATGGTTGATTCAGAATCAGAATCTCTTGGGAGCAAAGAGAATGAGAATAATCCCACACAGAAGCAACCTTCTATGCTAAGTTTTCTAGAGAAGACAGAACCAGAGAGGAACAGGACTGTCTCTAGAACACTCTATGAACATGAAGGTATTTGTAAAACTGTCTCCTTGGTGAAATGCATTGCATGTAGTAGCAACCCCACTACTCAGATGACCTGCAATACAGGCCAAGAATCTCCACTTGCCAGGGGATTCCTGGACTCACCACGAGGCGAGCTCTGTCATGTCAAACTTGAGAATATTTAAAATGTAGAGGAAAATGAGTGAAGGCAAATATTTCATAGAAGGACACCTCTTGAATTCAACAAATGCTGTCCCCCAAAGAGGCACTTATTTTACAGGATGACTTCTTTTGCAGATGGACTAAGATGCCTTTCCATTTTGGTCTTGATGTTCACAGAACTGAGCATTCTATGCTATCTGCACCTGGTCCCATCTTCTGTTCTACTCTCATTGGAAGGTAAAGGTATTTTAAACTGCTATTACTCAAACCCAGAGTTTCTAGAAGTGAAAAGTTTATATGAAATGACAGGCTACCACTGTGTAGACCTGCACAGTTGTCCTAAAATGCCTTGAGTGGTCACATCTCCCACAGAGATCCTGTGGCCAACAGGACTGTCCTCACCTGAGAAACAATAAGTTTGGTGATCAGAAAGAATTCGTCCAATGTCCCAGCACCATGAAATGTAAGAGCCAAGACTGGACAGAAGTGACTCCAAGAGCCTGAAATTGCACTGTGCCATGGGACCTCTGTGCTATACAGTTGCTTACCAAGAGCCTTTGCTTCTTTGCTCCCAACTAACAGCACAATGCAAACAAAGAGAACATTTATATATTTTCTGAAGGTTAAAAGAGCACTTGAGAGAGACACACAATTTTCACAGATGTCAGGTTTTCAGGCCTCTGAGCTATACTAACAAGACTCTCCCAGAACTGAGGACATCAAGGGCCTTAAGAAATGGGATGTCTAGTTGGGCGTGGTGGTGCACACTTGTAATCCCAGTGGCTCAGGAGGATCTCCAGTTCAAAGCCAGCATCAGCAACAGGGAGGTGCTAAGCAACTCAGTAATACTCTGTCTCTAAATAAAATACAAAATAGGGCTGAGGATGTGGCTCAGTGGTTGAGTGACTCTGAGTTCAATCCCAAGACCCCCCCTACAAAAAATAAAAAAGAAAGAAAGAGATGTAATGTCTACCCCTGACCACCCAGGATCAGGCAAGGAACAGGTACTGGCTGATACTGTCACAAACAATGTTTTAAGCGTTAAGCTTGTACCAAATTCAAAGAAACCATCTTCCTAATGAACAATTGAGAGAAAAATTTTACTACTAAATAAAAACAGCACTGTTTCTTTCCTGTTCTGTTGACCTGTGTTAATAGATGGCCCTTCCCCCACCTGTGTTATCTCATCAACCTGACTCATGCCACAATACTGTTCAACAGGGCTGAGAAACTTCTGGCCAAAAGTTGGATGGATGCAGCTCTCACGATTTCATCCAGTCTTGGCACGCTTTCTAAAATTAAATGTCTTTTGGCTGCACCTAATCCTCCACATTAAAAATCGACAACTGTGTACATATGAAATAAAAATGGAGGGATTTCCCCCCAGGCAGTGGGCATTCTTGTCTGAGAGCTTCACAGTGGCATGGCAGCTTGGTGGAGGTGGCATGGCAGCTTGGTGGAGGTGAGCTCCCTGGAGACTGTTTTGGCAGTGGTCCAGGGGAGGGAGGAACTGTCTGTCATTTGTAATAGCATGTCCCAGGACCTTGCTGCTCCAAGGTGCCAGTCCTGCTCTGAATAGGTGCAACAGGAGACTGTGGGAGTAAGACTGGCCAAAGACCACCAAAGAGACTAGGGTAAAGGCTGGTGGCTAGATCTACGGCCTGCTGCCTGACCTAGGTGCCCTGGACAGGTTGGCAGGAAGTCAAGCAAAACCTAAAAGAGAAGATTCTCAGGAATGCAGGCAAGAAGCAGGTTACTGGCTGCTGCCCTGCTCAGAGAATGAAGACAAGAAGGCTCGGGCCTTGAAGGCAAAACCTTAACAGCATGCCTCACTCTGTCTTTTTCATGCAACACTCTCATGCCAGGACTTTCTCCACCTACCTCTTTGCAATAAGTTTTAACCTACTCCATGTCTCTTTGTCTTTCACTCTTGTTGACCAAAATATAGAGTTGAGACTTATTCTGATGTTTTGTTTATTGCATGGAAGTTTGCAACTGTTCAATAGAAAAGTCTACATTTTTCCCTTATATATATGTCAAACACTGTAAGTCGGTAAGCCCAATACGAATTCCTTGCTCTTTGTTTCCTGTTTCCACTGAACAGGCTTCAGATGCTATTTGTCACCATTCTACCCATGGGAGGTAGATGGGATGAGCATTTCCAAACTCAACCTTCCCAAACCAGGTACCTGAGTGGTGACAGTCATCCTGGGACAAGGAAAGTAAGGTGAAAAAAAAGCACAGAGCCACCAGCCCTGACATCACTGAGTGGCCAACAAATTCTAGCAGAGTCCTGCCACCAGACTTCTAGAATGAGAAAATTTACATTTAAGCCACTATTAATCAAATTTTCTAGTACGTCCAAGCAAAAGCATTCCTGACACAAACTACTTTTTTGTGATAAATGATTTATTATTTTGTCTTAGTGTCAGTAATTTTCTGTGAGAGATGTTCCTCTTAAGTATTTCGAAAGTAAACGGAAGACCTCCGCATCGCTGTTGGCCCTAATCTTCAAGCAACATTGTTCTAGTTGATCAGTTCTCCTAATTTTATACAGCCAGGTTTTGTAACACTGTTCTGACTATAAAAGTATCTGACAATCACAGTATTCGTTGTGCTACATCACAGTGTAGGTGCCAGAATGGAAAGACAGACCAATGAAAGAAGAACGGAACTGTTGTGCCTAGACAGAGGGAAATAATTAACTGAATGCTGGGTGCAATCAACTTCTTTCAATCGTTCTTCAGAATCTTACTGATTTTACTTATTGCCACCTACACATCAAATAATTTGTGGTATGTAATATGAACAATGAAATCTACCATACTGTAACATGAGCTGTACCCTAACATTAGGAGAATGTTAAATACAGTTAAGGATATGGAACTATAAAATAAAAACTGGATTTCTATATTTACTGACTGTTTTAGGGTTTCCCTCCTCATTCAGCAAGATGTAGGCCAGACTTTAATTTACGGGCTGTTCCTTCAGGATTTACACCCTATATATCTGGTTCCCTGATTCATTCGAGTATTAAACTATTTAATGGTCATTTATTGAGGTCTCACAATTCTATGCCAAGCATTGGCCTGTGCCTAACACTCCTCCTGGTGATTCAACTGACTGAGTTATTATTTTATCCCAGATCCTTCCAATCCATTAATTATAGATTTGCAATGAGTTGAGGCATAAAAGAAAGATTCAGTTGAAATCAGGCTCTAAAGAATTACATTTGGGAGGCTGGGATTGTAGTTCAGTGGTAGAGTGCTTGTCTAGCATGTGTGAGGCCCTGGGTTCAATCCCCAGCACCACATAAAACTAAATAAACGAAGTAAAGATATTGTATCCATCTACAACTAAAAAAAAAAAAAAAGAATTACATTTGGAAAACATATCGTTACCAGTTACTTGAAGATATTCATAAGATTGAGATAAATGGATTAGAAAGATCAACAAAACATCTCTAAAGATAAAATACAGTATAAGGGCACAATGGCATCTCTAAAAGATCAACGGACCATTAGATGAGACAATTGCCTCCAAGAAAATCCAAAGGCTGTGCCTCCCTCAATTTGAAGAGGTAAAAATGGGCTGACCTGGGGACACAGGTAGATAGAGCAGAGTAGAAAACCCAGGTTTCCTGACTCCCAGCCTTAGCTCAGCAGGATTGCTAAAATCACTGGTGATGACACCCCAAAGTAGTCACATCTGTTAATACTTCAGGAAGATATTTTAAGTTTAACAAATTAAAAATTCAAAACTCTCAAACCCAGAAAATAAAATCAAGTAAGATTGCTAGTAAAGGTTTTTTATCTCAGGAATTACTGGTATCACATTATCAGTCCAATCAGAAAAGATGATATTTGGTAACTTAAAGCTAAAACATGCCATAAAAAAAGATACCAGGGTTGGGGATGCACTTCAGTGGTAGGGCACTGCTCTATCCTGTGTGATGCCCTGGGTTCCACCCTCAGCACTACCAAGGATTAAAAAAAAAGACACTGAAAGTGCACAGAGTGATGTCCTTAACTAATGAACTTGCAAACAGCCAACTCTTCTATCCATCTTCAGAATGCTCTAAAGGTGACTTAAAATTTCCAGAGCTGACATCTATATTCACAATTCCATTTAGGTGAAATTTCTTGAATAGTATTTAACCTCTGGCACTTTCAAATACAGAATGATTGCCATTAGTGCATAGGTTTTGCTGTTTTTATAATATTTACATTCCTGCATGGAAAACCCAACTGACCGAGAGGGCAGGGAAAATCCTACCAATGCTTTGAAAAGATTATATTTCTTTGTGGTCCTGCTTTTCCTTTGTACATGAAGGTTTCCAAAAACAGTTTGCCTAGTATGAGCCGACTCATTGAGTATTTTCAGTTTTTCAATGAAAAGAAAAAACTCCCTGCTTTAGCCCCTACCACCATTTGCAGCTTTACAAGAACACCGTGTCGCTTGCCTCTGCCACTGGGATTTCAAAGAAGTCACAACACTTCACCTTTATGCTGGGCTAAACTCAGGGTAGCCATAAACACTCTGAAGTAATACAAACCTAAATATTCCTGCTAGGCAAACGGAGCAGAGGAACCGAATTATAATGAGCTAGCAGCTGTCACAATATGACCACAGTAACCAAATCAAAATATCAACCGCTAACCCAGATGAGATTCAAAGGTCAGCCTATAAGCCAGCAGCTTTCTTCAGTTCTGCCTGAAGCCTCAGTCTAATCCTGCAGTAAAATGTTCCACTGAGCTAGTTTAGAAACCAGTTACTCTATGGCACTGAATTATTTAGTGCCCCGGTGCACCAAACGCCCCAGTAAGGACACAGAGCTCACAATGGCGCATGTGAAGACGCAGCAGCTGATGCTGAACTAAGCTGCACCCAACTGTACAAAAGTATCACTTTCCACATCCTTCAGTCACCAATTCATGTAGATAATCTTACTGGGCAACACGCTCACTTATCCTCAATCTGGTTTTCAATTAAGGCTCTGGAACAATGGAAGGAAAATACATGCTTAGATCCCTCCTTGGATCAAAAAGTTTGAGTTTGAAAATGTATTGTCTATCATTGTAAAACTATTTGAACAATAACTTGCAAAAGTTTAGTGCCGGACAAAAAGAAAAACAAAGCCTGTTTTTTAAAAATCCATATTCTTTGTATATACTTCTTGCCAGGATTTTCCAAGTATTCTATCAAGTACAAATAATCCTCTTAAAGACACAGGACTCAGACTCATGACCCCTCTGCCCGATTAGCATATTCTGAAAGCTACCCAACTAACCACCTGTGAAGGTTTAATGAGACCGTTTTAAAAGTGCAGTGAACAAATTTCCGACAGATCTAGTGTATATTATTATAATTAATAATCACAACCAGGCACTAGGAAGAAGTGACTTATTGTATCCAGGTACAAAACAGCACAGGGAATTCCATCCAAGGCAAAATGCAAACTGGTTTGCATCTACTCAATGCATGCAATGAGTAAGCACTAGTAAATATTAGGTGAGAACAGCATATGAACTGATAATGCAGGTGGTCAGTTTTGTGGTCTCAACCCCTGCTGAACCCTTCGAACATCAAAAACAAAAAGCCACTCATGCCTACTCTTTTTAAAATTGGAATCTTGCTTTTTGTTTATTTTCACTACATTTTTCTTTAATATCAACCCACTAAAACTTTGTGATAACCACAATCACAAACTGATGTAAAAAGTAAAAACAACCTTATAACCCAAGAACTGTCATGAATTCTTCTAGCATAATAAGCACGTGTCTCAGTGTGCACACACACACATAAGTACAAATGTGTTCATTTATTTTATTTTAGAGATTCACAAACTATGAAATAAGATATTATTTTCAGACTGCCTTCTTTTGGTGCAAGGAAAGTGTCCACAAAGGTCATATAACATATAATGTGAGCTTGAACACAAAAATATACTTCTAAAAGAATATATTAACAATTATTTTAACACCGTTATCAGTTATATCCCATTTTGCATAAATTTGAGATAGAGATACAGAGTTTTGGTATTTTAATGCTGAACAAATGTATTTTTTTCAACAACTGCAATATTTACTTAAAACCACTCATGTGAAATCTAAAAGTTCAGAGTTGTAATCAAAGGTTTTGTGACCATTGAGGAGTTCATGGGCAAATTTGTTAGCAATGCCTACTTCACTTCCCTAAAATAGTGTATTGTCATAAAGAATAAAATATTTTAAATATATAATAAAATTCATCCCCACAAGTAGAAAGTGGTGTGGTACTTTTTCTCTGCTTTCAGTAAAATATAACCTTACAAAGTAAACAGTTTATCCTCTCCCCGCAAAAAAAAAAAAAAAAAAAAAAATCAGGTCATCTGCAGTTAATAACTCTTTCCTGTAAAATTAGTGTCACTTATTTCTGTAGCAGACGCCTAATTCAGTCACAGGCTTGATTGATTTGACAATAGAGAATCTGCTCCAATAAAGTGGCTGATTTATTTCTGATGCTATAGCTTTTACCCTAATGTGACATCATGGAGTAATTGAGTCTCTGAAATGTAAAGAAATCCTTTGTAGTTTTAATGAAAACCAGTTAGATCCTGAGAGTGGACTGTTGTCTAAAACTTGCAGTAAAGTCTAATACCGCCTTCTTTTGGTACAAGGAAAATGTCCACAAAGGTCAAATAACATATAACAGGAGCTTGCACACAAAGAACAGTTTAGAATACAACATATATTTTATAAGTTCCAACTGTTCCCTAAAGAGCTTACTTTGTCTTTATTATGAATTGGTTGTCCTTAATTTCTTAAAAATGACACATGTCTTTTTCTTGTAAAGGTGCAACCTTCCACGAAACACGACTCATCTTAAAAGTGGTTTCATTTTAAATAAACAGCCGCCTGGGCAAAATCAATGAGAATCTTTGTTCCTAAAGTCTGGCCCTGAGACACCCAAGGCAACCAAAAGGGCTTTGCGATGAGAGAAATTAGAGGTGAGAAGAGTTTTTAATACAGTATCCTCGTCATTCTCTAAAAATATTCTTTAATTCTTGTCTCAACTAAAAATGTAAGGTATCTCATACTTGTTTCAAAGTCTTTCTTTCTCTTTTTCTTCTGCACACTGAGCAGTGCCCTGGCGCTCTAAGGGCGACTTCCCTGACCCAAGAGTGACACTGCCCCGTTAATGTCAGATAAACCATTTAGCCCAAGCACAATTCTTTTCTGTGCAAAAATCTGCTTGAGGTGGAAAATGTAGCAGTTTGTAAACAATAAAGAGCCATGTTTCAGACCAGACAGCTTATCTAACAGAGGAGTCCTTTCATTGGGAACAGTGGGTGGGAGCCTCGTGGACATAGTAGCATTTCCTATCACAATGCAGGAGACTGTCTTGGCCTCCATATTTAAGAGTTTAATGGGAAGGAAGGCAGACGGGATAAAAGGGCAAGGCTGACATGGATTTTCAGCTTAAACAACAACCAAGTGAAAAGAATCGGCTCTCTCCGCAGCACTGTGTCAGCCCACTTATATTTTAAATACTATTTGGACTGAGAACTAATTTGGTTTGTAAAACAGTTGACCATGAGGAAACACGTATAAAAATAATTCTTTAATATATTTTAATTAACTGGTATATTTTATTGTAGTAATTCCCCAAGCAGCTCTTGAAAGTTTTTCACATTTATAATGTAAACTTCTAAATAGGAATAGTAATTTATTCTAACTTACTTTAACTCATCAGAGGATAATTTTAGAAATCTTCTAAGGAAGTTAATATATTCTTTAGGTGCTATTCCTCAAGACTCAATTTCAAATGAATCTTTTATTCTATTTTGTGAAGTTGGGTGAGGATGAACAGAGAAGCAGAGACACAAGAATTAAAACTGTTCTACTAACACTGAAGAGTCTCAAGTTGTCCTTTAAAATCTAGGCTGGCAAACATATCTATTATCTATCTCTACATATCCTGAAAACAGGAAAGCTGATATGCTTCCCTACCAGCAACTACCATAGAACTAGGATCCTCCTTTAGTTACCAAATTAAGACAGAAATCTGAAATCTACCATTTTGAAATTTAAAAAAAAAAAAAAGAATCAAACTTAACTTTATGGCACTCAAAGCTGGGGACACACACAAAGGGACAAACATACAAGTTGTCCATTCAAAATAATTCTATGCTAAATAGCTGATTTAATGATTTTTTTTTTTTAATGACTGAGATAGTCCTTGGACCATCCCCATGTTAAGGAACTGGCACAACTTCCAAGGCTTTAAAACTAGGACATTCTTTAGAACCATTTGGAAATACAGTTTCAGAATGATCTAATTATTGCTGTGTCTTTCCTTTGGAGAATGGTCCAACAGCTTGTGTCATGAAATCTAACTTCATTTATTGACAGATTTGCAATAGAATTTGGGCAGGTTGAAAGATTCACTAACACTGTTAAGAACTCACATTAACTAGAACAAAGATCATTTCTTCAATCAAAACTGAAGTAGCCAGCTATTGGGACCTTTTAAGCCATTATGAATTATCTTTTCATCACTTAAACAAACATCCCTACAGAGTAGTCAAAAGCAGAAAACTATGCTCAGGAAGCCAATATCAAGGGCAAGATAGAAATTCACAGATAGCCTCAAATTACAGGCAGGCATGTTGCTCTCAGTAATGCAGGATGGGGCCTGTCTAGACAACAAGCACTTATAGTTCACACCTTGATAAATACACAACAGCTTTTACAATTCCACTTGAACATCCTACTCTGATTTAAGCACACTAAGCCCACTGACATTATTTATTTCCATAACCCCAATAATAAAAATTCACACGTACTATATATCATTGCCAACCATCAGGCCCAATGACATTTTTATTAGAAGTATTCACCACTTTGATTTTATTGACCTTAACTGCAAAAACTACTATTGCAATATTGAAATTGGGCAAGTGCTGCATGTCGAAGAAAGACAAAATTTCCTCAGTGATTCAGCACTACTGAAATTATTTAATCCTACATAGTTATAGAACTTAGTCAGGGATGTACTATTAACCAGCACAGACTGTCAATACTGTTCTGCAACTAGAAATCCCAGTCAACCAGCAACCTCTGTCTGAGGCAGGTTTGTGTTACAGGGTTATACATAAGCGTTCAAAAAGTGCACAGTAATTTAAAACATGTCTTACTTTGTATTCTGGAATTGACAAAAGGTGGAGAGAGATTGTCATGTGACCCAAGGTCCCTGCTGGTCATGTGGTCATACGGAGTCCCATCTCCATAGTTCTGTAAATAAAATAATAGTGTAGGTTTCAATTTCACATCAAGATTTCAGCACATAAGCCAGGCATGGTGGTTCAAGACTGTAATCCCAGTGGCTTGGGAGGCTGAGGCAGGAGGATGGCAGGTTTAAAGCCAGCCTCAACAACTTAGTGAGACCCTGTCTCAAATTTAAAAAAAAAAAAAAATTAAAATGGCTGGGGATGTGACTCAGTGGTTAAGTGCTCCTGAATTAAATCCCCAGTACCAAAAAAAGAAAGAAATCAACATATAAACATACTCATACTACTGCAATCTCTCCCCCCCAAAGCAACTGGAGTACATTATTCCCTTGAACCTGGAACCTCACTGTAAGGAAGCTAACCTTCACAGAGACAGTAGGTAATAAAGAGGTCTAGAATCTACTGAACTAAATTTCCTAATAATAATAATAATAATAATAATAGCATCAACCACATGGAGTTGTTAACATGAAATAATGCATGTAAAACAGCAGACACAGAGGAATTATACTACACATATTAAAAATTATTCCTTTGATAAGCTTATATTAAAGCAACATTGTGCCATAAGGGGAAACTACCCACAGCCTGTAATCATTTGCTTTTGGAAGACCAGGGTAGAGGCATTTAAACAACAACATTTGGTTTTATGGTATTGAAGTTTCAGTGCTTTATTACAGTTGCCCTTGTGGTTTTAAGAGAATGGGTTCATTATATCAGTAATTAACACACAGGAATGTGAAGAATATTCGAAACACAACTATGAACATCAAAGCTTTAGTGTAAACAAGTATGTCCAGAGTTGGCCAAATACATCAGACACAAAAACAAAAAAAAAAAAATCAGTTTTATGACAGAAAATTTGGGACACATATTTTTTATTATTGTAATTATATCCTTGTTTGGGAATTTTAAGTTAAAATGATGTTTTTAAGTTTTCCAGTCATTAAAATCTTAATGGAGAAATCTGATAACTTCTAAGAGTTAAAATCATCTGTACTATAGGACTCAAACTGCAGTCTCTATATATAAAGTAGCTAAAGGGGGTGGTGGGGAAGGACTCTGCTCAGCTGGTTAAGCTGCCCATAAAGTCTAAGTCAAATTTACTTAGAGGTATCAGTTGGTGTGTGAGCCAAAGGGCAGGGTCTGCCCACACAGAAAAGATGGATGCTGTGTGAACAATGAAAAAGGCACATCGTCACCTTGCTGGAGAACGACTGGAACCCAGAGGACAAACAAGTCTGCTTCCAATCGCCTTTCTCCATTTGCAAAAATTAACTTGGATGCTGCGGTAACCTAATTCTGTCAATATGTCCACATATAAAAAGATGTCTCTTTTTACAAATACCTGTTGTGGGTTTTATAACCAGGCATTGTATAACACTAATTATTTATTAAGTGTCCTCATTCTAGACAGTGCACTAGAAGCTTAATATGCATTATCTAATTTAATCCTCAGTGCAGTGCTGCAAGGAAGATAATATCACCAGTCAAAGACAGTAGGAGAGGGGCATGGTGAGGCTGTCTGGGCCCAAGTCTGCAAATTATCTATTTCATGAAAACTCCCTGGTTTTGGAAAATATATATTATAATATACTGACTCAAAACTATTCTTGAATATATTCCTAAAGAAAACTGGCAGTTAGTAAACATCAAATTTATATGAAAGTCAGAATGATTCTAAATGGACTTTTGTTGGCCAAACCCAAAGGACCGTGTGTATGAACTAAATGCGTATAGTAAGAAATAATGTATAATAATAACAAATATTTCTTATTTCTTACAAAGTCTGTTCAGTTCAATACACATAGCACTGTACTGAATTACAAGTAATACAATCGTATGTAAGAAAAAGAAATTGAGTAGATCTGAATGGACTGAACAGGAGAGGGGAGCTCCATCATCTCTACTTGCTGTCAAAGGGAATGGATTTATTTCTGCAAGTGCAGACTGTAACATGAGGAGGAGGAAAGATTTCCTCAACCAATCCATATAATGTATTAGAATGTCAGGCTCGACAGCTGCTGTGAGGCTCAACAAAGTTCGTAGTAAGCTCAGAGATCCTGCTCTACCCTGAACACTAGCATGAGCTCCCAGTGCCAAGCACAGGTGGAAATGTGTAACTATGGCTTGCTAAAATGTTCTCGTTTTGACAACTTGATGACCTCCCCTGCCTCTAATGCCAAAATAGAGATACCCCAGCTCCACTCCAAACTGATGTGAACACTTGCAGTAATAAATTCCCCTCAGGGGCTGGGGTTGTGGCTCAGTGGTAGAGCGTTCGCCTAGCATGTGCGAGGCCCTGGGTTCCATCCTCAGCACCACATAAAAACAAATAAAATAAAGGCCTTGTGTCCAACTACAACTAAAAAATAAATATTGAAAAAAGTTTCTCTCACTGCAAAATCTTTCACCTAGAGGCCCAGCTGAGGGAGGGAGATGTATATGCTTTAAAGTGTGCAATGAGTCTACTTTCAATCTGGAAGTGTGTGTGTGTGTGTGTGTGTGTGTGTGTGTGTGTGTGTTACAAAAGCTGACATGAGTTTTAGAGGCCTTAGGAAAAAGTCAGTGAAAGACATCACATCATTAAATTATTAGAAATACAGATGATATTCTGGTTCCAATGTTCCCTTTTACAAATTAGGGAAGCGAGGACCAAAAAAAGTGAAATGGCATGCCCGAGATCATATGCATACAAAAACCCAAAGGCATCACCCCCTACCCCACCCCATCCTATGATCTTCCCCAATCACCCAAAAGGTACAACCAATGACGGAAAAAAGTCCATGAAAAGGGGCAGCAAAAATCTGAGACTAAATAAGTGAACGAATCCAACTGCTGAGCAAAGGTCCTGCTGCTGGAATGTGTACCCAGCATGACACGGAGCCAGACTCATGACACAGTCTGCACTAGAAGGACAGGCCTTGGACAGTGTCTTCAAGACGATTCCAGAGTCTAGTCACACCAAGGTTATGGGGATATCAGGATTTTGCTTTCAGTTATTCTATCTTCAACAAATAATTTTCTAGAATATTAGATCAATAACTAGCAAAAGTAAGGCGAAGTATTTAATGAAGGCTTTTCCTTCTGGTGGGCACAAACGAAACAGATGTAAATTCAGAAACGGTATCCAAAAAGAGAATGAAAAAACAAATTCCAAAGACAAGCTGATCCTCATTAATCTTGGTATGCATATGTATCTGGGCAGGTGTGTATGTGTGCGTGTATGTGTGCGTGTGCGCGCGTGTGTCAGCATGCATGTGAGAAACTCTTCTTCAGTTTTTCAATTTACATATGTGGGATGTCCGGTTGTGGGAAAAGAGATTAGATATACTTACCCTGGACGGGCTTGGATGTCCTCCATTCCCCCAGGACCCTGAGCTACTTCTGTCTTCTACATCTAGGGACAAGAGAAAAGTTCTTTAGGCTTTCTTGCAATAATTCTTTCTTTTTGTATATGCACTTTTAAATTAATGTTTCAAATTAATCTCCTGTTGCCTTTAATTAAGAACCAGGCACAGGGCTACCATGATGATAGTGGCTTCTGACCCATCTACTTAAATTAACTCATTTAAATTCACAGCAGAAATGAACTGGACCCTCAGGAACCAGAGGTATGCACAGAAAAATTACTTCCATCCTTCACAATGTTTGATAGCCTTGATTTTTATAGACACGAAACTGCACTTAAAGTTTTATTAAAATCTTTTCAACAAAATAAGTTTAAAAATACACTAACATAACCTTAATCCAAAAGAGAAGCTAAATTGAGATAAATATCCACACTAATGCTTACAGCTGTTAGTTTAATGCTGCTGAATTTTTTTGTTCTCTAATAAAGACTTATGGCACCAGACTCCAGCCATGCAACAGTAAATAGAAGCAAAAAAAAAAAAAAAAAAAAATGGACTAAGTAGTCAACTTCCACCAGTATAGAACAGAGATATGAGGATTTCTTTTTTCAAGTTATTTAGGTTGAGACCACATTTTCTCTTTTAATTGTTATTTTTTTTTAATTAGATGTATCACTTGGCCTATGATCCTCAGCGTGGACTTTGAGATGTGGAAATGGAAGTTGTTATTAAATCACAAAAGCAAGATGGTGCAGTGGTGCGCACCTGTGATTCCAGCTACTCAGTTGGCTGAGGCAAGAGGATTGCCACTTTAAGTCCAGCCTGGGCTACTTAGCAGGTCACTATCTCAAAACAAAGTAAAATAGATTGGAGATGCTGCTCAGAATAGAGTACTCCTGGATTCAACCTCCCAATACCAATAAATAAATAATTTTAAATAAATAGATAAGCAATATTTTATTTAGATAAATAATGGTAAAGAGAACTACAGGAACTACCAGAAAGTTAAAATCCATTAAACTCTGACCCAGTGAAGTTCTCAGGCTGACCAGATTAATAACTGTCCCATCAGTCCTTCCACTGGCAAACACTGGGAATGCAGGGTGAGAGCCCCGCTGTCATCCTCAGTCCTTAAAGTACTGCAGTGTAAGAGCAGTCACTCTCCATTTAGCAATGACTCAGATTTTTGATGAGAGGCCCACCGTAAGCCTAAAAAGTTCCCCTTCCCATGACTTTGATCACAGTCGGTAACAGCCAGCCATCACAAACAGGCCCTGACAGAACTGGAGGGTGTGAAACTTGGGTCCAGGAAACACTGCTCTATTTATTGTGTTTCCTAACATTTCAGTGACATTGGTTTTTCTCTGAATGCTCTACTGTCATTATTTTTATTACTGCTATTTTGTTATCAGCAGAAGTAATCACCGTATAATTAATTGATTTATTTTTGGGTACCGTAGAGGACATGGTGTTACAGAATGTCTTCAGAGAGATGGAACAGCAACTGACCTATTACCACTGGACCTGAATATTCTCTCTCTCTCTCTCTCTCTCTCTGTCTCTCTCTCTCTCTCTCTCTCACACACACACACACACACACACACACACACACAATCATATCATGCACAACAAATCATCCAACAGTACTTTAGTTCCTTTTGGTTGGTCCTTTAGAAGACATTGCATGTGCAAACAGATGTCCCCGTGGACGGTTAGAATCAGTGCACTGTGAGCTTGAAGGCACATGAAGAAAGCTCTGGGGACGACATGGAACTGGAAAGGTGTAAAACTTTCCCCAAATCTGCTGTTTAACAACCAACATGCTGGCCTATCCTGTATATGCTGAACTAAAGTACTTGAAGAAGTTCCTTACTACCCCTGGGATTCTCACACGAGTACTTTTTGTAGACTACATGGCTCTCTTAATTCTTAAATAAAAAACATTGTCAGCCAAAAAAAAAAAAACCAAAGTGTATAAATAACAAAATCTCTCAACCACTGCAAGTTTTCAAAATTTGGGCACAACTCAACTTCCTCTTCACCTGTAACAGCCAGCTTGGATTAATTTGAGAGCTCTTGTATTTGGCCAAAAAGTAACTAGAGGAACAGATTTGACTCCCTCTACCTACCATAAAATGGCACGTTATTTGGACTAATTTTATCTTTTCAAACAGAAAAAGGATTTGAAACATATAAAGTAGGCAGAGACCAGGAGGAAACCAGACCATGCTGCCAAGCCAGTGGGTCTCCATGAAGGCAATCCTCACCCCACAAAGAACACTGGCAATGCCTGGAGACATTTTTGGTCTTTGCAACTTGGGATAAAGGAGAAGATACTGGTATCTAATGAGTAGAGACCAGGGATGCAGCTACGCATTCCAGAAAGGCACAAAGCAGTGTCCTAAAATAAAACACGTTCTGGACCCGAATATCAGCTATGCAGAGATTGAGAAGCCCCGTGCTAGAGCAAAAAGAATGGAGTTGGAGAAAGAGATGCATTAAAATTTGATTTATAGTTTAGGAAGAACTCTTTCTAAATACACAGTTTCTTCCACATTGGAACCAAGAGTTGACCTGGAATGTTTCAAGGGACCTTTATATACATCTTCTGTCCACCAAATAAAGGAAAAATGATGGTCAAGCTGCCTGCTAATTAGCAGGCAGCTAAAACACATCAAAACTTGAGTATTCCCAACTGGGCAATTTCAAAGCGAGCAATCCACTAATTAAAAATGCTGGAAGTCGAGCTTTTTCAAAACAGGTTAAATACTGGCTGGGTTCCTTCACAAATAGATTCCCAACCAATCAGATCTGACTGCTCTTTTCCCATCCTCTCCCATCTCCATCTTGCTGGTTGCCTGGACTCATGCTGCCAGCGCCTTCTTTTCTGCTTCCTTCCTTTTATTGCTCTCTTTTGAACAGGCTCTTCCCTCCCTTGGCCTCCTGCTAGATCTAGAGGATGAGGACAAATCACCAGCTCTACAAAACCCAATAAATAGAACTATCGTATGAATTCTAATTGTATTTTATCTGGAAAAAAAAATCTATATAACTGATGCTCATTTACTCATAGCAATAAGAGACAAAGCTATAGCTTAGATACCGGTCATTCATAATGCAGGTAAACATGTACTTTTTCAGTCATTTGTTTCCATCTTCCTTCCCCTAAGCTTCCTCAGACCTGCCAGTTAGTGAGCAGGCATTTCCTCAATAACGAGTCCAGTGGAGCTCAACATGCAGCCACCTACATATCGATCACCCGGCATGCTCATTTCAAAATAGTTTCTTAGGGGCCCATCTCAGACCTACTGAGTCTAGGACTTCAGGGGTGAGGCCAAAAAATAAATAAATAAATGTGCTTTTAACAAGGTCCTCGGGTAATTTTCATGCACACAGGTGTCTGAGAACTACAAGACAAATCCTGCCCACATTTCTACAATGGCCAGTCTCACTCCATACTGCAGCGTTCCTGTCTGGGCTGCCAGTTTCAGCAGCATTCAGTACACACTCCCATCTCATCTGCATCCCATGGGATCCTGTCTAGACTCACCTTTTATGTAAACCCTGTACCTGACCTACACTTGGCCGTCTGGTATGCCCCACTGAACACTGACCATGCTTCAGTTCAGTCAAGTCTTTGTTCTTTCTATTCCTTCTGCCTAAACTGTTCCACACCTCCCAGAAAAGAACAGCAGCTCACATTGAGCCCAAGTGCATGTCAGATACAGTGCTAGACAGTGTAATGTCCTACAGTCTCCCAATCTGATATATGAAAAAACTGAAGCTTAGATGGGATACAACCTTGTCCAAGGTGTCAGGAAATGGCAGAGCTGGAACAAAATCAGAGGTGTTGTGGGATGCTGAACCCAGTGAATACTTTTCCTCCGCCATCACAAATGCCTCCCTAGGAGGAATTTCCTCTCTTTATAACCAGCTAGGATATTCCCTCCTGTCACTTTTCCTAGACAGTGTGAATGTATTTATTTGGGAGCTTCCAATCCATTCTTGTGTTTACAAAAGAGTACAGAAATCACACACAATATTAAATATATATAATTTTTGAGAGAATCAAGAAGATAAAACATAAAAAAAATTGAAACAATAAAGCCAGAGGAATAATTGGCTTATCAAAACGCATGCTGTGACAAACTGGGTACTTGTTAGAACTGGGTCAAAGTTTAGAAGTTATTAAGTAGGTCAAGTAAAGAGTGAAACAAGACAATACCAATCAGATAAACACACCAAATTGCCCAGGAGAAACACAACTAGCCCTGATATTAAACTTGATGGAAAAGCCTACAGACCCCCCAACACTGGGTAGAATGTGACAGAGCTGTCCACAGTGTCAATCAATGGCACTCAGGTGAAGTCTGTGAGGGGGCTCGATATTGCAGTTCACTAAGCACGCAGGATTTATCACACCTATAGCCATGGAGGTGTGCACACAGTGACACAGCTACACGTTTAAACACACAAACGTTACAGAAAGAAATATGCTTAACTCTCTAAGTACCCCTCCATATCATAATACTAGCTGGGCCCACTGGTTCCCCACAGAATTAAAACATCACCAGGTAGAAAGTAGAATAAAATATTGAATGAGAATATTTACATCTAGATGGTGAGGAAAAGCTGACCCCCTTTAAGATGGGAATGAAAAGTCAAGGCAAGGGGCTGGGCTTGTAGCTCAGCGGTAGATGTTTGCTTAGCCCATGTGAGGCCCTAGGTTCGATTCTCAGCACCACTTAAAAATAAATAAATAAAATAAAGGTTCTGTGTCCTTCTACAACTAAAAAACTTAAAAACAAAACACAAAAAGCCAAAGCAATATCCTGGTAGCCTGAGCAACAGGAAAACAGTGGATGAGACAATCACCAGCCCAAAGACTGAAATGGACTCCAATGCTCAAGATTTTTCAGACTCCTTATTCCACCCCAACTGGGTAAGACTTGGCCACTTCCATGGGATTGACAGTTGCTCTGGGAGGTAACATGGTAATCCAGGAAGTTTCACTGTATTTGATTTATTCTGCTGGAGCCCCCTTTAAAATGTCTGACGTGTCAGTGCCAAAACATGAAATGTAGTTAGTTTAGGTAGAAAAAGGTCCAAACACTGTGTTTCAAGGAAAAATGAACTGATACAATTTTTCACTTCTATGATTTTTCCAAGCACATTTTACTCTTAGGATTTGATTACTAAAATCTCCACTTTGCTTATAGTGGACAATGGGATCAAAACAAACAGACAAACTGGACAAACCGAAGAAAACCCAGCATTGGAAACGGGGCCTTAGGAGAAGCCCTAGATTTCGGCAGGGACTCAGCCTTCACCACTTCCATGGTCTTAGCAAGTCACTGGCCTCCCTGAACTTATTTTTGTGAACTGTAAAATAAGCGAGTTCGATTTCCATTCTTGGAAATAGGGCAGGCTAGTATATTTGGACAACTCTCCCACAGAAAACTAAAAATGATGGATAACATTTTCTTACATCTTCTTTAAAATACTAATGAGCTGACAAGATAGAAAGGAATCATCAAGCCAAAATCAAAGTGAAAGCTGGAATTCAGGGAGGGAGAAAAGACATTTTTGCCCTGAGGACATTTGCCAACCTAGAAAACTTAAGGCCTCTTGGGTCAAGGAGAACAGAAGTGATAATCCAAGACCCACCCTAGGATGATATCTAACAGAAGGTTAGGGAGCAACAGCATCTGCAACTTTAAGGAGTTACTGTTGCAGTAAATGAGTTAATTTATACTTGTTAAAAACTTAGGGAAGTGCCTGGTCCATGGTAAATAGGCCATCCCTACCAGGAGTGCCTAATTCACTAATATCCTCCAATCTACAATCAAACCACTTGAAATATGTAAAAGTGTGATTTATTTCAAGAACTTAGAGTCTCACATTTTTATGATTTCCATTTCCGCCAAAGAGGTCAGAAATTTAATATAATACCCTCTTGGATCTTAGAAATACACAAATATTGAGGTTATACAAATTCCACCTTCTCCATGAACCACTCAATCATAGCGGGAATTTAGTAATCATTATATTTGGTCAATGACTTGGTTCAGTTCAGCATACTCCCTTTATACTTTACCATGACAGCCTACTACGTGTGATATATAAATAACATGCTGTCAAAGTTGCACACATTGACTAGAGACTGCAATGAGTAAGAACATAAATACTATGTAGGATTAACTTTGATTTGAAATAAACAAGTGTGAGAGTTACCTGTGCTGGTTAAAAGTAGAGGTGTGGACTGGTTGTTTCCAAACTCTGAGCCTAGAACATGCTAAATATCCCAAACCCCACAGTTTCCCAATGTCACAGAAACAACCAGTGGTATTCAGAATTATTCTCTGAGTCTGTAAAGTCTTGCTCTTCTATGCACTCAGAATGTGTTCAGACACTTGAGGATGTTAAGCTCTTCTAGCAAAGATAGTCATTCTGAAACTTGTTGAAGTCTTCCTACACTGTCCCAGGTCCTTCTCCCAGCAACAACAGACACCATCAAAGATCCTCCACACCATCATGGAGACGCACAGACTGCGTACATCTGTAGCTCCTACTAATTTCCTAGTCCAGGAAGAACCCTTGGCTGAGCCCACCACACAAACTGAGATGGCATATGCTCTCTGTCAGTGCCAGATGAATTTAGAGTTCAAAATATTTCATCAGCAAAGAGCGTGTTAAGGATGTGCACATTTTCATTAGCACCCAGTATAATAAAAGCTCTAAGTAGAGTAATCTGAAGTCAAATTTGAGTACTAGAACAGGCACAGGAAGAGCTAAGGAGCTCCAAATATTGATAGGTCATGGCCACACAACCATGATTGCTTCTGTTTTCTATTAGAAGCAAGATCTGATGCTTCATCATGAGTAATCTGAACACTGCCGAGAAACTTCCAGCACTTCCCAAATCCTACTGAGCAAAGGATGAGGGTTGTGTTGATGTTCAAATCCTAAAATACGCCAAATATAGGGAACCCAGAACAGGGCTTTCCATTGTCAGACAATTGCTGCCAGCTCCAGCTATCTGGAGACAAATGAGTTCCATATCAAATCTGAAACTGAAAAGATACACGTGTGTGTGTGCACGGGCGAGTGTATACAGGCAAACTGTGGATATAGTGGGGATTAAGCATACTAGAAAAACATTATCAGAAGGGAAATATCACGATACATCAGACTGTATTAACCTCCAGCTTAAATGTCCATTAATATGTCTTTTAAACACTGTTTGAAACAATAGTACTTTAAGTGCAAAATGAGCTTTTTCCAAAATGACATTAAATAATCTCATATACTTAATACAGAATTAATTCCATTGTGCACTGTTACCCAACAGGGAAAGCATTTTCTTGCACCATGCAACTTGGGTAATATTAAGGTAACAAAAAGAAGTATGTAACTATCATGTTACAATTATGTCAGTGGTGTTCTTTATTTTGAAACTCAGAAGTCTTTTTGAAAATTCAGGGTAGACAGTTAAAGTTATGAAACTGAAACAAAAGTAATCTTGAAGACTTTACTATATATCAATCCCTATACTTTGGAGTTGTCAATAATAATCTAACCTGAATAACAGTCCAGTTTGAACAATGAATATTCAAAAAATTCCAGAGAGATGTATTTCAGCAGCCCTTTAAATTTTTTGAGGCTAGGTAGCCAGGATCTTCCTCCTTGAGGAGGAGTCAGTCCTTCCTGGACTTCCGCTTCTAAGCAAGAGCTCAGAAACAAGAGGAGCCATGGAAACCTGAGGCGAGAGTGGAATAATGTGAATTGTATGTGTCTCCTTTGACTTTTTGAAATGTGACCATTCTAAAAGCAATTAATAAAGATCAGTCTCACTAAGAAAATGCTCTTGGAGGGTATATCTCTGAAGTCAGGTGAGGCTAACATCACCGCACTCCAACACTGCAGATAAGCTTCCAAATTCCTAAATCAAAGGCGGAGCTACTGTGGAGAAGTGTTCAGCCAAGTGCTTGGTACCTTTTAAAAATATATTTGCAAATACCCCTCACAAAGTTGTGAGAAGTAAGAGGTAAACACTTTAAAAAAATTAAACAGAGGAATAAATTTAAGAATATGCTTTGCTTCCTAAAACAACAGCACACAGAGCTGATAAACCACGTGTATATTACATGTAACTTTTATGCTTAAAAAAATCCATACTACTGTAATGATTTAAGAAATACAAAATATTTGAAATAACTATTTAGCTAACAATTTACTTAATATATCCCCAAGTCAGGGGGAAACAGAGCCAAAGATAACTGCAGCTTTATCTTTCCTTCCTTTTCCCCCTGTACCTCTTTACTCCCTGGGGTGCTGCTCATGAGGTTCTAGGAAGGGAGCCTGGCTTAATTGAAATGACCATAAGCTATAATTGCTCAGTATAACCACAACGTGATCTACTTTTACCAAATGGTATTCTCTCTGTTTTTTTTTTCCTCTTCTATTTCCTTTTATACTTTAACAAAACATACTTCTCTCCATTTCATCTATTCTCTTATCAGATGCCTGACCAATATTGGTGAAAGATAACAGTTTTAAATACTCAAAATTATTCCCTAAAATCCAGCTCCCTAACACAGGAAGCTGTGTTATTTTGCTTAAAATAATCACCCCTGTAACAGATTTTCATTGAAAGGAGAATTTCAACATCACAATCCTTCCACCTCAGTTTAACACCACATCCTGTGACCTGACAATGACAACCAATCAATCTTCCATGTTATCTTCAGGGGTCACGTCTTAGTTTTAGGCCAATTTTCTCCGTATTTAGGCTCAAATGTGCAAACCACACTATATTACTCTGCAAAACATCAATGAGAAAGCTTAATTAAGTAACACTGACAGATAAATCCATTTCTTTCAGAGTAATCAAATCAAAGCAGGTTGACATAACACAGGAACTTAATACAGTTATTCCCTTGTAATTGGAAAAAGGCCCTTTACTTCTCATTAAAGCAATCTTCTGGGTATTGGCATAATAAGAAGGCTCAGAGCTTTAATACTGCCCTATAAAAGTCTCAAGACACAGAACCCTTAAGCAAACAAGCCAGATTATCTAATTCCTTGATCACAGCAGAACATGCACTTCTTACCATTTTAAACTACTAATTCTTCATCTGTTACAATTAAAAAGAGGTAAATTGGTATCAACCACATACAATGGAAATCTATAAAAATGCATACACTGTTTACAGTTTTCTAAATCTACCTCCACATGTATTTGAAGAGAAGCAGCCCGTTAAAAATGAATTTGAAATACTTCACAAATGTGAAATTGTAATGGCTTGGATCAGGGAAAATCTCTTCATTTTACTCCATGAGCTCAATTTTACTCCATTCACCTCAATTTACAGTCTGATACTTAACCATACTACAACTTTGTTAATCAGAATTATGAGAGAATGGAAGTTTAAATAAAGCATTTAATGTTTATGGTCTATTCAGAAGAATTACTTGTGTGGTTAACTGACAGTTCCTCCAACTAAGCTAAAACCCAGGAACAACTCTTTCTTATTCTCAAACTAAACAAAATCTGTTTTCACCCATTCACTGTAATTTTGAGGAAACATTTATTTTCACAAGACCAATCTCAATATGATTCTACCAACTCTTTCAAAAAGGGGAATTTATAATTTATCCAGGTGCTATGTAGTGATTCTCAAAAGCTGAGGATCAAAATACCTTCAATGAACCCCATAAAAAACACTGATATGGGCTGGGTTGTGTCCCAGTGGTAGAGTGTTTGCCTAGAATGTGTGAAGAACTGGGTTTGGTTCTCAGCACCACATAAAAAAATAAATAAAATAAAGGTATTGTGTCCATCTACAACTTTTAAAAAAAGAGGAAAGGTTGAGATCAATGTATGTATTTTTAAATTCTTCCTATATTTAATCTTTTTTATGTTTTTAATGATAGTGCAGTTTAAACTATATAATATGTTGTTTCTGAACCATTTACGAGTAGGTAGCATCAATTACATTTACCCCTTGGTACTTCTGTATGCATTTCCTAAGAACAAAAAAAAAACTGTAATCAAAATCAGGAAATTCACCATGGCTACTCCCATCCAACGCAGAATCCATATCCGAATTTGGTACTTCCCCACATGTGGTAGGAGATTCAGTCCAGCGTCATGCATTTAATTGTGATAAAGATTTCATCTATGCTAATCAAAAATAGTTCCTTGGTACTTCTTTTTTGTGATGCTGGAATTTTTGAAAAATACAGGAAGTTATTTCATAGAATGTTTCTCAATCTGAGATGATCTGATGCTTCCTTATGATTATATTCAGGTGGATATAACACTACAAAAGCTGGACACACTGGCACAGATCAGTAATCCTAGCTACTCGGGAGAAGCAGGAGGATCTCATGTTTGAGACCAGTCTTGGCATCTTAGCAAGACCCTGTGTCAAAATGAAACAAAAAGGGCTGAGGATGCAGCTCAGGGTTACAGTGCTTACTTAGCAGGCAAAGGCCCTGGTTTGATCTCAGCACTTCAAAAAGAAAACTTGTGAGGGGTGGGGGGGTCTTCCCCAGGACTTCACATCAGGAGCCCCCTGATGGTGAGTTGGTCTGAGTCTCATTTGTTATGCTACTTTTGATCACCTGGTCAAGATGCTCAGCACATCTATGATGTATACTTATAAATCTTTCCCTGTATAATTCACCAGAAGTCTATGGAGAAATTCTTTAAGACCATTAAAACTAATTTCTAATTAGATGTTAGTTGAAAAAAAGGCTAAAATACAAAAGTGTTTAAGGTAAAAAGTGAAAATTCTCTCCACCCCTCTCTCCCCATCCTCATTCTGGATAACAGTTTCCTAGCTACTCTCACAAATCCTCTGTCCTGTGATCAAGTGATTTTTACAACAGCAGAAGTGCAAGGCTATCAATGAAAAACTTGACTGAAATTTCTGTCCTAATAAGAAATATTCCTCAATAGTTCATTTATTTCAGTGACATTTCTATGTATCTATCATTAATGGTAACCTTCCCACCTAGATGGGGTAGGCAGGAGAGAGACATAAGAATAAGTTAAACATATCATTCTATTTATCTATAGATTTTTAAATTTTCATTTATCTACTTATGTACTTATTTATTTATTTTGGTGCTAGGGACTGAATCTAGGGGCACGCTACCACTGAGTTACCCTCCCAGCCCCTTTGGTTATTTTATTTTGGCACAGGGTCTCACTAAGTTGCTGAGGCTGTCCTTGAATTTACAATCTTCCTGCCTCAGCCTCCCAGGTGGCTGGGATTACAGGCATGTGCCACCAGCCTGTTTTCACTGTATCAACTTTAAAGGAATTCAACCAAAATGAAGGCAAGATTGTGCAACCTGCTTGTGAATTAGTGTAATGCACAAAGCCAGGGCGAACCATCCATTCTGGAGTCACCTTAAGGGGCCGTTCATCATATCCGCCCCCCCCCCTCCTCCACAGGATTCTGAAATTCAATTGTAAAGAGGAGAACTGCCTTGACAGCAGCACTTCCCCACTACAGCCAGGTGGGTAGGAAAGCTCACTCAGGACAGAGAGAAACATCTAGTGTGGCTCTCAGAGGCTGGCAAAATTAAATGGGGAACATTTCCACAAATTTTGGGGGGGATGTGAACTGACCTATATTCCCGCCTTGAAAGATGGGGTGTACAATGAATTAGCGACCACAGCAATGTGAGGAGGAGGGCTTGACCACACAAAGCCTGAGAGGAGCCCTGGCATTCCAACAGAACCTGCACATCCCACCCAGTATGGTGTGAGTTTACTTGCTATAATCAACGTAAGGTGGAAATGGTCCCTTTAACCTTTGGATACAGCCCTTGTCACTTTGTAAATTGAACACTGCTAACGGATTTCATTCCTGACTTAGAAAGTCTTAGAAAAATGTCCTCACAATTCCATGTCAGCCAAATGCCCGAACAACACTGGCAAAGGTTTTTCTCACGTGTGTGTGTGTGTGTGTACACTCACACAAAACACACTTAAACTGACTAACAGTTCTTGATATTTATGATTGTATCCAAAACCAGATCCCATATGTGACAACGTGTTCAACTGACATCCTTTTGTTTCTAATCGGATCAAAAAGACCTGACTGAAGGGTTTCCCATTTTATCTCACAATCACGGAACCACACTTTTGTCTTATGCTTCTTTCCACAAAATTTTTTTATTCATCTCCATTAAAGTGATATATCTGGAGTCACTTAGACTATGAAATGGGGATCAAGAGAAGTTACAGACCTAAATATCAGCAGATCAAAATCGTTTTCTGGAGGGGTGCAAAAAAATCAAAAGGAAAAAGAAATCTAGAAGAAATTTGATGTGAAGGAGGTCATTTGCCATAGACTTGTATTCCTTCTCCCGAGCTGCCACATTTCCTCTTGAATTCCAACAGGCAGTAGCAGGATGCTGTCTGGAGTTCCCTGGAAGACCTGCTAACAGGGAGGTGGAGTTCACTAGGTAACTTGCTAAAGTTGGACAGTATTGAGCGATTCCATTTCCTGTCTGGAAACATGCATTTTTTAAATCAGGTCAGCAGTGGGAGAAAACCGTCCTTCTCCCACGATGCCGCCCTATGGCCAGAGTTGGCATCAGTGTGCAGAAGGCCTGGAGCTTCGATGGCAGGTCTACCATGCAAAAATGCCCAAACCATGGGGCGGCCTTACTTTCACTTTCAAGTGCTTTAAAACACACGCCTAATTCACGTGGTGAGAGCAGGTCCAGCCTCGTGGGTAGGAAGTGAAACAGACTATAAAGGTGGCAACTCAAGTTTCTAGGTTCAGTCCTACCCACTCCATGGGAACATGGGAAGAGCATGTGGTCCTAACAGGTCTGTGACTCGGATGCCTCCGCCATCTGCTAAGCAGGAGGACACGGGTCAGAAAGAGATGAGCAGGTCTGCTGTCCTGCCTCCCAAAATTCAGTCTACAGAATGGTAAAAAGCTGAAACCCTTCCTCAGGAATGGCAGAAATGTCATTAGTTTGAAGGGAGATGGACGCAGAGACCCGAAGAATGACAATAACCAGGCATCTTAAGACAAAACAAGAAGCAGGGAAGGGGTCCAGAGAAGCCTGAGCTGTCAGCAGAGAATGATGATTTATCTGATGAGATTAGCAGAAAGTTTGATTAGAAAAGATGCCTTCCCAACATAGCAGAGATTGCAATGTGACTCGAAGATTCTGTGTTGTGGGGGAAACCAGTGCCTGCCAAATGTGGTCTGCAACAGCACAGGCTAGCTGTGAGTGATACAGTGGGAAAATAGCCACTAAGCCAGATTTTATTTGATTTGTACTGATGATTTTTATTAGAATACATGGATCATTGCTTCAACCTTTCCATGTAAAACCAAATCAAATTCGAAAACTCACACATCAGTCACCTAACCTTATGCTGTTCCTTCTGCTTTACTAAAGTGGAGCCACATCTCAGCTGATCTGTCCTCGATAAATCGTTCAGCTATTCAAAACTATTGGGCCAAATTTGGGGAGGCAAGTGGCACACAAAAGACACCGTGAAATCCTGCAGCTATGAGTAAGAAAGCCAGGGAGAAGAAACACGGCAAGCTTCATAAATATGGGGGACGGCGGGATCAAAACAGCAGCCAACGCAAAACAAGGTGAAATGAATTTTCTTCATTGTATCAAATAGACCATAATTTGGTTTTAAAAGGCCCCACTTTCCCCAGCTGTTTTTCAAACCCCTTTAGTTTAAGGCACCGTACAGGACTACGTCAAAGCACTGCTCTGAAACCAGAGAATGTCTCCAATTCAGTGACTAAGGAGACCCAAACTGCAATAATCATTTCTACAAATTAAAAATACGACCACCTTTAAGGCAAAAATTGTACATGGTAAACATTACCTTTGTAGAAAATCTCTATTATTTCTAAGAATTTTTTAAAGAGGAATGAAGTTTAATTATATGAAATACAGCCATGGGTCCCCAAAGAAAAAGTGCTTATATCCTACTTTCCACCGTTCCTTTTCCCTTTTTTATGAACATTCTTTCCTTCTCAGAAACACTGCAGATTCCCCTCTTAAACTCATAACCAATAATGATTGTTTAGAGAGACGCTTCTAGTTAACAAATCAGTCCCATGTCCAAGATGTCCTTCAGAGCTTCAAGCAATTCCTCAAATACACAGGAAGATCTCCTCCTCAGAGAAAGTAAACAACCTTCCCAGTTACAGGCAGTCAGCAGGCCTCAAGCCTCATGTCACCTAGAGGTGACCACGCAGCAAACTTGCTACAGCCTCATCAAGAACACCAGCCCCCTGGAAAATGGTGGGCCCCAAATGCTCAGGCCTCTCGTGTCATCCTGTGTGGTGGATTCTAGGGTACGTTTCACCAGTCCCCATCTCTTCATCCCCCTAACCACCAGGTCAGGTCTATATCTCCCATCCTCCTTTGCAGTCAAGTGGAACCATGTGACCTAAGATTGGCCAATAGAACTAGAGCAGAAGTAATGCTTGCCTTTGCCAGACCCACCTCATAAACCATCCCCTCATGTACCCATCTGTGCATTCTCCCCTCTTTGATCAGCCTGCTACCAACATCTAGGCAGCTAGAGGCTGCCTAGATTCCTCCAAGGCTGGAGGAACCCAGACCTGAAGGACTACACGAGCAGAGTCCCCCTCACTGTCCTGTGACACCAGAGGGAAATGACCCTCTGCTGCTGAAGTTTGGAGGTTGTTTTGTTCCAGCAATTTGCAGACCCTGACTAATGCAGCCTCCAAAACAGACTTTCCTGAGTTCTGGCTCGGTGATTCTCTCTTGCAAGTAAAGCAAACATACGCAGTTAGAGCTGGCACCAGTCAGAATTGTGAAGCAAGGGAAACTGGTCTTTGAACTATCCTTCTCTCCCTTTCAGACTTGTTTTCCCCTCTTAGCACTTCCTCCCTCTGAGCACCAAATGTTCTCAGGCTGCTCAGTCTGTCTCAAGAAAATAAACCCAATGCATTCATTACCCATTCCTTCAGCCATTACCTTTTGAACACCACTCACACTGGTGTGCTATGCTGCCTGCTACTTGTACAATTGGAGAGAACCTCTTTGATATCTCCGGCTGTATGTATTCTTAACCATTAAATAGGAATGATTATACCTGCTCTCTAGTACTGTTATGATACTGACAGGCAATTTAGGAAAAAATGTCACCATGAAAACTAGAACACAGTAGGAACTCAAAAAAAAAAAAGATAACTCCTTTACTATGAGTACTGTTATCATAGCATGCTATTTGACACCAAAGTAGATATAAGATTAATATGAAATAGGGTTCTTTCTCTCTAAAATACATATCTAGGTTGGAATAAAAATCATAGCAAAAAGAAAAGGCAGCATTCAATATTTTTAAAATGGCTGCAGAATTTTAGAGAAAAAATTTATACAAACTACAATTGACTCCTTTTTTTATTTCTTGTTTTTTTTTCTGCTGTTTGCTTTTTCAGGGTGTTTTGAGTGGATGCCAGGGCCTGCCACGGAGCCATGTACCTATTTCCTAGAATTGACTCCTTAAGAAATTATGATCTAGGACTTAGTGATGTAACACTTCAAAAGGGCCAAACAGGAGGGATGATATTTAACCTAAGGAAACACACAACGATGTCTGAGCATCTCTCCTCAAACACTGGATAAAGGACACTCGCTCCAGTCTCTGCCGTTCAGTCATAGAGGCTACACCACCATGACACAGTCATCACTAAAACTGCACAATCCCTAACAGAATTATGGTAGGGGGTAGTGGATAAGGACTGATTTTGCTAAAAATAAAGACACCCATGCATTGAAAACAAAATGCCTATGCTCTTCTAGGGTGCAGCTCATGTAGAAAGGAGGAAGAGAGCAGTGGAACCTGCTGTCTTTCCAACTATATGTTCAATGCTGCAATATACTGGCGACCAAACCAGCACTGCCGGGAGCATTTACACCATGGAAACTGGCAAGTGGTGCCAATGGTGCAATGTTTGGGGTATTTTTTAAAACATGGACCACCCACCGTATCAATGAAAACAATCACTCATTGTGAGGCATTTCTACTAAATTGCTTCATTTCCCTCACAGCCTCTCCTCAGGTAGGTCATATCCTCCTCACTTTACAGGTGAAAAAACCAGAACTCATGATGTTGGGCAACTGGCAAGGAATCCTTTGCCTATGCACCCTGCGCAATAACCAGGCTGCTTACAAAAGTGAAGGACACCTGGATTTCTTTTTCTCAGCATATCAAACCAATATTATCACAGAAAGCAAACCATCTGAATGCAGGCAACCCCATCCCAACACTAACTTTCCTCTGCTCTTCATTTTCTCCTCCACCTATCTGACACTTCTTAATCAATATGTATTTCCCTTCTTACCACATTTTCCTTTACACAGCCATCCAACATTTTGCATACATCTCCTTTTAAGAATCACCCAATTATAATGTCTCAAGAAAAAGACTTGTGCTAATGGTTGGGAAAAGCTATGAACTATCCTGATCCTCACACATCTGTCCTCTCCAAGGAAGTCCATTCTACCTTGCGCTGAGCTACGGATGGTGTGGTGGGTGTGGGTCTAGGAGGAGCTGGGATAGGTCTTGGAGGTTCTGACTGAAGTTCAATAATGACCTCTGCCAACCACCTGGTGTTAAGCTTGGACCTGTGACTGGGGAGTGGGGAAAGCAGGAAACCTCTGTGGATTTCAGAGCAGCCTGAGATTCCAGAGGATATGTGTATCTAGAGTAACTAAATGTCCTTGGTACTCACCATCCTGGTAATGCAACATCACTCCTTTTCCAGCTGGTAAAAGCTAGGCTATCCTGCAAAACTGAGAGCCTTCCAAAAACAGGAAAATAAATATATAAAAGCACTGAGGCACGAGAGGCAAGAAATGGCAAGGAGCACAATGATCCGGGAATATATAGTGTGTGAGTCACAGTGGTAGACAATGAGGATATGTTCTGTCTGGGCAGGGCCAGAGGAAGACACGGCCTTCTACCCAGCACTACACATATTGCTTGTTCTGAAGAAAGTGACAGGTTCATATTTGCATTTTGAAAATGGTAGTAGTTAAAATGGATGGGTGATTAAGGTGAAAGCTTGGAGACAAAAAGACCAATGAGGAGGCGAGAAGCCACTGTTATAAAAAAAGATTACAGACGATGCAGGATTACACAAAAGGGCGACGGAAGAGACAGGGATCAACAACTAACTTAACTGGGAGAATAAGAGAAATAGAGCAGTTAAGAGTTTATTCCCCAGTTTTTATCTGATGGGTACTGGTGAAGGTTTAGGAATGGGGTAGCTTTAAAAAAAAAGTACATTTTAGACATTCTGTGTTCCAAGTGTCCATTTGTCATCCAAATATAAAATCCAGCAAAGGAACTAAATATGTGAATCTGGAGCTCAGAATAGAGACACAAAGATTAAGGTCATTTCAGTTAGAGTAGAATTTAAAGTTCCCTTATATAGAGAATTTACTGGTCCAGATAGTTACAAAGTCCAGAGGAAAGACACCTTTTAGGGTTAATAGATGCAATGGTTTCACTACATTAGCAAGGACAAAGCTTCTTCCCATGCTCTATCTCCTCCTGTACACCAACTTCATCCTAAAGCTAGCTTCTCTCAGGGTCACAGGATCTCTGGACCTACTTGTTTTCTCAATCACTTTCAATGGGAGAGTGTTCAACCTGCAAAGAAGCAAAACGCCTCCTGAACTTTGTCCTGGTTGGAACCATTATAGAACCAATTGGCAAACCAGGCCACACCATACACAGATTTGCTTAGGCCTAGATGACCCAAATTAATTACTGTGTCCGGGCAGACAGGATTACTCTGATGGTTCTCATCCAAACATAGATATCCCCTGGGGATATCGTAATCCCTCACGAACCACATGGGCAGTACACACTGGGGAAGGATTGGAGTACACGTTAGTGAGAAATCACAAGTGCAGACAGAGCCTAAGAGCACGGGCATATTTATAGAGCCTACAGGGGAACCCCAAAGAGGGCTATGTAACTGGACATGCCAACCCCACCACTCCACTCCCTACTTGGCCTGTCTTCACTCATGTGCCCACCCTTGTCTGAATCAGCGTGTCCTCCGAGCAATCGCTGGTCGGGTCCTTCACTGGACTGGCCCAGATGCTATCTTATATTTTTATGATTATCAAACAAGTCTTCCCTACCTCCACTGAACAAACCAAAACTCTGCCTGAGGACAAGGGCTGTGTCTGGTTTGCTTTCTCCTTGCCCAGTGTGCCCAGCATGGCACAGGGCAGGGAAGGGACTGCATCTGCACCTCTCCAGTGTGCTGTGAACACAAGAAAGTATCACAAATGCTTGCAGAATTCTAAAGTTTAAAAAAAAAAAAATTCCACAGTGCTCCTGTGCCTTTAAGAAGAACAACCTAACATGATGGGAATCCATAAGTTTTTGCCTTGTTTGTCCACTCTTCAGTAAGAAACTCAACCACAAGGAGGCCATAAATATTAGCTTGACATAAGACATCTTTCTTCATAACTAAAATAGTCACTTACTTCAAAATCATTCAGGTATGAATTAAAATTCAGTAAGAAACATGCAGATCACCACTCTGAATCCAGTAAGGATCCTGGAATCATATAACCAGGTAGAGTTGATGGACAAATCTCAAGCTCAGTGACTTTGAGAAATTTTTTTTTTAAAAAAGCAGCGAAACAATCATACTCCATGTATGTCTTATCCCTTGACAAAAATGATCTCTTCTATGGTCACTGTAAAGGGAAATACTGGCCTCTTTATGCTCACTTCCGTACGCACCTAGTACTTGATACGTACTATATGATCATTGGCGGCGAGACAGTGGAGAAAACAAACCTGTAAGGTAAAGCAGCTTCCTGGGATCAAGTGACAGCAAGACAGAAAGCAGGTGAGAGCCTCTGTATCAGTGACCTGGGCAGCAGTTACAACTCAGCATTTTTGTACTTTTTACTGCAATTTCCCCATTGATTAACAAGAGCATCATTAATATTTAAAGTTCTACTTCAATTATAATAATCAGAACACCACGGTAACAACAATGAACACCCTTTCGATTATTCAAAGCACTCTAGGCATAATACTGCATCTTCCTTTAGAGTTTTATACATCAGAGAAATTCAGGGTTGGTCCAATTCCTCAGGGCCAGTTATCGGGAAAGTTGGGGGGAGCACCTCAATTTCGCCTTTCAACCTCTCTGTGAACTGCCTCTCACCCAATTTTTTATGCCATGAAAGAAAAAAAAAATCTTTAGATGTTGGCATCCCAAATTTGGATGAAGGATGTTCTGTAGAAAAAGTTATATTTCTTCTTGCAAATCCATCATTCAGAATCCCAATTTCCTAATTACCAGGGCTTTTCCTTGGGGTTAAATATGCCCCAGAAGAAAATACCACTGCTTCAATTAATACTAAGTCTGAGAAGCATTTTTAATCCATTTTCAAATGCTTTCTTCCCTTCAGCTACACTGAAAGAATATTTTTAAACTGAAGGCGCATATGAGAAATGATAATACCTATCACTTTGTAAGCTACACCTGAAATTTTTCAAAGATAAGAATACAATACGTAACCAACCCATTAACAATTTAAACCCCACCACCACCATGAAGAAAAATGTTTTTATAAGTAATGGACAATCCAGGCAAACTCCACTGTTCTGTCCAAATTACAAAACTCTCATCTTTTTCTTAACTGTGTTTGACAGTAGAACCTAGAGGTAAACTGAGTGGTGGGCACTCTTCCCATGTGGATGAAACATCTACTATAATGTCCCCTCACATTGACATGAGCCCATAAATGTTCCATGTGTGCAGTGATGGATAAAATTGGGTTAATTGCAAAAATATAAACACTATCACCTCATTTTAATTCACAGCATTAGTTTATCAAAAAATGCACTATGAAATCTGTCTACCCTCTTCCTTCTTCCTGACAGAACCTGCAGCATTTTTGGTTACACCTGTTTGTTTTCACACAGCCACCCCTTCTCCTGAAGAATCAGGATCAGGGGACCTCATCTCCAGTTCCAGAAGCAAATCCCAGTACTGTGGCTATCCCCACTTTGCCTCCCCTGGCCAGGAACTGAGTTGTAAGTGGTCAGTCAGACACAAAAACATGGCTGCACTGAGATCCTGGGAACAGTCCCCTACTTCAAGGAAAGAGACATCTTCTATCCTCGATGAACATTTTCCTGTTGGGGAAAGAACCAAAGCAGGGATCTCTTATTCATTCCTAGGATGCAGCTTGTCAGAGAGGAGGGAGAACTCCAGCAGGAACTGGTTACCTACGTATTTTCTTACACGTAAGGCAATTTGAATCTGAGTTTTCTTTTGCTGCAGCTGAAAGCATCCTAAAATAAACATTAGATCCATCTCCCCTGTCAGTCCCCCCAGAAGCAGGCTTAGGAACTTAATGCTCACAGCATTTCTTTAAAAATAAATACCAACTCTGGATAAATCAGGATTCCACCTACTGAAGGGTCCATATCTCCTGGACACTTTTATTTGTGGAAGCGCCACAGATGCAACATTTTCAGGAGGGATAGCAGGCATGTACTGCTTCATTCCCCATTTAGTTTTTTGATTTGCACACACAGCTTCCTTCTCTGCTCCATTCACGATGGCCTTCTTACAAATAGCAACAGACCAGCAAATACCTAATGACCACTTAGCACAGGTAAAAGCTAATGACTGCAAAAGTCACCCCAAATGCATTTTTTTCCTTTGGTTTACCAACATCAGCCCTACACACACACTACATATATGGCCTAAGTGTTGGAAAGTTCTACAGACATATTTAGTTGTATGCATTTTTCTATGATGAGAGTATAGTTTGCATTAACTTTTCAAAGTGGTCCTGATGTTATGAAGGTGAACAATCTCCTTTAGAATCGCTAGTGCCTAGAAAACCTCACTGTCTGGATGGTCCACACAACACTAACCATCTCACTGTAGCAGAAGGGAGAGCAGGAAACGTGCTGTCCAGATCTTCAGATTTCTTGCTCAAGGCAAATCATCTTTAAAAATTAATAATACCGAAGTTTTGCAATATTTTGGATGAAATACAATGCTGTGGACTCTCCTGGGGCCTCAAAAGCCATTTATATTCCACGTCAACAGAAGGAAAAATAAGTCCCATTACTTAAAATTAAGGAACATGATCTATTTTTCTGTTTGTGCCCCTCCAAATACATTATGAAGCCTAGCTTAAAATTCAGTTGAAGAGACAAAACACACACTTGAAAAAAACAATATTGGCAAGATTTTTTTTAGGTTCAGCTATAAACAGCAAATAAACACCAAGAAACTGTTGGAGAGGAGGTGGAAGCTCCTTTTGAAGCAGGACTTTAAGAGAAGGTAAGAAGGATTTCAAATGTTGGAGAACACAAAGAAGGGAATTCCATAATGTGGAGGTGTGATAGGTAAGATAGAACCCGGGTAGCAGTGTCAGGCTACCTGAAGATGCACTGAAGTGTTCAGCCCAGTGTTATTTCTCTGTAAATTAAATCTAACAAAATGTTCAAAGAACAGAAGAGACCTGGATCATCTCTACCAGAGAGGCTCAAAAACCTTTCCCTGGACCTTACTCCACTTTATGGCCACATCCTTTAAGGCAATTTCTCCCCTCCTTTCCTCTTTTACAAAGAAATAAAACCTTTCATAAGATTAGAAAACCAAATCCTCTGGCTTCAGATTTGCCCCCACCTCCTACCTATTATGATCCAGTGATACCTGTCACTTCCTCCAAAGGCCTTCAATGGCTCCCTACTGCTTTCAGTGGGAAGTTAAAATTCCTTAAATTGGCATGTGAGGTCCTTTGGGGTCTGGCTGTCTTGCCTTCTGTCTTTCTTCTACATGAAAAACTTCCCATGAAACAAATGCTTGCAGAACTAACAAATGAATGAAATGAATGAATGATGGAAATACATGCAAACAACATGAGCCCATCCATTTTACATACATATATGAACTTTATGTAACTGATGGTTGATTTAATAAATATCTGTATGGTGTATACAGACAGAGCTAAGGGATGAAACACAAATTCTTCACAAAGTGAAAAGTAAGGTCCCTACAAAGTATTTTCATGAGCTTTAATCTTTTAATATTTCAAATTTAAGGCTTTAATTATGTAGGTGGTACATATGACAAGTACAATCTGCATATTACTTAATATTAAGTGATGAACTGTCTTCTCACAGCAAATATGAACTTTAATTTGGCCCTTGATGGGACATGATTTATCTTTCTACATAATCATGCTCCATCACTGCAAGATGAAAAACTGGAATACATGTAGATATTAGTGTATTCTAAGTGCCTTCAACTCCTAAGAAGCACTTGTGTCGATACATTTCCAAATTTTAATTCCTATATATAGCCCAAGCTGATAAAGCTTGATGGTGTCCATATTCGAAGATTTTAAGAACCTGTACTGTCCTCAAAAGTCTCTGCAAATAGAATGTTAATCATCCCTAAGAGTCAAATCTTCACTACCATTCAAGGTATGGATTTAAACATCGCTTTAAGAGAGGCTTCCTGACTGTCCAAGATAAGAGAACATTGCAGGTCCTATGCCTCCCACATCTGTGCCCATTAACTGCTTCCACTGGTCCACGTTTTCACAATCCCTAGCAGTTTTGGAATCCTATATCTATCTATTCATATTTATTAAATTACATATGTGCTATCCAGTATGTATGTAAGCATACACATACATATGCATATACATATTTGTGGTTGCTATCCTTGTTTACTGGCCCCCAGTGAGAAGCAAATTTCAGAGAAACAGTGATTCAAACTGGGTCCCTGTGACCCGGAATCTAGACCAGTGTCAGGCTAAAAGATCTCATTGAGGGTTGGGGTTTGTGGCTCAGTGGTAGAGCGCTCCCCTGGCACGTGCGAGGCCCTGGGTTCGATCCTCAGCACCACACACAAATAAATAAATAAAATGAAGGTATTGTATCCAACTACAACTAAAAAAATAAATATTTTTTAAAAAGAGAGCTCAATGAACATTTATAGAATGAATAAGTGGATTTATTCAATGTAAAAACTCAGAATCCTTGAAACAAAAACAGAAAAAGAACATCACAGAACAATCAAAGAATTTAACAAAATGACTATCAGTAATTAAAAGGAATGTTTTAAACGCTGATGAAAACAGATTCTTGCAAAACACAATACAATAAAGAAGAAAGCATTTTTCCCAGTAAGGACTTCACATATTTTTAATTAGGTCATTACATGTTTTATTTCACTAAAACATTGAGGGAAAGGATCTATTTTTAAAAAAATACAAAAATGAAATAAAAACTTGGTTTGAAACATAAGAATGTCCATAAGATGAAATTCACATAACTATGGCCCCTTTAAAATACAAAACAGATTTGAAATGGCATAACTTGACTACCTGATATACAGCTTACTACCAGCTTTCCCAAGGGATTGTGTACAAAGCTCTCGATTTTCTTTAAAAAAAAAAAAAAAAAGGAAAAGAAAGAAGAAAGAACCAGCTGGTAGATATATACTGTGCCCTTCAAAAGCTCCTGTTAAAGCCACGAATAATTGCAAAACTTGTTCAAATCAAATGGACAATTTATTTTATGTATGATTCTACAAAGCCTTTACAAATATCCACGGATGGCTCTGCACCCCATTTGAAGGGATTTGCTGTAAAACTGCACTGGCATAAACAAACAAAACTATTCTCAATATTTATACTCAAAACAAAAACGATGAAGTTCTACGTTCAGTGGTGGTTGTGAAAATCCTTACTCCCCGATTTTCATTGGCCGGAGTCTAACACACCAAACAGGGTTTGCACTTTAAATGTAACACACACATAGTCTCTCTTTTCATCTCCATATACCAAGCATTTTCCAAAAATTAGTCACAGGGGAGAAAAGCAAAGGAATAAGTGTATAAATTCTAAAACATACCATGATGCTCTGTAATATAAGATGTGGTGTTGATGCTTAAACCAACAGGAGTGAAACAGGTCTGAAAAAGTTCTTGGAATCAGACTGGAGTAAGAACTAGGAATGGAGAAAGAAAAAGGAGTCTCTTGGCCAGAAATTGCCAAACAGGGCAATTGGACCAGGAGAAAAATGGAAAGGTGTTTGCCAAGACAAAAAAGCAGGTTCCTGTCCAACTTCAGGAACTGGATCCTATGATCTTGGGGTCCAATGTCAAAACCCAGCATCCCCATCTGTGGACCCAATAGAAGAAACAAGAAGCTACTGGATCCTGACAAAGAAAAACATAGGTGTTGCCCATGACTTCCCAGGGCACTTGTATGCCCCAGGTACCTTTTATTGACATAGTTCTCCTTTTATTCTTATTTTTATTTTTAATTCAGAAACGTAGCTTCAGTCTAAATAAAAGAAGTCAAAGGAAGAAAAGACTCTCTTGACAAAACAAGCTTTCCAAACACACCTGTCCCCTGTTTGGAGCATTCTGTGTTTTGTTCCAATCGTAGAAGCATGGTTTCTAATCTTCTCATTTGCTCCACAATTTCCTGTCTACGTCCTGTCTGTGTAAATCTGTGGCAGCAGTTCTCAAAAATTTAAAGAAATATGAATCCCAAGGGGCACATTATAGATGCTGGTCCCAGGGCACCATTCCCAGAGGAGCCCCAGGAATCTGCAGTTTGCAAAATATCCAGCACAAGGGTGTGGGGGCACACTTAGAGAAATCTTTTAGAACCATATTTTACCTAATTTCAAAAGATCTTCAGATCTGGATCACTGTTTAAAAAAGAAAAGAAAAAAAAAAACCAACATATTTCTGGCTCCGTCCCAGAGGAATTGAATTGTAATCTTCTAGAAGGGGCCAAAAATTCTGAATTTTCACCATGCCTTGTCCAGTTCTTGACTACTCTTCAGTTCTTGCCACACACTTTCTGATAGTGGGAAATGACCTGTAATTGCTCTACCACTGCCGAAGAGCTGCAGCCAAAGGGCACATCAGAAGGCTGAGAATCCCCAGGCCCAGGTGAGCATCAGGGCAGATGTCCAGCATCATCCCACAAAAGAATAGTGGACCCTCAGGGCAAAACGAAGTCTGTGGAACCTGGTGGTATTAATGGTTCACGTGCTGATGTCAGGGCTCTGGCTACCAAAGAACAGCCTAAGTACAAAAACAAAATCGAGAATCAACTTTGCTGGGGGAAAATGGTTTGCACACGGCAATCCACATCCAGAGCACAAATAAACAACCACATAAGAGGACATGATTCTGAAACAGATCTAAAAATGCTTAAAGTTTCTTTCAAATCTCTCCACAGGATTCAGCAACAGTCGATGATGAGCGCCTGTTCTTATGCCACCTGAAACCAACGTCGCCTAAACACAGGAGAGATCCAAAGAAAACGCTCCCTACACCCAGTCCCCACACGGTGATGAAAAGCGGCCGTCACCTGATTCAATCAGACCACATTCAAAGCAGGTGGTTCCGAATATTACCTGAGCAAAGTGTCCTGGCTCCTTCTCTACTCAGGGCGGCAAAACCTACGAGTATTTTTAATGATACGTGAAGAATTGGGAAGAATGGCTTTAATTCTTTTTGTGGGTGAAATTTAATCCCCACATTTCTAGTCAAAAAGCACGAAGAACAGGAGAAAGTGCACCTTAGAAGAGCAGCAAACACAAGGAAATGTCCAGAAATTAAAATACTTATTATATTTAGAAACCTTATGTGAAGTTGTCTTTTCAAAGCTAGTCAAAATGGGATTTTTGTGGTCATTCTCCCTCCTTGGCAAGCTGCTTTAAGGCAGATTTAAGTTTTGTTGATTTATATATTTATTTATACATAAATATATAAATATTTATATATTTTTTGTTGATTTATGTATTCTATTTAGCAGATTTAAGTTTTGTTGATTTATATATTTGGTTATTTCTACAAATATGACTTCAATAAAGCAACAAACATGATTTGGAGAAGTACATATTGTAGAACTTTAATCCCTTCCCACTTATTAATTATATGGAAGGGATAAGGTATTTAACCTTGTGTCTCAGTTTGCTCATCTTTAAAATGGAGACAATAATATATATTGTTTGAAGATGAATGAGATCACGGATGTATTCTTTTTTTTTTCTTAAATATTTTTAGTAGTTGTTGATGGACCTTTATTTTATTCATTTATATGTGGTGCTGAGAATTGAACCCAGTGCCTCACACATGCTAGGCAAGCGCTCTACCACTGAGCCACGACCCCATCCCCTACAGATGTATTCTTACTAGGATATCATGCACACAGGGGGGCACATTATAGATGCTGGTGAAGAATACATGCAAGTTTTTGTAAGTATTACTAATATTGATGTCTGCTGGATCTTTCATTGACAAAAATAATTTGGATAGAGCTTGTTTATACTGGAGTAAAAAAATAAACTAGATAATCATATAAATGTTCTGGGTAGTTCTGAAGAGTAGTCAGGTCATTAAAGGCAGACAACTCTTTCACCCGTTTTCTCTGGAAGGCCAGAGAAAGGCACACAGAGGTGACCTAACCATTCCACTTAAGGAAGTATATCACAAATTCATTAATTTAAAAAAAAAATCCCTTTTGGACTGCACCAGTATTTTTTTTGCACATCTCCAGTGTGGTGTAGAAATGTTGACACAGAAAGGAAATGACTGAGAATGCTATTTAGTTGAGAGAAATTAGAGAAGATATCTCAACAGTATTAATGGAAAGGTTAAGAAAAAGCAAGGAGAAAAAAAAAAGAGTCTTTCAAAAGATGATTTTCCATTAAACTTCAGTTGATTATGGGGAAAAAAAAATTCCAGGCTATTAGTCTGTAGTGTTGGTTAATAGTTTTCCTTATTTTGAGAAAACAATGAAAACTAATGAGTTACATCCAGCAGCTTTTAAGAAATGAATTACTGTGCATAATTCGTAAACCTTACACCACATGCCTCGATGCCGTCCTTCTTTTAGTTAAGGTTTCAAATTAAGGTTATTATTCATGAGAAAAAGTTGGAGAGACATTAAGAGCTATAACAATTCCCCCCGACCATCAGTGGGGGAGAGTGGCTTCATTCAGAATGAATGGAAGACAGACTCCAGGCCAAATATTTAAACAGGGGTGCAAAGGATACACACACAGCAATCCACACGCACCTGTCACTGCAAAATTCAACACTCACACAATCGAAAGGGCATTTGTGTTCACAAATCAAGTAATTATATCCCTAACTATCCATCTGCACATGCAATTACCCAGTCTGTTGCACAGAAAAGCAGATTTTTGCAGGTGTTTCCCTACCATCTTTCCTTCAAAATCCAGTTGCCCTTTATGTCCCCAAATCTGGGCACATACCAGTCCTCTAATTGAATCTTCGTGGCACTGTTGTGAAGATCAAGTGTTATGTTTTCACATACCGAGTTCACATACAGAAGACTCTGTAATCTAATCAGGCTTTTGCTCCATATTACCACTTACCTAATGGTTTAATGGGCTCCGCTGACACCTTGATGTTGAAGGATGTGCACTGTGCTTCATAACTCCTTTGAGGAATCTGTTCCTAAGCTTCTCTGACACTTTCCAGTTTTGCATACATACTTGAAAGTCTCAGAGAAAACTCTCGAATGCCAAGTGAAGTTAAAAAAAAAAAAACACAGAATGATAAAGCAGTCCACAGAAAAAATGAGCATGTGTGATTGAGGGCAGTGTAGTTAATCAGAAGGTAGCGTTTCCAAACTTTGGAATCACAGAAATTCAAACTGCACAGTGGTTTTCTATAAGCACTTGTTCCAATTGGTGCCAACTGTACATCCATGTGATGGTATTATGCTTAAGAAATCAATAACATCTCAATCCTGAGGGCATCTAGGGACCAGTTCCCCTTTGTGTCAATCTCAGACCTAAGTTAATCCCAGACCCAGCTTCACAGAATCTGAGAGCCCAACGGGATATCAGATGGCATCAAATCCACTACGAATCACAGAAACAGAAACCAAAGTCCAAGTTAAGTACAGAGATATCCAACGCCTCAGACTAAACTTGAAGGACTCCGCAACCTTCCTGTATTTGAGAGTATTTCTAAATAACTTTCTCACTGTTTGAAGTTAACATTCATCCTCTGCTATGTAATCATCGATATGCACGTTTCTTTAATTTTTATTTTAGATTTCCCTGTATAGATAGCTTAAACCATGAAGAGTCTCTTAAAAACAGTAGCACTAAGTTTACAGTTCCAGAAAAGAGAAAAGCCACGGGTTAAACTTTTTCTTTCTTTTTTATGGAGGCTTCCAAAATCTTATTTTAAATGGTCTTTTAAACAAATATTATATACAATTTTCAAAACATTATTGTTTAGACATAAGAGGACCTAGCTTATTTTCTACTCATTGTACATTAAGCAAACATGCCATCAAAAAAAAAAAAAAAAAAAAAACAATAATAATCACAAAAACATGGGAAGGTGGAGAGGAAACCAGCATAGAGATCAAGTCTTTTGACTTCTTATTTTCATACTGAGGATGAGACACTTGTGGCCCCCAAATACATTTTGTTTGCCCTGCTCAGGATTCCTGGAGATGTTGGCAGTCACTTCCCAACTGCCCCAGGCTCCTCTCTCTCCACTGTCTGCTTCAGTCATTTACATTTCCTACCTAAAGACCAAAGTCAGGTGCACTGCAAAAGCCCTTGTCCCACACAGGTTGGGCACCTCCACGTCCAAACTGCTGTCAGGATAAGAGAAGGAATGCTACAAACTTATAAAAAATAATAAAAAAACCCTCTTTTAGAAACAGAAAAAAGCCATGAATAGAGACCAATTCCCATCTCCCTTGAAAGAGCTGCCAATATCAGCTATGATACAGCTATTCCTATCAGTGTTAAAATACTTAGGTGGTTGACTTCATTATCCATTCACACATTCCGAGTACTGTATTAGGAGGAAAGTGTTGTTGGCATGAGTAGGAATACCCTGAACAAAAGTGAAATCATCAGTGAGCAGTGTTTAACAAGAAACTACATACCAAGAGCTAACTGCATGGACTTAAAGTAAACTAAACCCGCACGTGTGTGTGCAACGTACACACACACACACACACACACACACACTCTCTCACATGCGTGCACAGACACTTTTGGGCTAAGTTAACATACTCCAAAACATATTTTCTGCTCAATGTTCTACTGGGAGGAATTTTATGAAAATAGCAGTTCTGAGGCCAAAGCAATTTGAGGCTCATTACAAATTATACTCTTTAGAGGTGTTTTATAATATTTAATGCACAATGTACACCAAATTTCTCTTAACATTTCTTGACACAAAGTTTTTTTTTAAATGTTTAACTACATTACTCTTTCAGAAAGCTTAATAGTAAAGGGGGAAATGTGTGAAAGTGAAATATCACATGTAACTTTAGTACTTCAGCATCTCATTCTTGATCATTTTGGAATGCAGAGAAATGTGGAAAATTTTATTGTTAATCATTTAATGTATGCTATAATTACATTATTTAACTAAATTAAGCTACAAATAATATTCAAAGATCAAGATTCCTTTTTTCTATCTACAGAGAATGTGAGAGTGAGTTCTTGCCTTCATTTTCTGTGGACATTTAAAGCTAGTCCTTAATCAAATTTTTTTCCCTGAGTCAATGCTCCTGCACCTATCCCATCAACCCAAATAAAAACAGCAAAATATATACTATTCACATCAAAATATTTTAAGTAAATAAACCAAGAAACATAGAATATTGCAATATATTGAAACTGAGTTCATACTTCATTTTGTAAATATTTTCCTCACTTTCACTTGACTTTGCCTTCACTCCCTTATATAATGTTATATCCTTTTTTGCACAGTGTTGAGGATCAAACCCAGGGATATCATTCATGCCAGGTCACTCACTGTTCCACCACTAAGCTACATCCTCAGCTCTAAATATTATATTCTTAAATAAATAACCTCTCTAGTCAGTATCAACAGCTAGACTTTTTGAGTTCTCTGCCCAGAACACAACATTTTATTTTAAATATTTTTTAAAATACATGTATGTATACACACACACACACACACACACACACACACACACACAAATATGGGTCAGAATATACAAAGAGAAAGAAAACGAAGTGAAGCAATGTGGAACAATACAACATTTTCTCTAACTAATAAAGTAACCATAAACTGTACATATATTCTATTGGCGGGATATCATGAATGAAAACTATGGAAACAGATGAAAGGTGGTTTGGATGCACATAGAAGAAAAATGGCCAGTGAGAATAAAGAGACTTCTCAGCTAAATAGAGAGTCTTTTGAGATTAGTATTATGATTTAAGTCTACTTCAAAATGGTTTCAGCCTTATTAAAATTACATTAAAACTAGCCCTGATGCATTTGCATTTAAAGGGTTGCTTCACACTACTTAGCAGGCGCTGGATTCAGTCCCCATTGATTTAAAGTATTAGGGCACTACAATCACAGACATTTTTCAGGATAAAGGACAATAATACTCTGAACAAAAGGGTTTAAGGATGCAAGTCTTCAGGAACCTGAATAGGAGAACTAGGGTTATTTTCACAGAACACATTCACCTGCAAGAGGAAAGTATCCCAACGCAGGCTGGACAAGAGAATTGTCATCTATTACATGAGCTCCTTACCAACAGGACCACATTCACTCACGAACATTGAACTCCTGCTGGAACATAAATTGTTAAAAGGAAAGACACAATAGACCGATTTTTTTTTAATTTAAAGTCTCTCAGTTAAAGTTATTAACTTTGATCCTTTCAATCCAATATTAAGAGAAAGGAGTATCTTATTGCAACATCTATAAAGATTTGAAATAGATAATGCAGCCTTTCTTTGAAAAAGAAAGCTACACAAAGCAATACAGCTCAAAGAAGTGGGAGTCTTGCATTTCTTTTAAAAGAAAATAAATGCATTCTTAGGTCTGGTTCTTTAATCATCAAGAGCTCAACCGCAGGACTACTGGCTTTATTATTTTAACCAATTCAAAACCTGTTTGATTCAGACTGTTGACTCGCATAAGCCACAGGACGAGTTGTTTCGGTGTTTGGCACCAAGTGACTTATCAAAAACTTACACTAAGAACATTAGAGACTCTAAAACCAGAACAGAAGCCTCCACGGAGGTCACACTGGCCAAGTTCCCAAAGCCCATGGATAATACACGGAGATAAATTTGAGATGCAAGAGATCCCAAACTGGATCATTAGCCACTTACTTCCACCTCCAACTGGAAAATAATTTAATTTTGTCCTAAGTAACAGAGCTGAGAAAATGCTTTGGGAAAGTTCAAAATGTTACACGCAAGTATTACGATCATTCAATTATGAGAGAAGTTGAGCAAGTGTAAGGTTTTATGAGAGTTAATTCTGCTCTACAGTTTAGTTTTTAAAAGGGAATGCAGAAATTCCCGGGGCCGCCTACAAATACGTTTTTAAGGACAAATGTTTTTTATGATCAACCAAAATCAGTTGCTGGAGATTTCATGTCTTCAGTCATTATTTTCAACATCAACACAATAGATAAGTAAGAACATACATATTTAAAAAGCATGACCAAAATGGACAACAAATAAGATTAATTTTGTAAATAATAGAAATGTCATAAAATTGTTTGTTAGGCAACAGTTTCTGTACCAGCAATGTAATCAAGACCTAAGAGAAGTAGTTATTTTCTACTACTTATTTATAAAAAGAAATGTATTTTCACTGAAAAGGAAAAATGTGTTGAAACATCACACAGTACCCCACTGACACATCCACTTCTCAGCGTTTTATTTCAGTCAAAAATAAATTTGATTTTTTAATTTTAAAAGAAATAATGAGAAAAAGACTTGTCTTTATGAAGAACTTGAACAACTGGGGATTTGTCCCTTGGAAGCAGGTGAGGGTTGAGGCTTGTTCTTTCTAATCCCAGCCAGAGGTATCTGCAGGAGTCTTTCGCACTTTCTCCTATTTTTTCCTTTCCTTGGTTTGGGTGTGGATAGGCACCTCCACATCTTCTCTGGGGCCTGCGTCCTAGTTTACCACCATACGCCCACTATATTGCAATCCATGTTTTACAGAAAAATCAAACCCAGAGATGTGGTTAAGTGGAAACGAGAGCAGCTCCACCACTGCAGCATAAGCTTTTAATGCCACGCGGAGGAAGGAAAGTAAACGCTCCAAGTTTTCATACAGCTAACTCTGTTTATAGCTGCCAAGTAAAGAACCTAAATTCAAGTGCTTTGTAATTGTTACAAATTGTGCCAAAGTACAGTGTGTAACAATAAATTATGAAGCTTATCTAAATTATAAAAGTAATTAAACTTTCCTCAGATACTCATAATTCTGCCCTCCATAAATTTTCTCTTCATTGCATATTCAACAGCTATGTGTTCCAGTTAGACAAAAACAAAACTAGAAGAAAAAGAAAAGAAAAAGAATCGTCTCCTTCCAACAACCATGTATATATAGGCACACAACATACCTAAACTCCAGAAATGTACAAACAATGACTTTCAGGATCTTCATACCATAGCAAATGTTAATAGAAATATTTATACTACAAACAATTCTCTTAGAGCTTTTTGTAGTTTTGTTTTGCTTTTATTATTATAGACATTTGTTTTATCACAAGTTTTCTGCCCCATCTCAACACTCCCCCTACTGCATAAAGCCATAAATCTTGGTTAGCATATTACTGTACAATCTGTTGCAATAATAACAAAAATAATGAAAGCAATAGAAACCCAGTTATATGGTCCTTCCCACTTGCAAGAGCCCCAGCTTCTTCACACACTCTAAATAGTAAAATGCATACAGGACTCATGAACTGCTGAAAACCAGCAGTCTAGAAAGGAATACATCTGCTGCTCAGAATAAAACCGAACAGAAGCCATGAAATTATTTTAAAAAGGGGTGGGGGGAGGTTAACAGCCACAAGGAGTATGTATGCAGAAGATGATACCATTTGCAAGTTTAAATTTAAAGAAAGACCCCCAAACAACTTCTCAATATCCTTAAGGGGGGAAAAAAATCTCTTTTAAAAGGTTCAACCAGATTCCCAGAAGGAGTAAATCAGCCAAGCAAGTGGGTGAGTGATGAAGGAAACCCTTGTTCTATTATAAATATCTTCAATAATTAGCAAACATGATGAACAAATTAAGAAAAAGCATATAAGTTAAAGCCCAAGTTTGTAAGAAGTTTCCTAAGATTTCATTTGATTTTTGTTTGGGTACCTGGTTTCTCAATCCTAAATCAGGCACTTCTATTTTCAGAATCTATTCCAATTTAACGAAAACATTTATTTTATAAACAGAAAAGGAAATGAGTTTGAATAAGATATATTTATGCAATTACCATATCTAATAGCCAATTACATGTCCTTACATGAACAGATAAATAATATATGCACATACATTTATCAATCTCGTAAGGGAAAGAAGAGAGAAGAAATTAAAAAGAGAACAAACTATTATATTTAGCATTCAGTTTTCATTATTTCATATTTGCATAAGGGAGTGCAATATTTGTCTTCAAGAAAGCTACAAATTATAAACATTTGGTTTAAATCTTTTAAAATCAAACTAAAATAAACAAGTTATGTATTAACTGTATCATCTGACCTGGCAGTTACATGTCATAACTACTTACATTATTTCCCTTGTTTGTAAAATAAAAGCAAGGCAAATATTCAAGTTCATATAAAGCTATTAAAACACTAATTGTTTTAACATCAAGTTAAATTTTTTCTAAAAAATAATAATATCCACAGAGGGGTACTATGAAAAGTCAATGTGAGAACAGGATCAAATGTGGTCTACTTCTAAAGTATCCATTAACTTAAGTTACACGAAACTGTTAGGGAGGGGGAGGGAAAAAAAGCTCCGACAACCACATGAATACCAAATTAATTCATTATGATCAGTGCTACTACAATGAACACAAAATTAATTCATCACAGTGGAATACACAAAGCACTACCCACTTGTTATACCTACTGACAAAAAATAATAGGACGATTATCCTCCACCAGGGTGATACACGTGGCCATGGGCACTGCCGGCTTGTCAGTCACAGGAGTACTTCCTTCCCTGGGAGTCTATACCAAGGTATTTTTGCAAGGAGGCTCTTTACTAACCACATTAAGTAAAGCATAAGAAGTAAGACTCAGGTTAGCAATGGAGCTCCCTGCTATTTTTGCTTTCCTCCAGGGCTAGGTCCAGAGGGAATCGAGTGAAGCCCTACTAAAGGAGGTGTTCACTGTCAGAGTCCTGCAAGTGGAGACCTTCCTGGTGCAGGATCCTGAGTCCCACAATCCCAGACTGAATGTCAAGACTCTAGAGCATGGCCACCTCCCTTAACTGGCCGCTCATGGACCAGATGGTCTGACATCTATTGTCATGGCCAGGGTCAGCTGTCGTCTGAAGGAACTATTCTAGACCTCCATCTCCCCCTAAAAGTTCTTACATACACTCATAGACACTAAACCGTCATAGGAGTCTACTGTCTACCACAGGACACCAGCACAAGAAAATTCAAAATGAGCTAGTGAAATCAGTCTCCCCTTTTGACATCCCCCTCTCTGGTGAGGAGAAGAGGCTGCTGGCTTTTCTTCTGTGTCACATGCAAGTGCATGGCATAAACCTCAGGAGGGCTCAGTCCACTGTCCACTTCTAGCATCACCTTAACCATCTCCTGGTGCTTACAGGGTGCCTTTCCTCATGAGCAGGTAGAAGGGCACGCCTAAGATGGAAGAAGAATCTTTCCTACAGCAGATGCCTTTCTCCTTGGGAACAAGCACCCTGGAGTGACAGATCTTTCCCTTTCTATTTGTCCATTCTCCCTTGAGCCAGGGAACACTTGAAGACCCTTGGGTAGCTAGGAAGTACAGTTCTCAAACACCTGTCTACAAGATAATTCCTGTGGAAAATTTCCTCCTTGCCTTGAAATCGGGAAGTTTTGTTTGTAAGATGTTTTTAGATCTTCAATGAGGAGCTGATCTTGCACCCTTTTCCAGTATGGGCCCAAGAAATGCAAATGTTAGTCGATGTCATGAAAGGCTCTAACTTAATGTCACAACTCACTGAAGAAGAACCTTTTTTATTCAGAATATTTTTTGGAGTATTCAGAGACTCAAAGGATGGATATCCTCTGCATGGCTAAACCGCTCTTCATCCTTTTTTACTTAGCCTTTGTGGGTGCTAACGCTATATCAACACATCTGCACATCACAGATGTGGTATTCAGGTTGGAAGAAACAGGAATCTGCCACAACTCGAGGACTGAGTATTGTATTCCCACCTGAAAAGAGGGTACCAATAAATGCTGGAAGCCTTAGCAGAGGCAATAAGCTTAAGTTTCATATGTGCAGTTAGAAAGAGATCAGACAGAAGAGCTTCCACACAGGGTAAAGCATCTGTAAAAGAAAACCAGAAGGGCCTTTTGCAGCTAAAGCCAGCTCTATCTCTTCATGTAGGACAGCAATACTCAAACATGACTGTACGTCAGGGTGACCCAGGAAAGTTCTGAAACTCCCCAATTTAATTGGGGATGGGGTCAAGCATCATTATTTTCCCCCAAGCTCCCTAGGTAATTCTAATGTGCAGCCAGGACTACTAACCACTGCGATAGAGGCCAGATGTCCATTTACTAATGCACCTGGGGAACCAATGATATATCAGAGAGGACAAAAATCACTGAGGAGTGATAGTCTGGCTGCCCATCCAAATCCAATGGGGACCTGGGATTAAAATATAGACTCCCAGGCCCTACCCAGGCCTACTGAATTGGAATCCCAGGAAATGGTATTCAATAACATCTATGGTTTGGGGGGTTTTGTTTTTTTTTTTAACCTTCAAGTGCATTTTGATTGTCCACTGGGGTTGAGAACCACTGGACTGCATGCAACTCAGAAGCTCTTACCCCTAACTTGGTTGGTTTCCAACATCATGCTTCATGTTCAGACGGGTAACATTAGCATGGCAGAGAATTAGAAATGGCACCGGGAAAAAAGTGGAGGAGGGGAGAGGTATTTAAGAAAAAAATAAAGAGAAAAGAAATTTAAGTGTCCTCTAAGCACCCACAAGTCTGCTTCTTAAAGTGCTGATAATGAGCAGTGGTGTGCTGAAAAGACCAATGAAACTAAATTTTGTACCAGTTCATTTCAGCACATCCTGTTTATACGACTATTTAATGAGTCATTCAGCCAGGATGATTTTCTGTCTGAATATGTTAATTGCCATTTTTTTTTCATAGCTCTCTATTAAACAGTACAGATAAAATAGGCATGCTCATGTTTTTCTGTGCTATCAGCCCCCCACCCTCAAGGGAGTGGGCAGCAGGAGTAAATAAGGGGGAAAGTTTTTTTTTTAAGTGTTTTAATTCTTTTAACATGTCCTGGCATTTGGGACCCCGCTTCAATTCAAAAGCATATGTTAGAGTTAGCATTAAAGTGAAGATGAAATGAGGTGGTTCTCCCCCATATGCCAGTGGCTTCATTATATCACAAAACAGCTCAAGTAACAGGGCGACAATGGAAAGCCTCCTGCTGGCAAGTTCTCCACTTCCAGGAGATCAGTGTGGGTATCCAGGAAAGGTAGGGGACAAAGAAGCAGGAAATTTCTGACTTCTACTGGGTTTCATTGAAGTGTCTTCAGTAAATTAAGTACCTGTTATGTTACTCGGTGATGGCTACCATCATGAATCCAGAGGCCTGGAACATCCAGGAAATAGGCGAGAGGTCCAATTAGCATTTTAGATTATATTGAAAGATGGATGACAAGGATTCATTTTTATATTTCATTTATCCCAGAAGGAAATCAAATATACCAATGCAAAAAAAATCATGCAAAAAGTAATAACCACCAGTTTTTCAAAAAGCCGTATGTTACACACTTCATCACTTAATAAATCAAACCATTCATAATATTCATTATAACACTTATGCAGTTTCCAATGCCTTAATTTTAGTTTTAAGCATTTACATTAATGCTTAAACAAATTAAATATCATCATACTGCGTTCCAAAGGAAGGAGGAAAACAACACACACACACACACACACACACACACACACACACACATACACTAAACCTTAAGGCCAAAATAACATTTTATTCTTAACTGCTTTGTTTACAAATATTAAATGGTCAAATTAATAAGAGCTCTCCATGGCTTTCTGACATCTAAATTTTTTTATAAATGAAAATAAAGCAACACAAAAGATGAGATTCTGTTGGCAAGGGTTGACTGGTCTTTCCACACCATTTGAGGGACTTCATAAATTAACGTTTGTTCTTTTGAGTAGCAACTAACAACGTTGAAAAGGACAGGTTGGGTTTTAAATGAGACAGATATGACCTAAAGGGAACACATTTTACTGCAGTGAAATAAACTGAGGAAACAGTTTGCAGATTAAAAACCCCTTGAAAGGAAGCATCATCTTTGGGAGGAAAAAAAAAAAAAAAAAAACTCTTTGCTGAGGAAAACAGCTGGAAACAGGAAGCTCTCGGCTTTCATCCTGCCTGCTTTGATTCCACCGCATCCCCATATCATGAAAAGGCAAAGGCTGATTTCAGCTGTGCCTTCTTTCAAAAGAAGGGGGGGAAGGCTTTGTGGACCTTGGCAACCCCACCCACACACCCGAACCCCACCCCAATCCCACAAACACTAATGATGAAGTGGCCAAAGTGACAAGGCAATGGATAAGGAGCAAATAGTGTTTTACGGTTTTAACAATGGGAGTATTTGTTGTAACTTGTTCTCAACAATTCTATAAATTTGCAATCCACTATGTGAAGAAACCAAGCAAGATAAAAGTAAGCAAGATACTGGGATAGGCTTTCTGCTCTCTGTGTTGTGGGTTTGCTTGGCTTTTTTCCCCATTAGGCAGAAAAGCAGTTAGATGTTACAATACTTTATGTCACTAAATCTAAAGTCACTGAATTCTACTTATCACTATATTTAGATATCTGAAGTAATAAACTTATCTGTAGTCTCAATGTGGCTTTCTCCCACTCCTGCCTTGAAAATATTTTTATTAAGTTTATCATGACATTTAAAGGACAATGTAGCATAGTATAGAGAGCTTGGATTAGAAGTTTGGGCCATCCTTGCTAACCAAGCAACAAAGCAGTTCAGTAAACAGATCAGACATACCTAAAAATACCCAACTCCCAGATTATTTTTTTTTTTTTTTGCTGCTATTTTGGGACACCCTTTAAAGTGGGAATTATAAAGCTAAACAATGTAGGGACATGTAAACATAAAACTCTAACTTTGAAAACTTTAACCAATGGCATTGTAAATACCTGTGTGACATTTCAAAAGCTTTACAAAGAACTGATTTACATACAAGTTAAGGAAAGGAATTTGCATGCAAGTTACATACAAGTTGAGGAATTAATCTAATTCTTTTTTCTACAGCTATTCTTAATAGACAGGAAAATTTCACGGCATAAGAGGTTTCAAGCAGGATATGTAAAATGAATATTAACGTCATCTTAACAGACGGCTTGAAAGTAGGTATCTTCAGATATTCAACCTTACAGTGGAATACTTTGATTCCATGGTAACATTTCAATTTCTAAAAAATGTCTACTGTTGACACTAGTATGTGCCACCTCCTTACCAATGGGTATTAATTACCTTTCATTTATCCTTATTCATTCTGAATGTCTTTTATTGAAACCACCTGTGTTATTAGTGAAGTACAGTATAACTTTGCAAACCCTCATGGATGGTGATTTTAATGGCATATGTCTCTTTACCAACAAAATAAAACAATTTGGTTATGCTTGTAATAGATGTATTTTCTAGTCTAATGCAATGGAAATCAGAAATAGAGGAGATTCAAAGTTAGAAAGTCATGAGTTCAGTCCTGATTCTCATTTCTGTCACCACCACTTTATCGTAATCACCCCAACCCTTTTTACATTTCACAAAAAAAAAAATTTCAAATACCATTTTATTCATTCTCAAAAAAAAAAAAAAAAAAAAAAAAAAACCTCACTAAGAACATGACAGAATAGGAACTCTATTTACACACAGGTGAGAGTACACTGAGCCCAGAAAGGGCAACTGTCCTGAGCAGGGTCACAGGTATTAGGGACAGTGCCCAGATCTCTAACAGAGGTCCCCTTAGTATTGCATGAATGAGTCTTGAACCCTGATTCTTAACCTGCACTAACACCTAGAAAATAACTAACTCAAGTACCACAATTTCCAGGCTAAATTACAAAATTCTTATTTCTACGGCATTCTCAGGGAATTCAGTTTCATTAGGTAATGACAGTAATAGACCCTGAAGAATTAATCACATCTAGGAGGAAGCAGGGAAAGCCATACTCAACTTTTCTTTAAAATCTATTCTAATTGCCCTCATGTACTCTAATCTTCTCTCCTGAACATGTGTTCCTTCTATAAGACTTGTTCATATCTACACTGCGTAGCAAGGCCACTGCCAAGAATATAAGTTTGAATCCATCAGTGCAGCTCCTATGAAGTCTATAAAAAAGGAAAGAAATACAGAGATGGGAGAAACAAGAGCTCACACCTGTTGAGCATCTATGAGAACTAAACCAATTCCAAGCGTATCTCCTGAATCTCCTGAATTCTCATAACCACTAAATGAAGACGGAAACTGAGACCTGGAAGAACTTAGTCAAGTTTTGCCCAAGATCCTATGAACTACTGCTGGTGAGAGCTGAGAGGGAGAGCCAGACCTAACCACAAAGCACACACTTTTCTCACCGTAGCACAATGACTCCCTTAAAGAACTCACTAAGAACATGACAGAATAGGAACTCTACTCACACACAGGTGAGTACACTGAGAACACTAAAAAACATTAATATAAGGGCACAACATTTTCTAAATCCATAAGAGAATTTCAGAAAAACAGTTACACGCTGGGCTGGGGTTGTGGCTCAGTGGGTAGAGTGTTTGCTTAGCACATGTGAGACTCTGGGTTCAATTCTCAGCACCACATAAAAAATAAATAAAATAAACGTCCATCTACAACTAAAAGAACTTAAAAGTTATTTAAAAAAAAAGAAAAAGAGAGGTACATACAATCATAAAGACTATTTCTCTATGTGAAGAGGAATAGCACCAGTCTCTCTTAGGAATAAGTAGAAATCCTACTAAAATTTGCATAAAGGTAGCAAAACATCTCCACTACTGAAGTTACACACACTGTGCAAACACTTTTTTCTCGGTGTTTTAGAGAAGATGTGGTTCTGTCATGAAACAATTTAATTGTTTTTATATAATTTTAATCTATCAAGGATTTGATTTAGAAACCATGGAGGACGCAAATCACTGGACAGTTGAACACTGGTTATCAATACCAAAAATAAAACAAAGCGCGCACACACACACACACACACAAACCAACGCGCATGCTAACTGCATCTGCCCCATGTATGGGACACGCACACTGCTTCTAATTTGTTTAGTCTTATGTCAAAATGGACTGGAGTACTAACTTAAAACCAATCAAAGTATTAAAATAAGAGATGTCCTTTCCCATATTTGGCAGGAAAACCCTAATTCAAATGTTCCAAGCCTCCCCCAAGAACAAGCAATTATAAGGCGCAGAAAGGCAATGGCTTTAAAACAACATGCTAATCCTAATATTAGTACCTTCAAAAAGGAAAACTGCCAAGATGTTGGAATAATGCCCAGTTATCCGTCTTACCTACAGCAATAAAACTGTCCTATAAATGTGAACAAGACAGTTCGGATACATTTTGGAGTTAGGTTATTGGCATTCTTTTTCCACCTCCCCATTCCCTAGGAGAACAAGTCTGACCTATGCAGGCAAAACACAGCAGATGGTAACCCAGCCCGCTACCAAGAGCACTTAGTCAATCCAAATAATTCACACAAAAGTGAAGCAAGATGTTCAATGATTTATGGCCCGATTTTCACCAGATAATTAAGGAATCCTACACTTCCACAGAGCCACCTTTCCACTGTCACGTGCTGGACTGCTAAAGTGTCTGGAAAGAATATTTTATTACTATTAACAATAAAATAATTAGCAAATAATTATTAATAACATTATTATCATTGTAGCTAATACTTATGCCAGGCACTCTTGCAAGCCATTTAGTCATCATTACAATTCTATAAAATTCCACCCCCACTGTAAAGATAAGGAAACTGAGAAATAGCAACTAGAACCGATGACCATGACATGGAGAACAAACTTTCAAAAGCAGGAAGCACAGATCTGGTCCATGTTCTCAGCCTTTTGACAGTACAGAAGGTGGGTGGAATCCAGTGTTTACTGCATAATTTACAAGACAATGCATTAACCTGGAAAATATAGGTTCAGCTGGCTGGAGTTCTAGACCTTTCCTGTATCATCTCCACTGAGAGAACTCTTTGGGCAGTGGTTTCTGTCTGTGAATGAAGGAGTGGGCTAGAAAATGGAAAACTGGCTCTTCCAGTTTTAGAGATTTCAGATTTTGAAGATACAGCCTTAAATCTCAGTTGTACTTAAAGAACATCACTTTTCAACGTTGTTCCAGATCTAGAAATACTGATCACTTGCAGTGGAAATCAAAAAGCTCTGACTCAATGATCCTCAACCCATATGATTCCGCTATAAAACTATTCCCTGTCTTTGCAGAAAGGATTAGGCTACCTTCAAATAAGAATAACTCAGACAAATCCAAGGATCTGAGGCTCTATTTTCCAATTCCCAGGTAGAATCATACTTTTGATAAAAGAATATTTTAAAAAATAGGAATCCTGATTGTGCATCTTCCTGATCGTAAAATTAAAATTTCTTTCTGCAAGATGAAGCCAAATGTGCAATGGAAACATATCAGCTACTCTAAAGCATACATTAAAGTGCTTGTGCACACGTACACACACACAAATACACACCTCCCGGAAAGACACTTCCACAGGCAAACTTGCACTTATTCATTTCAACACAATTATTCTAATTATCTTCTTCCTTTCCTAAGAGTTGTATATTTCTATGAAGTTTAACTGCATATGAGTAGACAGCTGCACATGTGCAGGTAGAAAAACAAACTCCTTCATACCTGAACAGCAGCAGCTACAGTGGCCACTGCAAAGGTAACCACTGAATTCTAACCTGGGTGGGGATAGTGCTGGGTGGGGGGAGTTTTGGGGGTGTGTTGCAGGCATGCTAAAATATACCAAGTAAGGAGCTGTGTTCAAGTGTTAGCACTGGGAGTTTCCTTTAGCTTCTCCATGACCCTAAACATCCTAGGCTGAGCTAGCCCTACTCATCACTCACTCCAGTAAGAGGAAGGAAGCGACCCACCACCCACATGATCTGCAAGTATCTACACCAGGGAGGAAATACTGATGCTAATTTTTGCCTACCAAGTCTCATCCTCCAGCACTGCTGGATCAAGAATCAGTGGAGAGCAGGAAGACCTTCTGAACAGAGGACCAGTGGCAGGGAGAAGAGGTGGCTGGGGGACTCCCCCCCCCAAACAAATACAGTACATCCCAAAACCTTCTCCCACTCTCCACCACCCACCACCACCACCACAACCCACCACCACCACCACGCCTCTCAATCCTATTATTTGACCTGTGCAACTGCAGACTCATTCTTAAAATGATACCAAACGCATCCTTAGACATCTCTACTGCTCTAAAGTGATCTGCACCAGTCTAGGTCCATTCCACCCTTTCTTCTCACCAGAGTGCCATTCCTAAATCTTCCTCTTATGGCACTGTTGACCACTTCTGGGAACAATTGTCTCTGAATGTCAATATTTAGGTGAATTTTCAAATGTAATTATTTCTAATGATAACTTAGAAATGGCCCCATAATATTTTTCCTCTTCATTGACCATGCTAAGGTCTTGAAAATACTATGAGCCAAACATTGTTCTCAGTGCTTTAGATGCAACTCATTCCTATGGTCTGATGAAGTACTCATATTGAAACCTAAGTTTTGAGATGAAATTCAATTCGCTGCTTCTGCTGGCAGGTGGAGTCTGCAAAAGCTGCAGGCCTCAGTGGGGAAGTGCTGCAACTCTCAAGGGTGGGCCATGCCTTCCAGTGTTGCAGCTGACCCCAGAAGCTCATATTCAATTTCTTTTCTGGGTTCTTGTCTCCTGAATTCAAAGAATGAAATCCACAGAGCAGGATTAATGAGTGTAATGGTAGGATTTACTGAAGAACAACAACACAACTCTTGCAAATGGAAGAGGGGACCCGATTGCACGTTTTCTCTGAGCTGCTGGTCTAAGGGTTTATATAGCATGTGGTACATGGCTACTGATCCAAACTTATGCTAATTCGGATTTGGAAAGTACTAACACTATTGGTCCACATTTATGCTAATTGGTCAATTCTTGAGTCCCAACTCTCATTCTAGTTGGCCCCACTTCCATTTTCTCAGGGTGAGTCAGGAAGCAAGCAGGAGGTTGAGATCATGGGCTGGGTCTGCAGCCCTGTGCAGAATGAGCTTGTGAAGTGGGCATCCCCACTGTGTACAGGCTGCCTGCCTTAGGGACTGTCCAGTCAATGCTCACTGGGTCACCTGGGCTGGCTCACAGCACCTGAGGCCCTGTGCCTGCATGAGGAGCACTCTACTTGCCTGGAGCTCTAAGGTACTCAGGCCACATCAACTCTGCTGTTCCACCACTCCTTAGCAGGGACCAGTAGGCCAGATGCATAGCTTGGCCGCCAGGGCATCACATCTGCATTATCATCATGTTATGGGGAAATTAAGTAACTGTGTCGAACCGGGTTATAGGTAGTAAGTGAAAGAGCTGAGATTTAAGGCCAGAGTTCACACTGCAAATCCCGCCCTTTCCAGCTCCCACTTACTCGCTCCCACTTACTCTCTAATTAGAAAATACCAGAAATCTGTATAGTCAACACTGTTACTATGTATGCCCTTGTATTCCTGGGAACGCTTAATGACAAAGTAAAAACCGCAGCTCAGGCTACGTGCTGCAAGTCTTTGGTTCACCAGGCCGATCAGAAACTGGACTATTTTTAGAAATTATGTGATTTTAGAAATCCAAACAAATTTTAAATTTTATTTTGCTTAACTGTTAAACAGATTATCTGAAGTAAACATCAGAGTAAACCTCTCAAAAATCATAGGATGACTCTAATATTACTTTAAGGATCCATTTTAAATAGGAAAATTACTCCATTTCTCTGAGTTTGGTTAATTGCTGATCCTTGCATAATCCACACCAAAAATCAAATTAAGTGGAAATAATATGTGTGTGTATGTGTGTGTGCATCTCTAATTTTTATAAACACTCAAGGAATCTTGTTGTCAACTTACTATTCCCAAGTATTATAGTTTCCCTAAAGCAATGTGAGATACAAGGCAGGTTTTTAAATAATATTGCTGGGTGACTGTGATATAAAAAACATTGATATTATCTAAGTTATTCTCTTCTCTGCTAAAATTATTGACACCCAAAAGCAAGCAAGAGCAGTAACAGAAAACACAGACTCACACACCATAACCACCACCACCTGATGCTGGTACCACCATGTGTATTTTCAGCTTTAATTCACTATTTAGAAAACTACACTCAAAATATTTGATATCTAGCCTGTCAGGATAGCATGCAGAAAAAAAAACCCACCAGCATTGCAAACCAAATTGAGTTATTTTTGAATACTAGGCAGCAGAGGGAATGATCCTCTCTTAACATATAGTCTAAAGGCAACTCTGGTCATCAGGGATGAGACATCTAATGGCTTAATGTGACATCCAGAATAAGCATCCCCAAGTCTCAGCCCCTTTAAACACTAAAATATGAGGGTGTTACCTCTAAGTTAACTGCATTTCTCAGAGCCTTGATTCAGAGGCACTTTTATACTCTTGAATGTCCCCAAACCTGTCTCCTATAGGAATTCCATTAATCCAGAAATAAATGAGGGTCTGAGCCAAAAATACAAGGAAAGGGGGAAGGGGGGCTCACAGGAACTTAAACTGTCAGGACTCCAGCCAGGGAAATTCCTTTGATAATCAGTCCCTATCTTCACCCTGAAGCAAACCTTTGAAGGGTTGAAATAATAACTTTCTTTGGAATCCTTCACACATGAAAATGGCTGGAAAACATTATCTAAAGCAATATTCTTAAGAAAGAGCTATAAGAAATGAAACGAAAAGCAAAGATTTTTAACCAATACTAGCCTTCCCCTTTCTCACTCTGATTTTCTCTTTCATGTTCGTCCCCTTTAAATTTCTACTGAAGCCAAGCCAAGCCTGCCTGGATGTTCTACAGAGCATCACTCCATACCACTAACGGTAACCATGGCTCTGACTCAAGGTCAAGGGTACACACTCACAACCTAATCCAGATAGAGCCCTCAGCCTGCGCCTTGGAGGACTGAGTCACAGCAGAGGCCCAGGGAAGATCTGCACGCTGCTATTTCTCTGTCTCAAGAGTCATGACCCTGTTAGGCATTCTGATAGACGCAGCAAAAAAAAAGAGTTCCAAAAAGCAGAATACTTATAATATTCCTCGTTCCTTCCTCATATGTGTGTGCCACTTGATAGAAATAGAAAGTATTAACAATAATCTAAACTTCTGAACAAGGCTTTTCAATCTGGAAGCCTTTCCAAGAAGCCTTAGCCAAAAATGTCAGTGGCCCAACTTCTGAGGATTCAGAGGTCAATAGATCAATCTTTTTGATAGAGACTGGGCTTTTAAAATACAAGTCACATAAATATTTACCTCTGCTTTCCTCTTACATATGATTGGGAAGTAATAAATTCCCTCAACATATCTGGTGATTATAATTCTAAAATGCAACTTCAAGAGTTTTCCAAGTTTGTGAACTGAGATCTCCTGTTCAGAGGCCTTTCTCCTAAGGAGCGTTCCTTGCTTGCTATTCTTCCAGGCTTCGTGGAAACAGAACCCCAGTTAATGATGACGGGAGATTTTCATTTATTTGTATACATCAGTCGGTAGAAGGGGAAATGATATTGGCTGTGTGTTTATGAGCTGCATTAGAAATTTGAACAATAGCAGACCTTTACCGAAACAAAAATAAAATATGAGTCAACAAGATCTTTGCCAAACAGAGGTCTCGGGGCAGCCTTGTTCAGCCTTCTGGGAATCCCACTCCAATAAGCACAATAAAAGCAGGACGTGCCTCATTTCCTTCAACGCTCAACATGCCTCTCTTGGAGATGTTTGTAAATTTCCTTCCTCTACGCATCCAGCTGGTAAACTGTCGTCATTTCTTTGGGGTAATAATATCCTGTTGATGTCTGGGTAGATCTGTTTTGAGCGTTTCTTCCACATAACACATACACTTTTAATATTATTTTTTTTTTACCACAATGCAGTAAATTATTTTTTTCAACATATCTGAACACAGTTCAGCAATGTGTGACTGGAAGCAGAGAAGGACAGGAAATTTTTATTAAATGCTGGTTTTACTTTTAGATTTACGACCTAGATTTAGGTAATAAGGCAACTTCAACAGTAAAGAGCATTCTCCGCTCCCCCCCCCCCCAAGAAGCTGAAAATATTTACCTATGCCATTCCAGTAATGTAAATGTTTTCATTCAGTATCCTAATGCTGGAGTTTGGAAAATTCATACAGCAAAAGTGCCATGTTAGCATTAAAAAAATGACTTGTGAAAAATGGCAACTTTTACTTTATGGGTATAAAAACTGCACCAAATGCTTGAAGACCTGAGTTCTAAATTCATTCCAGAAGTAGTCAAATATACTATGATCTCAGTCAAATACACTGAACTATTAAAAACTTTTATCTAAATAAATGACTTTTTTCAAACCTTAAAAATGCACTTGGACTGGACAGTGTACTTCTCCAGCAAAGAATTTTTAACATATCAATTCTTCACAGAATCACATTTCCCAACAAAATTAGATGACATACAGAAAGAAAACTACACAGAATGACAGTTTTGAAAAGTAATAGAGAAAGTAAAATAAGACCAACTCTTAACTAATGTAACTTGCACTTAGGCAGACACTCTGGTTCCAAAGACAAAAAAAAAAAAAACTGATTTGTGAAATACTAAAAATAATTGATCATTGCTGCAAAGCACTAGATCTGGAGCTCAACTAACTGGCATGCACCAGTCCCTGCGATTCCAGATAACACCTTATTTTAACACATGAAGTAAGAATCATGAATTTGAAAAATGTTCAATGTCATTAATAATCCAGAAAATACCAAGTTTTTAAGAACACAATCAGATACTATTTTTTTGACTACCAAGTTCAAGAGATAAAAATAATTCAAATTGGTGTGGCCTTTCAGGAGAGCAATTTGACAAGACATGAGAAGAGTCCTGCACCTAACAAATCCCTAGTTATCTACCCTAATATTCTTGCAAATACAAACATGGATAAGGGCTCTGAAGACAGTGGTTAACAACAGGAAGCTACTTAAACAAATTATGGAAGATTCATAAAATGGAATATTAGGCTGTCTTGAAAGATCATGCTTTCAAAACATTCAAAGCCATTAGAAAAATGCTCCTGGTAAGCTATTAAGTTAAAATGTGTGTGTGTGTGTGTGTGTGTGTGTGTGTGTATGTATATATATATATATATTTCATATTAAGGATGTACAAAAATTAGAATCTGTACAATCATCAAAATAGTAATGTCAGCTATCTCCACAATAAAGCTATGCTACACTTTATCAGAAAAAAATATAAATATGTATAATAGAATAAATGCGTGTGTATTTCCTGAATTCAAGGATCTCATAATCTATTAATAAAGATTAATCAAAACTAAGGGAGTTAAAAAGTAGTACATACAGATGATTCTAGAATGGAAGAATGGAGAGCATGTTCTCAAGACAGCTTGCATTTGGGTATTCAGAACCGCAGTCCTGATTAGCCCCAAATAAATGCAGTTTTCCTTGGTCTTAGAGGGGAAATGACAGTATGTTAGTAACTGCTGAAGTTGTATGATGGCAACAGGGGAAGTGATTACTATTCTGTTTACCTTGTACACACCTGAAAATTTTTTTCAAAATAAAAAGTTAAAATGAATAATTATAAGCCAAAGAAAAATGTAGTATCATCAGAGTTAGACTAATGAATACTATAAAAGTTCAAAGGTAAGAGGTTCAGTATCTCTCTGCATGAAAGCTAGTGAGATTTCGACAGGCACATCCAGTGCTTGAAGGGCAGCAGGGAGTGCACTGAGCAAATCAGGAAAGGCACCTGGCCTTGAGCATCAGGCCAGAGAACACAGGAACAAACCCACAGACGTTAAGCTGCTTCTAATATTAGATCAAATCCCCTGGTAGGAGCTAAAAGGGCATCACCTTATGGATTCCCATCAGGCAGCGATTCCCCTAATAATTAACGTTTTTTGCCTATGCAAATTGTCACCTGGCTGAAAAGGATCAAAGGACATCATTGATTATTACAGGCTTCTGATCCCACTCTTGCTCACTGAAGGAAAACTGTTCCCTGTACTGCATCATGTTTCTTGGGTAATTCCCCTGGGTTCATCATTCTCTCTGAGACCTAGGCTTGATCAAGAGCGGAAGACAAAGAGCTCATTTTTAAAATACTATCCTCATTGCTGAAGCTTCCCAGCCCTTGGCTTTTCCAACCAACCTACCTTCCTTCCTTCCTTCCTTCCTTCCTTCCTTCCTTCCTTCCTCCCTCCCTCCCTTCCTTCCATTTTTTTTCATGCTCTCCCCTTCCCCCAATCAATAGCCCATCTCCATATAAATGTGTAATTTTGCAACACTTTAGGTACCATGATGTCTGCATGAATAAACAGAATATGCATTATCAAACAGTAAAACAGCCTATTTTCATAACCAATATTTATTTTTGGAAAAAAAAAATTGAAGCTCATCACTTCTTGTAATTTTTCCATAAATATAGAACTATCCTCAAAGATACCATTTAGACTACAAATGCATTCTTCAGTTTGTTTTTACAAAAATCCCTTATTTCCAGATTTACAACTATAAATTTGGAAAATATAATAACCTTTAACGGCTACAAGATATGATTTTGCTTTCTCTTATTTGAAAAGTGCTACTTACCCTGAAATAATACTTCAGAACATGAATAACAATGTGTTTTAGAATTTTAAAACAGATCCACAACACTTGATAATTCTCCAGCTCTTCTTTCCCTACAAGTCCTAAAATCTTTTTGTTCTCTTTGAAAATATCCATGCATGAAGGTTTGAGGCTCCACAGCCAGCCCTACTGGTAGCCCCTGCTAATGTCAACTGAGTTAGCATAAACACATGAATCCTCTTAGGCAGAAGCCTGGCTTTTCCTTCCTACCCAAGACCAAACTATAATCTACAAAGATAAGTAAGATCTATGTTTTTGATTTGCTTTGCATGTAAATTCTTTCACAAAGATAAGCTCTTGATATGTATTCCTTTTCTGAAAGATCAAAGATCATTCTTCAAAAAACGGGTTTCTCTCCTATCTTCCCCCTCTCCTCAGATTTCTACTGTATCTTCCCCCCTTTGCTAATGTTCTCTGAATAGCACCCATTTAATGAATACTGACATTCTTCAGAACTATTTTGATGGCATCCTGTGGTGTCAAGGCAACACCAGGAATACTATAGCACCAAGCAACATGGTGTACATGTTTACTTTCTAACAGACTCAACTACTGAGCTTGTGTTTCGAAATATCACGCATGAATGCAAGCACACATGTGCATGCACATACTTACGCCTAGAGAACAAACACACCAACCTCTGTGCTGGTCAGTAATCATGGCCAAGGAGAAACAAAGTTCTGAAAATCAATCTAGTAAAATAAGAAATCAGAGACAACTAATCCAAATAAATCATGAAATATAAAACTTTTAAAGAAATACATAACTGCTAACACTTCTATTCTTAAAGGTCTGCTGAGATAAATCCTCTTCCACGGTGAACTCTACCCCAAAGAGGCTTAGACCTGAATTTTTTGCAGAAGATTTATGTAAGTTAAAAAAAAAAAAAAAGCAGCACATGCACAAAGTAAAAGACATGATTTTGACAAAGGGAGCCATGTAAAATTATACTACGCACAAAGCAACTCATCTGTCAATTGACACAATTCTATACAACTCATACATTATATGATGTAATATATAGCTAATAGATATTTAATATATGGTTTATTACTATATTATTAACACAGAGCAGTAACCAAATATTAATGATACACCAAGCATAACACTGATCAATTTATAAACATGCTCATCTGATACTGCCTCACCTGATAAAGGACTACAAATATTACTTTTTTAAGCATACAACTTTATGAAGATTAAGAAACTGCCTAAAAAAAGCAAACCAATGAAGGTAAGGTTTTTTTTTTTAAATTTTGTTGTTGTTGTTGTTGTTCTTGTAAATGGACACAATACCTTCATTTTATTTATTTATTTTTATGTGGTGCTGAGGATCGAACACATTCGAGGCAAGCACTCTACCTCTGAGCCACAACCCCGGGCCCTGAAGGTAAGCTTTTGAAGACGGTTATCTCTTCGTTGACCCCCACATCTCCAACATTTACAGAATGGCAAGCAAACAAACAAACCAACCGAGGCCAATCGGATGGTACAGGCAACCTGGATGTGCAGTCTGGGGGAGAGTGCTGGGGAAGGAAGCTGATCTAGCACATTCTAGAGTGTGGTGTCAGCAGGCCTGGCTGAGAGAAGGACAGAACAAATGGGGAAGGAAAGTATCCATCGGGGCCAGGGCAGTGGGGTGTTCACATCATCCTTATATCTAAAATCCCTCTTTAAGATGGGAAAGATGAGCATGTTTAAATGCTAAAGAGCCAGAGAAGAAGAGAGAGCAACTCAGGAGGCAGAGGGAGAAAGACTCAAGGGAACACGTCTCAGAAATAGGAGGATGAGGGTGACCGAGAAATCAGGCTCAAGGAAAAAGTCAAGTCGCCTTTACAGTAAGTCGCCATGGAATGGTGGGGACGTTGTGTGCAGATGAACTGCAAAGAATAAGAGCTGGAGTCCACTGACGAGCTGTGGAGACAGGCTGTGGAGGGTAAAGACCCTGGACTTGAGGCCAGCGGGCTGATTTCTCTACTTGCTGGTTCTGTTACTTTGCACAAGTCACATGTTCTCAACTTCAGTATCCCTGACCCTAAACGGGGCTACTAAGTTCTACTGTCAAAGAACAGAAACTGGTTCACGGAAAATGGTCACTAAATTTTAGTTCAGTGTTTTTCTAAAACTAAAATCATGTGTTGTATTTATAATCCGAGCAAATGGAAAGAAACCAAGCTTCTCTTTGGCTGAACCCAACCAGGAGACGAAACGGGAGTCAGATTATGCACCTGTGCATGCAGGCCTCTGGGAGCAGAGAATGATGGAAAGTGATCCAGAAGCACAGACAGACGGAGGGAAACAAAGCAGGAGACCCAACAGTGAGCAGGGGAAGAGGACGTGGTTAAAATGTTAAACCCCGTGGGCAGCTGAGGACTTGCTGGCAGCACATTTGAGTCACAACTTGGGGGAGATGCAGGACCCCACCGTGCAGCACCAGAGGAAAGGGTGTTCCAAGAGAGAAGATCACAAAGTCCAAGACCCTGAAGGGAGAGGCTGAAGGGTAGAAGAAACACACAGCTGGGGCAGAGTGGGTGAAAAGTAGCAGGCGCCATCGCAGAGGTGCCTGAGGAGCCACCTGCCATTACAAGTTCTTTGGCTTTGACTCTGAATAAGGTGGGAAGTCACTGAAGTGATCTGAATTCAGAAAGGATAGTATCTGATTATGTTTTAAGAATTACTCCTCTGTTTAAAAAACAAAAACATTGGACTGGCAAGGGTCAAGGCAGTCCAGTTGGAAGACTTGCCAGACTGCTCCGGAGCATGATCAATGGAGATGAATGAGAAGAGGCTGAATTCCTGAAAGATACAACCTTATAGTGTGCTGTTACAGGACCTCCTAATGACTCCCACACCTCCCTTTACCCGTCTTCAGTGGACTCTCCTCCACCTGGGCACTGAACTATGCCATGTGACTTAGTCTGGCCAATGGCACATCATGGAGCATGATGTAAGCAGAAGTTTACAAAGCACTTGCTCACTGGATCTTGCTCTCTTTTGCTGCCGGTTACTCTCCTGCCATGATGTGACAAAGTCCAGGCTGACCTCTGGAGGATGAAAGAACATGGTACAGAAGGGAGCCTGTCCAGCTGATGGTCCTCTGGCCCAGCCAGCCCCTCTAGCCCACCTGCCGTATGACTGTGCCTGCATGAGTGAGTAGCTTCCAGTGGAATTAGCAGAGAAACCATTCGGCTGAGCTCCATCCAAACTGCCGGGCTACATACACATCTGTGAGCAAATGAAATGGTTATTGTTTTAAGGCACAGTGTTTGGAGAGAGTTCCCTATGCAGCAATAGATGCCTGGTATAAGCTAAAAAATTTTACAAAGACTTTGAATGTATGACCTAAGAGAAACGGAGTCCTGGATAATATCCCAGGGTTTAAGGTGTGAGAAATCAGAATAACGAAGATGTTTTCAAATGAGATGAGATGGCTAAGGGGGACAGGAAATTAGGAGTAAAAACCAGAGGATTTTTGAGCACCCTCATGTAATCAAAGCTACAATACTTCTGATTGGGTGTAAGCAGCAAAGCCATAGAGATTCCTCAGATAGTGGCATCAGCTCCAATCACAAAGTGTCAGAGTACAGGCTTTCTCAATCTGTTTTGTTCAAACTGGATTTTGAGGTATCCATGAACAATAAATTGGAAGCAACAAGAACTATAATAAATCATCCTCTACATAGGTTTTCACATATCCACTGTTCTCCAAATAATACATTAGTGTAGAAACTTTTCAGCCCATCACCTGTTATGAGGTGATTACATGAACCAGTGGCCCACCATTAAGTACTGGCTGAAATAGCTGGAATCCTGCTCCAAGGGTGAGATCTTGAAACTGACCACAATCTTCATATGCTAAATCTCACATGAGTTCTACAATGAATGGAGTTCACCTTCCCTACATTCCCAGTAATATGATGGCCTGTTCTCTATTATATGAAAAGTTTGGGTATTTACAACAAATACAGAGTCCTTAGAAATAGCCAGGCATAGCAAACGTGGTCCAGTGAAACTTTACTTTCTAGAATTTCACAAGGAAAAAATTTCCTAGACGCAGCAAGCAGATGATGAACTCCATCAAGAGCTGTAAAATCTCCATACTAGAGAATATAAATAACAACAACCAAAAAAAATTATTTGGGCAAAGATACAGAAATAACCAAATTATCAGTAATGTAGAAGAGAAATAAATGATGAAGAGTCAAACAATTTAACTCCAAGTAGTCATTTACATTTTCAGAATGTGAAACTCTGGGAAGACATGATATTTTGTATCTAAGATGATAAAAGGAGCACAAAACATATCTTCGTAGTGAGTAAAGTTGTGCTCTCATTTCTCTTAACAATCCCACAGAACTATTTTTTGATTGTTAGTTAAAATTAAGTGAAGCAAGGTATGAATAACCCAGAAAAGTACAAATTTTGAGAATATATACCTATGTAGGAACACAGACATAAAATTGGATCTGATAATATTTAGTGTTTAAGAGTCACTGGAGGGCTTTTTGCTATAAACGTAGGAATATATAATTTAAAATAGAAGAAAGCAATGTGGTAGGGTCCTTAACTTGCACATTTGCTTGTGTTTTCTCACAAATGCCTGACATTTTAGCAAGCAGAAGTGCCACCATCGCATCTTGAAAACGGCACTGACACACAGCCCAGCATGCCAGGCACAGAGCAGACATTTGATCTAAACTCACAATATTACTGGGATGATACTAGTTAAGAGCTGTTTAATAATATTCAACACAAAGTGGGGAAAGGTGGCCAGGACAGACGGAGTCTCCTAACGGGATCTTCAGTCTTAAATATTAGACGTGTCCTAATGCTGAGAAAACAACTGTCTCAATTACCTCGTCAGCTTTAAAGTGAATGGGACTTGAAACTATGTGAGGCACTTTGGCAAATTTGAAAAATATAATAAAAATTATTATGATGATCTCAGACCTTCACCGATTCCTAACAAGAAGCACTAGCTAGCCACTATGCAGAATAGTTGCAACTGTATGTACATTTCACCTACATGCTGAACTGAGGCATGACACCCTAGGGCCTTACATTTTTCTCAAATTTTCCTCATCATCTCCTCTACAATTAATAACAACTGCTTCCATTGATGCCATAAAGAATCTGAGAAAATCCAGGTGTCATTCTCCAACTATAAAGGCAAGCTCTTAAAAATATTCTATACAAAATATAAAGTATGAATTGTGGTTATTGAATGATGCTGAAAGGAAAGAAATTAAGGGCTTTAATTTCTTCCTCTACACTCTATCAGAGAATTGAAAATTCAGTTTAGTGCTATTAAGAATCTTATTTGATCCCTCCACCTTCTCATCTCCTGAACATACCCCTCCAACACACACACACACACACACACACACACACACACACACACACATACACGAGAGCAAAGTCATAAATGAATAATTCAAGTCTACTAAGCTACCCAAAGTGAGTTTTTATTTCCATCAAAGAATAATAATTTTCCTAGAGATTCTCTATCCATTGTAAGGACAATGATATCATAGGAAGGTCTCCAGGGATCAATTTACCCTGTCAAACTTGAACCTTCAAAAGACCAAATCATTAGCAGTATCTAATCATCCCGGCGTTGATAAAATACTATAAAATAAAGCTTCCCGATGAACACTCTGAGTCACTTAAATAAAAAGCAATATGTTTCACTTCTTCAGCTATATAAATATAGATATGTATATATAAAAACAAGCACCATCCCACAGCCACATATATATGGCATGTGCACATGGGGAGGATCGATGATGTTTATAGATGTCTATATGTATTTATATAGAGATATACATAGGCTCCCAAGCAAAATGTTCGTTGTTTTTAAATTCTCTGATTTTTGTTGGTAACAGTTATTTCTTGTTAACCACATAGTAAATATGAGACTATCACATTATGTAAACCATGCAAAGCTGATTGAGTTACAGTTCTTTCCCTGAAAAACATATTCCGCAGATTGATAAATGAAGATGCAACTTTTGAACAGGAAAACACAGCTTTAGTTTTGAACAAAGCACTAGTTAAGGGAGATGTGCTCACACAGGAGAAGCAATGGGCAGGTGAAGAAGAACAGCGGGCCAAAGTCAGCCTTCATTATGCACAAATCAGCAGAATTATGTGATACTGCTCCCAAGTTTTATTCCTACTACTAGTTAACCATAAAATTTATGTAAAAAGATTTTACTGTGAAATCACTGTGCTCCTTCATCCTCTATAGATTTGCTACATTTCTTCATTCAGTCTTTTCTTCACAATTCAGAGTCTAATTATCCAGTTTGCAAAATATCTGGGCCTTGATATCATTTCCATGACTCAAATTTCTTATTTGGCTTCTGGATTATGTCTTAGTGACAAGGCAGAGAGGGTCAGAAAAACGGTGACACTCCCATCAATCAACATTGCTCCTTAGTAGGAATTCTGAAAGCGAGTTTATTTGGAGAGACTGAAACAGCTGGTTAACAATTTTCCCCAAGAAACAAAAATAAATGGAATTATCATTTGCTAACAATAGATTTTAACGTCATGCAAAAATTATTACAAATCAGATTCAAGTAGGAGAAGGAGTATTTTTAGTATGGAAATAACCTTCTTGAAAGAGTTACAGTAATAAAAAAAAAATAATGAACTTAACTCATTACCTTAAAAGCATGTTATGTAAATGTTATCTTCTGGCTTCTAGTAAAGAATAACACTTTCATTTACATTTCGTGCTCTGCAATGACCTTAAATATAGATGTCAATAAGCATCTCTACTGCTTTGCGACACCAAAAGCAAACTGTACATACTGTTAAATTTCATGATGTAAAACCTCCTGTCTCCCATGTGGCTCCTCCCTACCTCATTCTCCCCAGCAGAATTGCCAGCTCTCTCCCATCTCTACTCTATTTCTCCAGCTTCCCTCCTGCAAGCTGACAGATGAAGACCATGTGCCTTCTGCTAGACCATCACCACTGCCCTGAAAGATGCAGGTTATTTTAATAACCATTTTACCCTTGATAAAGTATGACATACACAGCACTTACGAGATGCAATTAGGTTCATAATAATAAACATCTAGACAGAAAATTTTAAGACTTGAGGCATCAGGATATTGTCATCTTCTTTAGAAAGCCTTATTTTTGACAAAATTTTCTAGAGGGCTAACTACAGGACGAATGCTGTTCTCCTGAACCAGTGTGATTGGCTATGTGACTTAAGCAACATATACCCACAGTTTTCTGGCCTTGGATCTAAGAAGAAGCATCTGTGAGAAACCTCAAGGCTGGGGAAACAAAGGGAAGCATTTGGGGTTTGAGCCCTTAGAAGCAAAGAGAACATGCACTGACAAAGAAACCCCAGCAGGCTGGCAGTGGTGGTGCAAATGAGGCTGATTTGAGCAATGTGGGGGAAACCCGAGGCTACCAGAGTGAGGATGGCAAGAACAGGAAGCTTTCGAGCCTTCCACACTTCCTCTAGCGCCTCCTATTGGCAAAGGCTCACATGGAAGCCAGCTGGACAAGAATAAGCCATAGTTGCTTGCCCCAGCAGGACAGGGAATATTGGAAGGCAGGTTTGGAGCTTGCTAACATTCCACTTGTTAAAAAATAGCTCCAAGGGTGAAAATAAAAAACTGCCCAATAAGCTACAGAAGAGTATTGGTCATGATACAGAGGGAAACTAGACTCTGAAATCCATTTTCACCCTATAAAAACTACCAGTACATTCTAGAAAATATACTTGACGGACACATTATTTAAAATATCACTGTGAAATTGATGCCAAGACAGAAAAATTGGGAAGAGATGTACAGGTAGAAGGGTGCAATAAGAAATACCATAAGGAAACTAAAAATGTACTAATAAGGTTAAAATATGTATAATGTTGTAGAAAACATGTCAGCAATACAAAAGTTCTCTTAAAGAAAAAAGACAAAAGAAATAACAATAACAGAGGGTATAGGGAAGATCAAAGATGAAAATATAGTTTATCATAATACAGTCATCATGAATCATTTATGCATGAGGAATGACAGAATTACTATCATGTGGAAGTTAATACACACCTTTTTAGGTTCAAAGAGGAATAGAGTTACATGAAAATTTAAGAAATTACAACTAAAATGTATATTATGGTATGAAACAAATCTTACTTTCAAATATCTTAAATACAAAAACAAACTTCAAATATCACTGAAAAATTCCCCCAAATATCATTTAATAATAGACAAACAGTGTAAGAAATATTAAGGAGCCAGGTGTGGTGAAGCACACCTGTAATCCCAGTGGCTCAGGAGGCTGAGGCAGGAGAATCATGAGTTCAAAGCCAGCCTCAGCAACTGAGCTGAGGCCCTAAGCAACTCAGGGAGACCCTGTCTCTAAATAAAATACAAAAGAAGGCTGGAAATGTGACTCAGTGGTTAAGTGCCCCTGGGTTTAATCCCTGGTACCAAAAAAGAAGAAAGAAAGTAAGTTTAAGGCACAGAAACTATGCTATTTCTTTACTGGCCATGCTGCCAGAAAAAAATAGAAATCTGTTGTGAAAAATTTAAAAGCGAAAGCCCAATAATTTCTTGGAAATTTAAATGAGAATTCTACTTAGCTGTTGAATTAAGAAGGGGAAAATAGTACCAAAACTAATTACAATAAAACTAATAATAAAGAGAATATAACATATCAACAAAACATAGGGGATACAGCCAGATTTATATTCTGACACAAATTCATCTGGAAATTACTCAGTGAAATAATTTAACAGTCAAAAAGAATGAGGTCTACAAAATAGACTCAAGAAAAGAAACATATTTGTTTAAAGATTAGGAAACAAAGAAATCATAACAGTTCAATAAAAATAACTAAAATTAACATTGTTGACAGGTCTTAATTTTTTAATGCAAATACAAAAATATAAAAATAAAAATACTATATTATGGCAAATAAAAATTAATCACTTAATCTAAAATTGCAAAATATTATAAATTGGGTATATACGTATGTGTATGTGTACTCATAGAGACAATCAGGCAATACATTGAACTTTGATAGTGCTTAAATTTTTGCTTTCATCTGTTTACTTTTTTAGTATTTGTGAAATATTTCACAATACACACTTATCCCCTTTAAAAAAGAATTTTATTTCTGAAAAGATGGCCTGAAGCCAAAGCATTCTTCTATGCTATCCATGCCAAATAATAAAATTTTAGTTCATATAAAAATAAAATGACAAAGACCATCAATATTCCAACTATTGTAGGACCATAACTAATGGTCAGTTATTTTCATAAAGCAACCTGAAAATCTTAAGTATCCACTGGAAATTTGAAAGCCAATGAAATCAATCTTTCTAACATTCAGATTTAATAATATTTAATGTTTATATAGAAAAGGTCAGGCACTTTATTTTGGTGCCTCTACAGTGCAAAGACACATGAGTTTCCATAATGTTAGATTGAGTATACAGAAAAAAGAATGATTAGTTCTCTTTGTAAAATACGTAGACATGGATCTCTTCTGCTGGACCATGCCCTAGTGGTCAAGAACATTTTTTCTGCAAGGTTCACAGATAACAGAGTAGTAATCTAATAATCATCTTACTAATCCAATCTCATATTTGTGTTTTATTCAAGATGCTTTCATATACACTAGTACAATTGAAAAACAACAACAACTATGCAGAAGTAGGACAATAGCATATTCTTCAAACAAGACGCTCGCAATCTTGTTTCATGAGAAACTAAAGATGTGTCCTTAATTGTTTGTAGATATCCTTCAAATGATCTTTTCCTCAAATAATCTCTTCCTGGTCAAGAAGACACATCTTCTATTAGAGTAAGTCTGATCAATCTGTTTAAAAACACAAAGGCAGATCCCCTTCCCCATTATAAAATTAAAATCTCTGAAGGAAAGATGATCACAAGAGGTATGCTAACCACCCCTAAGGCTAGAACTGGCTCTCAGCTGGGTCTCATAGACCCTGTACACCACTGTGGTGGTCATTTGGCAACCACAGGCCAGAGAATAATTCCCCATCTGGTGTGCTGCTCCCAGTATCCCATTCAAGGACTAGTCTCTAAAAGTTTAAGAATAAAAAGTAGCCAAAGAACTGTGAACAATGGTCAATTATCTAATTAGCATTTCAAAAGACAGTGATGAAAAGGAGTAATACTCAGAGGCCCACAACTCAAATGAACAGCTGTGTGTGACAAGATCAGTTAATTAAGCTTGGAACTTTTCAAGCCCATCTCCTTCCACCTTTCTCAGTCCCTTCTTTCTCTTCCTTTTTCTCGTCCTCCTCCACTCTCTTCCTATTTGTAAGTATTAGTTCATGTTCGCCTCTTTCTAGATTCTGCCAGTCCCTTTCTCTTGCCCTCACTTTCCTATTTCACTGTTATTATCTCCCTTTAATTTGGTACCAAGATAGTTTTCTTTATTAAATCAGGTTTTAGATACAGTTTTAAATATCTCTTGTGTTTTCTAAATAAAGATATTTACAAGTCTTGATCAATTCTAACTCAAGTACGTTTACATTTTAAACCTCAATTTTTAAAAAAATTCAATTAAGTGGCAATGCTTTGTACTTCCATATAACTAACCTTTGAATAATAATTTTTTCCCTTGAAGGTCAATGACCCTCTAATTTAAATATATATATTATATACATATCTCTCTCACACACACACACACACACACACACACACACACACACACATCTATGTACCAAAGACCAGATGAAGAAAATCCTGATTTCTCGATTTTATTTTGCTATTTAGTCACAGGGGAAAAAAAAGTGCAGTTGAGAGCCTTATTCATGATACAAATCTGAAATGCATTATCCTAATCTCCAGATCAACCCTGAAAAATACATATAATTAACCCCATTTTATAGATTTGAAAATGAAGCACACTGAAGTTAAATAATGCATGAAGAACTATTTCATCAAATTATATTATATGCATGTACAAATATGCCACAATGAAAACCATTCTTCTGTATAATTATTATGCACCAATAAAAAAAAACAATAGGCAAATAAATAAACTGTTTCAAACCCAGCTGTCTTTGGCACCTAAGGCCAAATCAGCCCCTTCTCTATGCCACCTTCGTGCTAAAATACATGATCCCAAAGGGTAAAACTCGTTAGGTTAACAAAGGACCCAAGTTGCAGACCACTAGCCCAAAGCTTAACATGGAATCAACAGCAGCGATGGGATAACTCTGCTCCTTTCAGCTCTGCTGTGAGCTGGGACCTAGGACCTGGATATTTAGGTGGACTTCTGTCTACATTAAGGCTCACCCTAGTTTCATGAAAGAAAAAAGAGAGATGAGGAAACAGTGAGCTCATGGTCATCGGTATTGATGATACTTATCAGAAAATGCTTCCTGGAAGGAACAGGGAAAGCAACACCAATGCCAGAGCCATAGGTCTCTGTTTGGGATGTCTGAGACCAGGAGATATCAGCATTGACCACCTGTTGTCAATCATAACATTACAGATATCTTAACTGAGTTATACAATATTTGTAGGCATCAGCAGCAGCTGTGTCCTCTCTTTGCCATTCCACTGGACTCAACAATGTATCTATAGAACCACAGAAAGGAGAGAGAAGTGCCCCACTTCAGAAAACTCAAACCAAAAAGTCACTTGATCACACACATGACAGTTGGCAGCCTTGTAAGAGATCTGGCTAGGTGGGTCAAGGTTTCTTGACCTTCTCATGCTTCAAGGTTATTCCACTTCCAGCACAGTTTGGGATGAGATTGGTCTTGGGTAATTGTTTGTCTCTGACAGTGCATGGATTAATCCCAGAAAATGCTCCATTCCACAAAAATCTAGAGATTTTTCAGTCCAAATTCTTGGAGCAATCCTGGGGGAAAGTATGGTGGATGCTTGTGTTCCTTTCCCTGATCTGAGTTGGTTTCAGATTTTCAGATTAATTACTAACACCAGGCCAAGGTGAGTCGGTTCTAACCCTACGATAGATCCTGACCAACTCTTTCATAGCAGCATGCCTTAATCTTTGCTGGATCACAGAACCCTCTTGAGACCCTGAACAACTTGACACTTTTCCCCCAACAAACATGTGGACATAAACATTTAGGGATCCTTCCCTCTATAAACCCCAAATCAAGACCTCTACTCCCAGCCCCGATTCACCAAAATGCTAGAACCAAAGTACCTCAGGGAGTCTTCATAGATTTCTCTCTAGAAACCTAGGCAGAGCAAAACTTGCAGCCTCTCAGACAGGCTTTCCAATAAGACAAGGTTTCCAACAAACAATAAGTAAGGAAAGGTGATAAGTGAAAAAGTCACTGACCTCAGGCAGCTGTCCCTGCCGCTGACAAAGAGACGGCAAAGTCTACCAAAGGTCTCTGACCCAATGTGAACACTTATGGTGGTAATGACCTCATAAAGGAACGCCACCTGCACACATGTGCACAATACAGCAATGGCAGATCTGCCCCCATTCTGGTGGGTCAATAAAGGGTTCACCTAAGACAGGCAACTAAGAGCCGGCCACAGGGAGGAGACAGGTCTCTCCCCCATGGTAAAGTCAATTCATTCCTGTTTTCTCTCCGGAAAGAAAAACAGCTAAGAATTTTTTATATTAATACAAATGTGTCCTTTCAAAAATGGGAACTACTGTGACAGCAGATATCAAATCAACCTCCCTGGTTCCTCTGAGGTCTATAAATGCCACAGATCATTGGAATTCATCATTCTGGAGAGGTTGGTGCAAATTCAAACAACGGGCACTCCCAACACACAGACTTGATGTATGAGGTATTTTTATTCTTTTAATATGCTGGGTACAGCAATTAAAAAGCATAACGCCAAGCATATGATGAGCACTCAATAAATACAGGCTTAATGGATGAAATAGAAAAGTTATTGAGAAGTTCTTTTTTTAGGAAGCAGATGTGTACTGAACTTGACAATCTAAGAATTTTTTTATTTTTTTAGATTGGCCTCTCCCAAGATTTCCAATTGCATGGATAAAATTAAAACTGATGGACAAAAAGAAAAAGCTAGGAAAAGCAGACAAAATAGTACTACTATAAAAAAAAAGTTAAGTATAGGCACACCCTGGTTATAAACCAACTGAAATGAGCCTGAACTAATTGAGCTCCCGCAGACCACAACCAACTGGGGGAAAAAAACGTAAAGAAGCAAAAGCAAAGATATTTGTACCTGACTGAAGATAACCTTGAAACTATTTGCCAAAATTTTTAGAAATGTGTTTTATGAAGAAAACAAAAGAATTTGACCCACATGATTCTAATTACCAGAGATCCAAAGGGTGAAAGTTGAAAAATCTGTCACAAAAAAAACCTGTCACTTCTCACTGAGAGAACGGCTTTCTCTTTTATCTCTAAGGATGTATGATGTTCTCTGTGCATTTAAAGAGCAAGTGCTTGGAAAGATGGCTGTGACTATAGTATTAGGTGCCTGATGTTCAGGAAATGTTTTGGAGTGGGTAAGAACATCAATTTCATTCAACAAAAATGAAGCTTAGAACTTCGCTCCTCTATTATTACACATATTTAGAAACATCAACATAATCCAATCCATTTGTATCTAATACACAGCCCAGAGGTATCTCTAATATACTGTATACTATAGCCAACAAAATCTGGAAATAAGCAATTGAGACGTTGCTCATAACCAAAAACTGTTATTAAATTATCAGTGATTTTTTACAATTTTCCTAAGCCTGAGATGTTCTAAGGGCAGATTTTCCGACAAGATGTTAAAAAAAAAGTAAAAACTTATCTCAGCTGCAAATTTGGATCTGCGCATATCCACAGATCAGAATCCATAAAGGGTCAACAGAAAAATCTTACATAAAATTGGCTTTAGCAGCAGTGTCATTAAAGGAAAACTTCTGACTGAAGCTAAGTTTCTCCAAGAAATTTGTATCTCCTCATTACCAACGCACTTGAATTCCAAAAAGAATCTGAATCAGAAATGCGTTGTTTGTTGCTTTCAGTGTCATTTTCATTTTTTACATTTCCCTTTTGTTTTGATTCTGATGTCCTTGTTGCAGTGAGCCTCATTCTTGAATATAAAGCAAACACAAACAAAACAAAACACATCAAACTATCTTTTTAGAAAGTATGCGGCATTTAAAACTAAATACCTTTATCTTTGGACACTTTGGATTTTCACACTGGTAAAATATTTAGCTCCCTAAGGACTTGAGGAGAACTACAGAGTTTAGATTTTCTCAGCATCTCAGAAGTAAACAGTTCCATCTTTCATTTTTACCATGACATTTCACCCTTAATAAAATAGAGTGTGGATTGTTTTAATCTCGGGTTTCTTTTCTTTCTCTCTAGTCAGAGACAGGCGGGGGAGTCCTAGCCATGGGCAAACTTCTTGCTATTAGTCCTCATTAGTTATACCACATAATCAAGTTAGTTATTCCTTAGATTTCCTTTAAGATAAAAGGAATAATATAGTTAGCATTTATTGTTTTAGATCCACTTTGAAGGCAATCTTACCTACATTTGCTTCCTGCTGAGCCAAATCTCTGCAGGGACTCGGAGTAAAATTATCACTGACATCAGGAAGGAAAAATACTAACAACTTTGCTATGGCTACAGTAACACATTTCTAAAGGGAAGTAAATCGCCAGTGTTTACTCTCGAGCAGACAGAAGGGAGGCTGTCACTAGCACAACACGGAGGACATGCAACATTTTAAGTATCTACAGCATTCCACAGCCCTCAAAATTGCCATCTCTGCAGGTTACTACTCTGTGACACTCCTTTTGTGGCACATATCCTAGCACTTGGAGTTACAAAAGGACCTATCCAGAGAGCTTCAGGTTGCCAAGCACCCAGGCAAAGAGACTGCTGTTTGCAAGATATTACGTTAATTTCAGAAGAACAAAAGGTTCAAATCTGACAACTCCAAGAATAGCAACCCCTAGGCAGCCCAGGATTGAGTAACCGGTTAGGGTGAAATGGTCTGCCGGTAAGAGGCAAACACTGACACAAAGATATTAAATGGCACTGCATCCGGTACTGAACAAAAATTGAGTGGAAATTGTGGAGACCTGTGCGAGGAAGGTAAGCGAGGAGAAATGGGGACTGCAGCAGGTGACGGGAAGGAGAAAGTCTATTCTGAATCAAAACTATGCCGTGCATCTTGGCTCTGTGCACTTTAGGTTTATTTGCACACTCTTTTTAGAACGAGTGGGGGCTGGGGATCCAAAGCGGATGAAAGAGTTATTTATGAACAGACGGGACACCAGGATGGGGTGGTAAGAAAGCTATGGTAGAGTGTCTGGACTTGTGGATAAAGGAGGAAGCAGACATATGGGGAAATCTATATAGAAGAAACAGAGAGAGTGAAGAAGAGGCTAAAACAGGCAGATGGCTGGACTGTAAAGGAATAGCATTATGCGGGGGCTCTAAAGAAGGGGAGGTGGCCTTGGGAGGGGGGAGATCCAAGTGGGGGGAAGGGTCAGGAGGTGACTGCTTGGAAAGTTTTTCAGAAGTTGCAAAAATTAGATATAGATAAAAATATTTTTTTAATGTATTTAAAAGCCCAGGAGGAAACTGAAGCAAAATGTAAAAAAAAAGGGAAAAAAAAATACACGAAAAACAGTGTTCCAAATTAACAGCAAACATTTTTGAGAGACGTGTGAAGAAATTATAACTAATAAGAACTGAAGATGTAGGCAAGGGTCCTCCTGAGACGGTCTCCTCAGTGCTCCCTAGATCACAAATGATACTCCCCGGTAAACTTTTCTGAACAGCAACCTGGAGCTGAGGAGGCACCTCCTGACCACAGAGCATCCTCTACCTATGCCTCTTACAATAAAAGTTTATATGCTGGATAGTAAGCATTCGCTGCCAGGTCTGAGGGTAAGGCCTGTGTCTCACTAATCTTGATATTCCCAGTATTTTCCACTAGGTTTGACATAGGAAAAGGGTCAGTCAATAAGTAGAGAATAAAGGAAGGAGAACAACTGGAAGTTATTTTTTGAGTCCCAACATAGGAGACAAAACGGAGTGAAGCTTCCAGATTCCTATTTTTATTCACACAGTCGGAAATGCAGATATACATATAGTCATACAAAGCATGCATAAATATATTAGGATAATCTTTCTATTAATATGGTCTCTAGTACTCTATTGAGTAATACTATATCACTGCTAATAGTCATCAACTCAACAACTGTGATCAATGATCAACAAATTAAGAAATGGTATCTGTGCTCTCCTATCTATCTTGTGAATGATTCATGACTCCAATCCTCATTGGATAGCTCAGGACATCAATAAAGCCTAGAAAAAGTATAAATTGTTCTTGGGTGTGTTCCACTTGCCAATATTTATTATGGAATTCATCAATGTTTAAGAATAAAAACCCTCCTGAGACAACTAATACAGACACACTTTGCTTAGTCTGATAAACATCAGGCATGACCAATCAATACTATAGTTAAACACAGTGAATATAATGTGGCATATCTGTTTAGAGAAGAATTTTTTATTTCTTCTCCTTAGTTAAAAATAAAACTTGTTTAAGCTACAAATGTACCAAATTTGTTTTTCATTGAATAGTTAGGGTCTGTCACAGTGAATGACTTCAAAGTTGAATTTACTTCCATTAGTGAATTCAAACAAATAAGAAAATAAGTAGGGATAAAGAACAGACAATTGGGTACTTCAGCCACATAGGGTCTAAACACTTAGGTACACAGTATTATTTCAAAAGGAATCACCTAACTCGTACTTTAAGATGTGAGTCTTTAATAAGCAAGTCCTTTCTACTGATATGATTAAAAATGAATTAAGGAATCAATAAAAACAGCCTTCACATCATCATCATCATCAAACATGTCATGGCTCAATCCTCAGTTACCATCTGCAGAGTCACACCAGCTTCTAAGAGACTATTTAGGGTGACCCTTGGTGGCTCTTCCAAACCAATCCCTTCTAAATTAAAGTGAGGTCTCACGGAGAAATGGCGACTAAGGAAATCTGAGGAAACTCCAAAGGAAGACGGAAAACCATAATGTGACCACCTTTGATAAATATTGTTGGACCTAAGCACATGAAGATTTGTCCAATTCTCTCATTAGTCTGGTATATTTAGAATATGAACAATGGAAACATCCAAGCAAAGCCAGACACAAACACACTCCAAGACCCCTGCACAACAGGCAAGTGCAGCTTCGGGACCATTTCCTTGAAGGCTCTTCCAAGGCTGCGGTTCCAGGGTTCCATTTCTATGTACTGAGTTCCATTCTGAAAGGGAACCACGGTCCCGTCACTCTTTGAGAGAGCCCATAAGTTCAGCAACTGCTTTTTGTTTTGTTTTGTTTTCCACATACCTCATGTAAAGAACTCTAAATTCTAATTCAGATGTTCCATCCACACAAACCAGAGAGCACATCTCCAAAATTATTAACTTCCCTATCTGCAAAATGGGAATACAACGGCTAGTATGTAGGTAAAGATAAAATGTGGGAAAACGTGAGAAATCGCAAACACCATACTTAAAATTATTTATGTACTGCCATTTGTTTGCCTTTTATGTCCCTATCCCACCTTCCTACCAGGTGACCCAATGGCACAAAATGTGGTTGCAAACAAAACAGCAGAAGGATTACATGCCTCACTATCCTTAATGTACTTCATGCTCAAAAATATAACAAGAAACACCCGTGATTAAAGCCTGCCAATCAACAACCCCAATAAAAGCTGTGCACGAAACCAGCCTCCCAGGGAGTGTACCGCTGCAGGGCATGCGACCCCCCATCATTATTAAATGCAGGCACAGGTAAAGCACTCTGGCTTCTATCAAAGGGCACATCAAAGAGCAAATATGTACCCTCACGTGTTTAGAATTGCTATAAAACCTGAAAATGCAAGATCAATGCAACAGACGATGGAGACCCATAAAGCCCAGAGGAAAGCAGGCAGGGCAGGGTCTACCGGCTTAATGTTCATCTGGGAGGGTGTGTTCTCTGGGCACACAGCTGGACCCCATTAGGGCCTCCCCAGCTGCCCAGAAGGTCACCTAGCAGCCTCAGTCCCCAAGAGCTGCCAAGTCTGAGCTGGAAATTCATGAGGAAGTCTCCCCAAAGATAAGTTTCCCAGACCTTCGCCACTGTTGTTTTTCACAAGGTAACATTTAGCAGAGAACCATGAATTTCCATGTAACAATGTCTAGACACTTTCCAACACACAAAAGCAGCTTAGCGTCCCTTTTTCTTTGAATAACCGTTAATAAAATCCCTTGGGTACTGACATTTTCTGATAGCCCTGATGAGGCAGAAGACCACTTTTTTCATCATCGGGTTTCTGTTCTCCATCCACGTTCCCCCATTTCTTAACGTCTCATCTCTCTTTCTTTGTTCTTTCTTTTAACAAAAATGTATGCCAAGCACTCACTCTGTGCCAGGTACTAAGGATGATTCAATGCTTAAAACCAGGCTCTCACCAAACTTCCACAGGAGGTAGGAGAAAAAAGAGAGACACACATCAAACAAATGCAGGTACAGAGTTACGTGAAATAGGAAGATACAGCGCATGAAGGCATTACTGGGGTGCTTGCTGGGGAGGGGACACATAACGGAGGGTGTGGCAGAGTTACCTACAGAAGGAGCAGTAGGCTTTTGAGGCACTCCATGCCCCTCCAGCCCCTGGTCATTTGCTCCCTGCCCTACTCTCCACTCATGGAAAGAGACAGCTTGGGCCTCTTGGGGACCAGAATGTGCACCCAGTGTTCTTCACTGACAAAAGAGTAAGGGCTAGACTTAAAAGTTAGGACTTCTTTATTTCCTTGCCATCGACCCTACCACTCAAGCCAATCTGCACACATCTCGAATGAAATTTAAATTTCGGTTTTAAAAAACCCCATTGAGGGCTGGGGATGTGGCTCAAGCGGTAGCGTGCTCGCCTGGCATGCGTGCAGCCCGGGTTCGATCCTCAGCACCACATACCAACAAAGATGTTGTGTCCACCGAAAACTAAAAAATAAATATTAAAATTAAAGAAAAAATAACTCTTTAAAAAAAATACCCCATTGAGGGCTGTGAAATCTATCTTATCTATAGCTTTTAAAATATCCCGTTATTTTATATTCCAATAGGTTCCCTTGAGGATGCCAACATAACAACACAGAGAAATATGGCTGAATGGAAGAGAAAACAATGTATGCCCAATCTAGTGTATCTCACCCTGCCTTTCTCACAACAAATGAGCACAAGGAATTCTTATCTTCACTGTTCTGATGAGAAAAGTGAGGTTCTGGGTCCATTCTGAGAGTTATGATCTGCATCAAGGCTACCAGCTAACTACAAGCAAAACTGTGATCCTCATAATCAAAGAAGAACAGTCTCCAAAGAAGTCATTTAGAACTGGTGCTTCATCAACTTCAGTGTGATCTCTACTGGTGCAATTTAAATTATGACATAACATCCTCTTACGTATGGCCTCGGCATATTAAGATAAAAGGTTCTGCCATACATTTTCAATGAATTCAAATTCTACACTAAAATGGGGCATGGGGGAACTGTACAGGTCATTCTTATTGTTTTAGTTTAAGTAAAATCAGCAAAAAAAAAAAAAAAAGAAAGAAAGAAGAAGAAGAAGAAAGAAAATATATAAGCACAGATTTTCAGAACTGCCACATTAGAATCAATGTAGTCAAAATTCTTTTCCCGCTCATTATAAGGAAGAAAACTACACTACCAAGCCTAAAAAAAAGAAAAAGAAAAAATGGTTTCTTTCATTCTTTTCATTGTCTGCAAACCCTACTAGATCAATTGAGAAAGTGGGCAATAAAATATATTTTTTCTTGAAGGCAAATCCTACAACAGAGAGAAAAATCATCTCCTTTTGCCAAAGGCACACACTAATTGAAGCAGAAATAAAACATGGAATAGAAAAGAGATAAAAATACAAAGTTATGCCTTGGTCCAATTAGTAGGTAGAGAGTTAAACAATTTATCAGTTCAAGGCATTCACCATTAAAAATCAGAAGTAAAATGGCTGTAAAGCAACATGCACCTGGTCTTGATAGTAGAATCCATAGCAATTTCAAGAAAGTAATATTGTACATCTGGAAGCGGTCCAATGACAAATGAGAACAAACCAATAATCCATAAAAGGATCTCAGTAAAGCTTTTATTTCAAAAAATGTGTTTCCACTTTCTCAATCTAAGCTATATTTTACATAAAACTGTACTTCATACTTTTTAGTAGACTAATCTGGCCCCAATATAAAATAATTAAAGTTGCATTATTTCTCACTATGCATGTTTCAAACAGCCCCTAGACTTCAAAGTTATAGAGCCCTCATTAGCAAATAAATAGAAATAACACCCATAGTAATATTTTGCTAAGTCTTTCATACCACGATCTTCAAGGACCTCAGAGAACATCTACACTATTAATAAGTCAATTTTTCCTCACTGTGAAGGGAGGAAAATATTACTCTTGAATACTCTAGAAACTCAATTCTTTACTATTCAAATGTGTGTTCATATTTAACAAACGTAGGGGTCAGGGGAAGAACAGTGAGCTCTTAAATCTCTTTCAGCTTCTGGCCAGAAAAACCATAGCTCCATAGTAACAGATTTTAAAAAGACAAGAATTATAGTTAATATAATTACAGTAAACTATAGTGCCACCCTAAACAGAGAATTTTAAAAAAACTGGTGACATTGTAAAGCATAATTATAACCAACCCCCAAAAATGATTCAGAAATAAGTACCAGAAAAATACAAAATTTATGGTTATTAGAAGGTTTCCCCAACATGTAAGACTTTAGGACAATGTTGTACTCAAACCATGTTATCAGAGCTACCACTAAGGCTGAGAACATAAACAATAAATAAATAAGTATTTCAATACTTCTGGGGAGCCTCCCTTATGAATTTTGTTATTCCCCCTCAGGATTTCCTTGTGAATTCCATGACATTTAAGAAGCGCTTCCAATTTCTGCCTGGAACTTGCCTTTAAGAAGATGCAGGCGATTACGGTACCAGTATTTGCAAAAATTGAAAATAAGTGTTCTAGCATTCTGGCCACAACACCTTCCTTTCTCAACAGTCTCCTTCCCCTTCCTCCCAGCCTTCTGACTTATGTGCTGATAATAACTGTAGGTTCTCCTTCCCACATAGTGTTTTGCATACGTATGTGTGTTGAAGAGTGACGCTTTGTGTTAGTTGCAGTGGTCAAGGATGTTAAGAATTAAAAGAAGTTCTCATAATTCAGAAGCTGTGGCAGAGTTCGTGAGCATTTTGTCACTCACAGGACAGGTCACTGAGGTCTAGGCCCCTCCAATAGAAGCAGCTCCACTTCCCCTCCCAGGCTGCTATGAGACATACGCAGCCAAGCATGAACAACAGATTTTTCCCCCCATGCTGGGGCCTGAACCCAAGGCTTTGTGCATGTGAGGCGGGCACTCCACCACAGTGCTACATCCCCAACCAGAACAATAGGTTTTTAATATACAAGAATCTACTCCTCCTACAGTACCTGGAGAATTATCCAGGTAAGAAGGTTCTACAGGGTAGTTGGTCCTCATTTGCAAGTCTGGACTTAGAATGCATACACATGTCTTTAGTTCAAATCAGGAGAAAAAAGGACAAAGGTGTTAGAAGTGATTTTACTGCCACTAGCTCATTTGATTTGCATTACTGGTAAAGGAGTAAGCGATCATTTGCCTCTCCTTTGCCTCACAGATGTCTACAATAAAATCAATGTGAAATGCATTCTTGAGGGTTTTGCAGCTCTGCCTCAGTAATACTGAATGTAGTTCTAAAAGTATAATCCACTATACCCCCAAAAGTCAGACTAAGTAAGTATTCATCATGCTTCTAGACCTCCTCAGTGGTTAGGAATATTTTTCCTATTCAGTAGGGCTATGATCTTTCAAGGCTCTCTTTTTAAATAGACTAATATTTATCTTTACTATTTGAATATATTTAAAACATGTTCCAACAAAGAAGTTGAATATAATACCATAATTGGGGTCTGAGCCAGGAGGCTACGCAGTAGGAAAGTTTTTGAAGGACTTCTCAGTCTCTGGAAGGGACTCAAGGTTAGGGTGACAAACTATCTATACCTGCCCAGTTCTGAGAGGTTTCCAAGCATGCAGGACTGTCAGTGCTGACCATCCTCCTGACAGACCAATGCCCTACTCCAAACACTAAATTCAAGGGGAAGCAATTAACAGTGGTAGGCATATCTTCAGTCCACAGTAATCCATCAGCAAATGCAGCCACAGAGATGGACCACAAATCAGTTTCCCAGACCTTCCCTAGATGGTTACATTTCTGTCTAAGGAGATACACAAAGAGTTTATAGGATGAAATGAAAGAAAGAAGGTTCAGTATTTCTGACAGAAACTCTCCACTATCAGGAGCCACTTCATATTACATTCAGAAAAAGAAAGCAAATATCCACTTAATCATTGAACTTAGGTATGAGAAAAGACTTCTAGTTTTAGCAATATGGTAATCCAAAATAATATACTCCTCCAAACACACACACACACACACACACACACACACACACACACACACACACAAATATTCTGAAAAAGTACAATAATGAGAAAAAAGTTAAATACATTTCCAAACTAAAAAATATAAATAAATTAAATTCCAATATACATTCCTCCAAATAGACACACACACACTCACACACACACATCCATCCATCCATATATACACAAATATCCTGGATAAAGTAAAATAATGAGAAAAAAGTCAAATAAATTTCTAAACTCAAAAGAGATTAAATTCCCAAAAGGAATTCACAGAACAGAAAGCACAAAGTAGAATTATTAGCAGATCTATGGACTCTAGGGGACAGGGGCTGGAGTTTCAATATCCACCAAAGGATAGGTCCAAAGACCCTTAAACAAAGTCAGAGGTTTGGAGGGGCTACTGACTCCATGTCACTGACTCAGGGAAAAGCACAGGAGAGGAGACACATTCTAGTGAGGGCTTTGGTGGGCAAAGAAAAAACTGCCTATGAGTAATCAAACCTCTGAACCTTTTCCATATGCACTTGCAGAATCTAAAATTATACTATTTACATAGTTTGGGAAGCCCTAGCCATAAAATTAATATAAAAATAATGCCAGACCAATAAAATTCCCAGGAAACTGGCAGAAACTAACACAAAACCACCACTTTGTAGAACTGTCCCATAACCCAGAGCACATGGGACTTCCACAGAAAACAAACATCCCAGATGAAGATGAGCTCACAATCAAAATTAGAAACACACCAAGAGATCCACCGCAGACTGACTAGTCAGCAGAAACACAGGAGAATTAGCACTCCAAGATCCTGACAAATAGAATAATTTGAAAGAGACTCAAAAGATGACTATATTTAAAATGTTAGCAGAGACAAAAGAACGGAAATCATAACGAATAGACATGTTTAAAATAGGGCCGAGTACAACGTTGATAGATTAAAAATATAGCTATTAAAATCAAAAGCATGAGAGTTTGGGTGAAACAACAGATTCAACACAATGAAAGTTGATTTCAATGAAAAAGAGATCCAAAGAAATTATGCAGAAATTACTCATGGGGTAAGTACCCATCATGCATCTGTTCTAAGTCACCCTACTCAATATTCACTATATATTACTGAGCAAAAGAGAAAAATGACTGGTCCTCAGAGAGCTTATATTCGAGTAAATAGAACAGAGCAGTAAAAAGGGAAAAAAAATATATGAAGAAACATAAAACGAAATGAAAAGCTTCAAAAACCTTCTAACCAGAGTTTCAAAAAGAAAATATACAGAGTGGGGCTGGGGTTGTGGCTCAGCGGTAGAGCGCTTGCCTTGCATGTGTGAGGCACTGGATTCAAACATCAGCACCACATAAATAAATAAATAAAGGTACTGTGTTATATACAACTAAAAGAAAAAATTTTAAAAAGAAAGAAAGAAAGAAAGAAAATATACAGAGAACAAGGAAGAGGTAAAATAGAATTCTTTGAAAAATTCAAAGTCAGCACACTGAAAAAAATGAGGGTTAAGTTTCAAAATTGATATAGATATATCACAGCAAACTCCCAAAAAGACATTCTAAAAATAAGGCAGAAAATGTTTCATTAATAATATTTTGTTGACATCTACATTTTTTACTTATGTGCAGGTCTTTATTATTGAGAAACGTAACTGAATTCTCCTGACATTTTATATAATCTAATATCATGGTCTTAGCTTGAATAATCAAGAATTAGACATGATTTCTAAAGACTTATAAAAACCATTATCAACTATTATATATTTGCATCAAGTTAATTTCCTACATATATTATATGCTTCATATAGGCAGGTAGCTCTATATAGTCAACAAATGTCTCTATCCTACAAACAGTACCACTGAAACACGAAAAAAAGAAAAAAAAACTCACAGTGAGAGGTTTCCCTTCACCAAAGGGAAAGATAAAACTTCTCTTTGACAAATGTCTATTTTATCAATAAATGAGTGTTTTTGATCTTTCAAGATTTCTTGTCCACAAGACTTGATTCATCCTTTCCACAGACTATTCCTTTGAAAGACTAAATATGTCCTACATTGAGTCTGTTTATATCATATCATTTAACAGAAAAATATCATACAGCAATATGAAGAGTATATTTTAAGAAAAAGAACCTCCACCACACTGCTGTCACAATTCTGTGTGTGTGCACATGGGCATAAGAAATGCTTCTTTCATATAGTGAGTTCCCTGACACTATTTGAAGACCACTGAATTAGAAAATACTACCGTGTGAATAATAATAATAATGCCAAGATCCTCCTCTTGCCTTCCATAACCATAAAGAGAGAAATTCCTATTAAATGCTCTTTTCTCAATTTCATTATACACATTATTATCTTTAACATCGCTTAACCTTTATATGGCATTTCACATTGCAAATTGCATTTTTAATGTAGTAATCACAATTTTAGAAGGATTCCACTTTTACACTATTCATATGTTATCATAGTTCAGCTATTTTGATCAAAATCATTATAAATTAGGAAACCATCCTCATCTTGTTGTAGCAGCCACAAAATATTTAAAAACACAAATATAAGTAGACATTATAAAAGAATATCTTAGTCTGTAGTATCCTAACTGGAAAAAAAATTAATAAAAATAATTTTAACAAAGACACATTAGATTTTGGCCCATTATTAAATCTGTACTTGAAATTGTTATTACACATATTCGACGCATATTAGTCAGACACAAACCATCAACAAAAGCACATTTTTTTCAAGGTAAGCAGTTGTATAATTTATTTTAAAAAATTAGTTGTAAAAGATCAAGAATAACCACCTTTTCTACTAGCACCCTGGCTACAAAACTAAAGGTATTTTCATTCATAAAACAAAGAAATTGTGAATCTTCATCTGCTTATGCAATCAAAACATGCTCATCTCTGATTATGAAGCTCCACTCAGCCTTTCTGTACTTATTTTTCTCTTCAGCTGATTCAATATGCCAGAGGAAGAGAGAATATGACATTATTTAATATAGTTAGAAAAACCAATAGCAAAGATGCTTAGACTGTTCCACCTGGGCTTGACTAAGAAAGACCAACACCACTGTTAATCTAGATTTATATTGACTACCACAGCATCAACTTTGGAAAAAAAAAACTCAATATAACTGAATAAACATGCTGATACAAGATTCTGTAAGATACTGTGTTAGAACATGAGGGAAAGGTTAGTAAGTGCAAGAACCATACATGTAAATTATGTGACTATCTGACTTAGCAATGAACACAGGAATGCATTCTACAGTATTCCTTACTTCAACAGAGACCCAGGAAAGAAACACTCCAGTCTGTGGATCTGACAGCAAAGAGTTACTTTGTTCCTATGGGTTTTGCATGAGTATAGTTTCCATAAATACCATCCACTGAATGCTGAATATAAATAGCACCATATATCCTCATGGAATCTTAAAAGTTAATTTGACTCTTATTAAAAGCAAACCTTCTTAATAGTGACAGAGGAATGCAGAATCTCTCTCCTTTATATACACAGAATCAACTTTTCTTACACTTTGCAGATTTAAGGAAAAGAATCTATACACTAGCATCCAAAATAGAGTCAACCAACAAGATAGGTACATGGATTAAAAAGTTTGCAAAATGTTAATCAATAATAATGCTCTTCTCTACAGAAAACATAATTTAAAATATATATCTGGTGGGTGTGATGGCACATGCCTGTAATCTAGTGGCTTGAGAGGCTGAGGCAAGAATATGGCAAGTTCAAAGTCAGCCTCAGTAACTTGGCGAGGCCCTGTCTCAAAACAAAAAATAAAAAATGGGCTGGGGATGTCGCTCAGTGGTTAAGGGTCCCTAGGTTCAATGGTTCAATCTCTGGTATTAAAAAAAAAAAAAAAACACATATATTTTTCCTCTGACTTAATTTCCCTACCATTTCCATTATACCCTCTTCAGATATAGCAACAACCAACACACACACCCGCACATGCATGTGCACAGACAATCTGCCACAAGAACACTGCTATCGTGGCCACACAAGTTATATACACTTTTGTACATTCATGAAGCAAATTCAATGGAAAACTCACAAAAAAATTTTAGCAGCTCTATCACCATTAATGGAACTCATGATACTTTTAACAAATCTACACCATTTTAATCCATAAAATGCATTTAGGGAAGCTCAATAGACATCATTTTAAACTTACAGGCACAATTAAAAACTTCATTATTTTTAAACATCACTTAAAACTGTTGTTATGGTCAGTGGGGAACAGATCTTTTGTCAGGTGGTAAAACTTAAAAAAAAAAAAAAAAAAAAAAAAAAGCTTCCAGTGCACTACATCTGCTGTGTGCCAAACACTGAGCGAAAAGTTCTGCAGATTTTCTTCTTTTATGCTTACGGAAAAGGAGAACCTTTCATGTTCCCTGTTTAATTGGGAGTCTGACTGCTCAATGGATTTGACACACCCATTCTAAATTAAAGGGATGAAGTCACATCTCTGTGACCATGGAGACAATTACAGTTCTGTTACAATAAAGGAAAGGGCCAGTGGTCCATGTCCAGCCATTCGATTTGCGCTCTAGATTCTACTATGTACCTTGAAGCAAGTTTTTTTAAATTCCCTGGGCCTCAATTTTCTGGGATGTAAAATGGGAATAATGTCATGTACAAGGCTGGGAAGGATTAAATGAGATAATGCACTGCCTTGGTTAAGGTCTAGTACATGGCAAATGCTCAACAAAGATACAGATTCTCCTATCTTCCCTCCCAAATATCTCCTTTGACAATATACCACGAAAGGAAAATGCTCTCCTTTTCCATTAGAAAGCAGCAGAAATCAGCCACGGTCTGCATTCATCAAACTTGTCAAGCTGTTCAACGTCCATTATTCTTTTTTATTATATTTAAGGCACTTAAAATAATCTCCCAGTGATTTATTCTCCTTTTAACTAGATGCAGTAATTAGAATATCTTTTATGATACGGCAGAGTTTTCATTTCAGTCAAGGTGTGACTGTTTTAGAAAGCCACCGTTCACTGAAGATATTACAACCCAGAAACTATCTGCTTTTATTCTCATCTTGAATAGAAGCACAAACACAGAATGAAGAGGATACATGGCGTATTTCTATAGCTGAAAGACGAAAACGCTCAAGCATGCATGAGCCAATAATTCCCAAAATACCTTTCATGAACTGAAAAACAGATACGTATGTTGCCATGGCATTCGGCAAAATTAATACATTTGAAATTTGGATTATGTATGGAAGAAATGTCTGGTACATTTTTTTTCCTTCCTATAATGCTGGCATATAACCATTTTCTTCAAAACCACTCAATATATATTCCCCAGAAGAAAAAATAAAAGACAGCAAAAAGTTCAGCACATATTCAGGATCCCAAGTAAATGCAGAGATGATGTATTCCTGTCACTTGTCGAGCGGAGGCTTGCTCTGCAACAATTCTGTTGGAGATGCTCAGTGCTGACGACACATGTGTCAAGATTCCAGCCCTAGCTCTGTCGTTAGCTAGCTGGGTGAACCTTGAGTAAGTAATTTAATTTCTCTGAGATTCAATTTCCTCAATTGTGAAATGATAACTTCAACGAGAATATTTGTTATGAACTTCCTGTGTGTGGGAACTGTTTTAAGCACTCTGTGCACATTTATTCCCTCATTTAATCCTCAGAACAGACTAGGGAGCTGAGCATTATAATTATGATCCCATTTCCAAAGAAAGTCAAAGAAGTCACAGAGAGGTGAAAGAACCCACTGTGAAGCTGGGCTCCCCTGATCCTAAAGATTCTGCTAATCTACCCCTCTCCAGGATGCATACATGAGATCATTTCTAAAGTCCTTTCCAAGGAGTAGTGATCCAAGATTCCATGATTTCTCTTTAGGAAATCTTTTTTTCATTCTTACTTCAATAAACTACCTGTTTACCTCGCTGGCCTCACTAAATTTCTGATGGTCAGACACTAATTATTATATTTTTAGGCACACCTATTACAAATGAGGATGAGTGTCTGTAGGAGGTTTCTAAGCCAACTTGATGGTTTGTAAGTAAATTCCTAAAGGTAGTAGCTGAGTTCTTATGAGAAAGGAGTCAGCACCTTTGCCCTAGTGTTCATGACTTAGCACTCTAGAGAAACCAATATAACAACTCTATCAGTCAACTCAAAAACTGGGCACAAATCAAGCAAGAAAATGACCAGATCTGCACTCAGAGAAATAATATAGTTTCTTTGAAGATTTGAACTTGAGTATTTCTAGAGTACTTTCACAGAAAAAAAAAAATAAAGCACTTCCTGCAGGTGCACATGGGGCATAGCCAGGGGCTACATAAAGGTGAGGGCACAATGCTCCCTTGGAGGTAGCCCTGTTGTAACTGCAAGCAGAGGCAAACTTCCCATGTTAAATATTGGCTCCACCAAATAGAAGACTTTGGAAAAGTGACTTACTTAGCCTAATGTGTGCCTCAGTTTCCTCATCTGTAAAACAGGCATCTGCTACCTCACAAAACAGTTGTAAAGACTATCACTATCTGGAAGATGCTTGCAATTGAACTTGACACTGACGTACAAACCAGTATGAACTATTACCAATACTGTGTGTGTGTGTGTGTGTGTGTGTGTACACATACAATTCTCCACGCCCGAGCACACACACATTTGTGATCATTCATGAAAAAGAAGTTTTGTCTTCAGGTAAGGCAATAGTGCCAAGGAAATGAACCACTGATCTTATATTCAGCTCCACATTGTCCCATTCATTTTTTATTCACCTTTTCAATGAATAATCATAATTTCTCTGTGCCAGACAGACACCAGGAACCAGGGATTTAGCAGTGAACAGGAGACACATAGCCCCTGTCCTGAGAAACCTATGCAACAGCAAGACATATTTTTTTAAAAATTCACTCTTTAGGTTTTTTATTTTGTCTGTTTGTCTTTTCAGAACTTAAAGAGTTCCATTCAAGGAACATTGCTTACTATAGATTTCTGTTGGCTTTTAAAATGTAATGTGACCTCTCATATACAAAACATTGAACATTTGAAAATACAGATGTAGAAACAAAAATAACTACAAATTAAATGCTTAAAAGTACACATGCAAAAAAAAAAGAATTATAATGAGCAGTTCCAGTCAATATTATTTTTACTGTATGTACAAAATCAATGATAAATCACTATTTCCAAAAATATCTTCACCGTAAGCACTAATCACAACAGGGGGCAACCAGACAACAAGCAGCAGCCAGGTTAGTGGTGGTGGTTTGTGTTTCTTATTTTCAAGGGGACTGGAAAAGGCATAAAGAAGGATAAAGCTTAACTTTTGAGAATCTACAAATAATTCTCCCAAAATTAGCCAGATGCACAGTATGTTCCTATGATCAAGTATCAGCAACCAAAAGTAGGTGAGAAAAATAATAAATTTTCAGTTTTGAAGACTGTAATAATATCACCATTATAATTCATCCCAATATATCAACACAGGCTTTACATTAACAGCCTCACTTTCAAAAATAGACATAGCGCCACCATAACATTTCATACTTTCAGTGTTTGGAAAGAATGTCAGGGAGAGCTCCCAGCACGTGCTTCCATCAATCAGAGTAAGTGAAGGGAGGAAAAATGGAGCAAATAAAACAAGGAAAGAAAAACGGGATCCTGCCTTGCACGGCTGAGGCAGGGCTGTATCCCAGCCCTGGAGGAGAAACAGCCTCCAAAGTTTCCTGCAGATTCCGGGCAGATTCCAACAGCTGCTGAGACGCCCCTGTTGGAAACAGACAGGGCTCGACCACAAATCGACTTTTTTTTTAACTGCAAACCCCTGATTTACTAAAGCAAAGCAGCCACTCCCTCTCCTCTAAAAACGCTCTTCAATTTAACGGCACTGCCCCTATTCAATATTATCACTGTCTCTTTAAAATATGACAGCATAAAATAATATTCTATGACAGGATTCCTAAAAGACTGTGGCTGGATGCATTTTGATATCACATTATAAATTATACTGTGAATACAACTGCTGTCAAACCGACATCCCTGCTTATATTTACAATAAAACATTGTGATGGGCTAGACTGAGCTGGTGGTCACTTGCTTGACAAAATGTATTAAAACTGACATTCTATAGATCAAGCCAATATACAGCAACACCCCTGGCCATCTGCAATGACCATTCCCACCTACTCTCAGCCCACTGTGGGAAGAACTGGAAGGGCGGACAAACTCCCTTAGAAGGTATAAATAAACAAATAGGTGAAGGTGTGAATAAATAAACAAACAAAGCCTTGTCTACCCTTGAATTTCCTAAGTCATCTTTTTGATACAATATGTGAAAGAGTTGTGAGAAAACTCTGACCAACAATGCTATAAAATCCTTACCCTGGGACCTGCCATTGGGTCCCAGACCTCTTTAGAAACCAAACTGCCATTTGCTCAGTGATTCAATGATACATAAAAACAAAGGTGAAGACATAAAACAACAACTCTGTTTTCACAGGCCAGATTTTACATTCCCATCCAATGTCATGGTGCACATATTCTCTGCCATGCAACTAGGGTTTGTGACTTCATCAGCTCTACTCTCCCCATGGAAGAACCCAGCAAGCTTCTCTATGTTCTTGGAACATCCTACTCTACTCAGTCATCGGACAAGTCAGAGTGACACCTGAAAATGTGACTGTAAAATTTAGGTTAAGATCTGAGTCCCCCGTTTCTTGAAATAGAAAATGTGTGAGATGATTTGTTGGGCACATTGCACTTTGGCTAATTTTAATGATTAGCCTGTGGACTGACTATTCTGTTTTCGTACAATTCTGAAAGGGAGTCCCATGGCGGAGTTACACTCCATCTAGGTGGGAATCTTCACTGAGGTAGTAATCTCGTAGCTGTGGCCAGCAAAGTAAATGATTTGCAAAATAATTTGATGCTGTGGCCGTATAAATCTTGCCACGAGTAGAGTCAGAAAAATTTGTCCTTTCTGGTTCCTGGTGGCATGGTAGCATATGTCAAATAAATTTTGACCCCAAATGCTTACTTTGTCCTCTGATTCCTCTCTCCCATCAAGGATAGCTTTTTGACTCAATCAAAAACTACTAAAAGATAATTATGAAAGTAACTTCTGCCTCTTGCAATAAATTATTACCTTATTCCTGGCCCAGATGACTCTCAAAACCCAAGAGCTATAATCAAGACAATGATCAAGTCCGAGAAGTCATGCACCTTTCTCCCATGGCCAATACGGTAAGTGTGGCTACATCTCCAGGCTGCCATAAGTAATCACTATTCATCGAAGGGCCATCAATGTCAGAATTTTAACTCACAGCACTATGGGAATCCACACAGTCTTCCAATTAGGAATCTAGAGTTTTCTAGAAATCTTTATCTTCTTTCAGACATACATCAGGAGATTCACTATTTGCCAATTTATTGTATCTAAAAGTGCACAAAATGTAATAGGGGCTCCAGGAGAAAAAGTACTCTAATAATCATTCCAAAGATGCTTCAACACAGTAGCACCCAAATTCGTTGCTATTTTATCTAAAGTCACTATTTACAGCCTTACTCTTCCAGGCTCCTCAAAGACACTATCTTTGGTGTAGCATGGGCTCCCACACCAGCCCAGGACCACTTTCCTACCTCTTGACCTCTCTCATCTCACATCTAGCAACATTTTCTTCCGTTCTTTCCTTGTCATTTAGGACCAGGCGACCCACTGGTAGCATGTGACCAACCTGCATTTAATTTAGTAGTACAAATATTTCGGTTACAGCCTCTCATTGGTAGAATTACACGGGCCAGAAATTTGGACTTTTGTGTGTGTCTATGAGTGTGTGTGTGTGTGTGTGTGTGTGTGTGCGTGTGTGTGGTAAAGCACCACGTATACTGACTGTTATATAAATAATGAAAATTAAATTACAGGATTTTAGGGACACATTCCAAACAATCCATTTTACTGCCAACTACACTGGGCGCATGACCAGCTGTGGAGAAAAGAATGTCCCCCTCCTCTTAAATCTTTATGTATCCCTTTTCATTGATTCTGATAAAAATGGATTGGATTGGGTATCGGTTATGGCCAATGTCCTACAATATTTGCATCTAAATTATAATACTTAGCCCCAAAAAAACCTCTTTGTTTAATGTTTAGTGTTGCATAGTTCTCAATGCAATGTCCATTCTCTCCCAACTTCACTGCCACAAGCCCTGGAAGGATATGCTACACTTTCAAACACCTTGCAGGTCACTGTCCCACTCTGCCATGGCTTATGCAATTGGCCACAGCTAACAGTTCTCTTAACGCAAAGCAATTAGCACTACCTGTGTGCAAAAGGGCGGCCAGTGCCTCATACACAACCACTCATCCACTCCTTGCAAGTCTAAGAGGACACTTACCCTTACCATGTAGAGTAAACTGAGGCAGAGGAGTAGGGTAACTCTTCCAAGGCCAGGTACACGGTGCACAGCAGAGCAAAGCCTAAAGCTCTACAGTCCAACTCTACAACCCATGTCTTAACCCATGTATCCACCAACCCATGCTGAGCCTAGTCATAGTGCTCCTGTTTCCCCCTCCACAAGAAACTTCTGGTGTTCCTCTCGGCTCCTTGCTGTCCTGCACAGCTGAGGTGACTTTCATTGTCTCTCTTGCACAAGACCTAACTGTACCTCACACTTACCAAGATACTTTGAATTTATTTAAAAGGTACCTCTGAATATGTCATCAGTCTCAAAAGCCTAAGGAATAACATAAGGAAGATCAGATTTGAAACAAGGAGCACAATGGAAAACAAACGGAACAACACAAAAACTCCTGGTTTCTTCATTTTTCTGGAAAAAAGAATAAAACTGCATTTGCTATGCTGCCTTAGGCCTAGAGTGTGAGACTAACAGTATGTGGCAAATACAGCTTTCGGACAGCTCTCAGGATGTCCCTGGTGCCACACAAGTAACTGCAAAGCAAAGGTAATTATTTCACTATGACAAACATTTACTGGGGATTCTCTTAATGCAACGCAATCCTCTACTTAGCTTTTTCAAATACCTGACCCCGTTTGGTCTGGAGTCTCCTTGTTTACACCTGTGTCCAGCCACCCGGTAAGCTTCAAGAGGTCACAGAACTTTTCTGTGCCTGTCTTTATCCTTACAGAAGCTAGTAGAGTGCTGTACTCTGAGGTTCATGCTCAGAAACGATGCTTAAAACTGAACTAAATTTAATCGGTTCTACGTCACATAGCTTATGAATAAAATTAAGATCACAAATATATTGCAAATAATTTAAGTTTAATCCTAACATTTATGACAGGGAAAAGACTTTACACTTATGTGGGAAAATTAGCTACGAGACTTTTTGTCAGCCCCAAGAGTAACTTCCTTAAAAATAAAGTTACTGGATTGCGACCAGTTTTTCGAATTCAAAAGAAGCATTTCTTGAGCAATTTCATTCATGTTAACAACACCACATGCACCACTGAATTTTTGTTTGTTTCTTTTTTCTTTTCTTTTTTTAATCTCCAAGAAGACAAAAGGCCAGGCCACAAAACTTGTGAGGGACAAACCTGAAAATGATGCAGAAATGAAACATTATTGTACCAGGGATCCTGTTTTTATACATCCCATAATGGGCGAAATGCCCCTGAATGGGTGGCTGCAGTTCAACTGGCGTGTTCCACCTCTGTCACAAACAGCTGCAGAACCCCTAAGACTCAAATGCAGCCTCCCCATTAAGGCTCGTTTCATCCATTGTTGTTCATAATGTGATCTAAAGGATCATTTACAAGATCTCATAGAAAGTTTAAATGTTGTTTGATGAGAGTCATTAGATATTTAAATCAGAAATGAATGGCACAGCAAGAGAAGTAATCACAGTCCACCTTCAGCAGAGCTCCAACTTCCAGGGCAGTCCCTGCGCACTGGCTGCTCCTATCTGTCTGTATTTGTGTGCATCACCCTACAAAGAACACAAACCACAGAGGGAGACAGGAAATCATGGGTGTCAAATCCTGTTCCAGGAACACATTTCCACCGTGGAGTAGCTCAACAGAAGCTTGTCCTAGGAAAAGGCTTGGCTCAGTCCCACAAGAGTGACTCGCAGACAAGAGCAAACTTCTGCACTTGCCATCAACCAAAGCGCTGAGAGAATTCCAAAGGAAAAAACCTCACATATGTTGTCTCTGAATGTCCTTTGCTAGTGGCTTTGTTTGCTGGACTTCATTCAGGTAACAACATTTGCTTCCAATAAGCCCCGAGATCAAGGCTCTGAGGGCATTTAACAGAAAGAATGACAAGGCTACATGAAATGAGTGACAACTGTGACTTCTGCACACACACACCCATCAATACCCTCTAAAAGCATCACTTACTAACTGTGCTCTCCCTCCAGGTACTTGGAAGGAGTACCGTGGCATGCACCATGACACAGGAAACACATCAAACATCGTATGTCTTCCTTAGCTTCAACCTGATGGGTATTTTTGTACCCACATGCAAATACATTTTAAGCTTTGGGTGGTAATTTTCAGCCAAATCCCCAAGCTCCTGTGTTTATGTATTTACTTTCTGTCTGGTTTGGGTGGAAAGGTTTACAAAGCTCTGCAGTGTGTTGTGTGCACGGTGGATTTGCAAATATCAAAAATGAGTAGGATGGTATATCGTGATATTCATGGTGCCTGAAGCCGGTGGCTGTTCTAAGCACATTTGGGCTATCAAAGACTTCATTACTATATTAAGTATGCAAGACTCAAAGTAAACCTCACAGAACTTTAGGATGTTAGAGCCCTGGACAATATCAAGTCTGATCCAGTGGAATCCAATATTTCCATTATAATAAGAGAAAGAGAAAGAGAGAATGAAGACAGGCTGGAGATACATAAAATTATCCATTCTGATCCTCAAACAGATTAAAGTAATACTCATTATTAAAAAAAAATTTTTGAAAGTACGTTAAAAAATTATTAGTTGGAAAATAGTTATAAAATCATCGAAATACAAAAAATACATATAAAGTGGCTAGGAAAATTTTTCTCAAGATTTATAGAACACAGCCAGATACAGTGGCACACAGCTGAAATGCCAGCAACTAGCACCTGAGGCAAGAGGAACACAAGTTTGAGGCCAGCCTCAGCAACTTCGCAAAGCTCTGTCTCAAAAAGAAAAAAAAAAAAAAGGTCTGGGGATCTGGGGATGTAGCTCAGTGGTTGTGTTCTGGATTCCACCTCAGTCCAGCACAAACAACAGCAAGAATTTATAAATCAGCTTTGAGTGAATGGAAAACCAAAACTGGCATAGCACATTGAAAAGAGAGACCCTAAATTCCACTTTAAAGGATCATAAATGTTATACACACACACACACACACACACACACACACACACACACACACACAAATGGCTTATGGGTAATGCCACTTCATTCTATACTTAACTGTCTCGGTGAAGTTTAAAAATGTATTTCCTATTTTAATTTTAGCATAGAATACGGTTGAGGGGGAAGGCAAGGCATCTATTTGGGGGAGCAGGAAAAATTTCCAGGGGCATAACACCAGTTTGACTTGTAGAGGACACACATTGAATTCAACTTACCTACAAATTTTCCCTGGCTACAGTCAATCGAAGTAGTTTCTTTCTCTGTAATCCTATAGCACTTGAAATTCTTATCGTATTTTTACTCTTCTGCCTTATATCCTTAAGTATGTATGTACTCTGCCTTAAGTTAGGCAAGTCACTTATGAACATGATTTCTTGTGTGTAAAATTCAAATAATGAAACTACTTTTAAGAACTTCAAGTATTAGAAGTGCAATGTGATCCGGGATCCTGAAAGTTCACAAGAAGCATAGATATTATCCTGTCATTCTTGGAAGAAGGCAAGCAGCACAGCCACATGCAACGCACATGCACAACTCCAGGGGGAGTCACACTATAGCCTCTGACTACTTGGAGTTCAACCTCTTTCCCAGGCCCCAGAACAGACCTTCACAAATACTCATTTCTCCAAGGATTTACTATACTAAGGTGAATTCTCTACTTTTATAGTTAAAAAAAGAAACTAAACTAAATTTTTAATACAAAACCATTCAACCAACAAATAGCTGAGGCCATCTATTAATACAAAAAATCTGATGAGTGACAGGGATCACCAGCAGGGTGTTCCCTTCCCTGTCTTCATTCAATTAAAAAAAAAAAAAAAAAAAAAAAAAACCTTTGGCTTGATATCTTAACTGCAAGTAATTTTTTTCCTGATACATATTCATACTTTGATTGTGCTTAAATAATTCACAAGGAAAAGATATTTTAAAGAGCCTACCTTTCCTTTATATTTTCTTTCCCCAATTTTTTTATCCTCTCACTGAACTTTAGAGGCAATAGATTGACTAAATCAATCAACATCTGTTCTTGGGTTAACGATAATTTGTAAAACCTAGAAACTTAACTTACAAAACACAACCTGTAAAAACATGAAAATCTCATCTACAAATTCAAACAATGTGAATACTGAGAAGAAAGCTGCCTACCCAGCCAGGGAAAGCCATCAGTCTGGCTGCCTGAGTTAGATATAACTCTCCAACAGACTGAGAAGTTTTCAAATTAATTTGGTCACTAGTGTATCCATATATCCAGGGCACAAAACACAGGCATCCAGCCTAGGAGGGTACAAATCATAGGCTGGTGACATTTTCAGAAATTTGACTTTTATTTAATAGAAAAATATTTGGGGTGGATTTGATAGTACTGGTGCCACCGCATTTGCAAAAACTATGAACATAAATACACTGTACATTATAATGCATTCCCTCAACACCCTGCCCGCTGAATATTTTATGTATATTGCATGCATTCTCATAAAAATTGTTGTTATCCAATTCCTCCAACTGCCAGAATTAAAGCTATAAAACTCTCAGTTAAAACTGAGGTAGAGAAAAATCCCTAATCCTTCCTTCTCAATATGTTATATCAAATGTCTCTTAGTAACTGCATTAGAAAGCAATTACAGCTTAATAGCTGTCTAAATCCATTATCAGTGTACATTTAACCTTTCAATATTTAAAGATAATATTTAATTTGAGCAAATTAATGGACTGCCTGTGAGACCAAATACATCTATTTAGTCTTTCTGGTTTTCCATCAACGATATTTCTCTTTAGAGACTGGTCTTGTGACAAGAAGTCTGGTAAAAATGGAGTTCTTTCTATTTGTAGTTTAAACAGATATTAATAAATGAGAGGCCAACCTAACTCCAAATGAGAAGTAATGTCCTTATTAACTGCAAGTATCTTTTGCCATTAACAAAGCTGCTTTTAATTCTTTGCAGATTAATTTGTATCATTAATAGTTAAGTGAGCTTATACACCTTTATCTTTCAGTGCTTTTTTTTTTTAATTCCAAATTGTTTAATCTCATTGACTTTAAAAGGACTGAGTGGTTTTTCAGAATTCTCCCCCACAATGCTGTTTTTCACATCCTCTATTCAGAAGTAATAATGTTTAAGAACTCCAATAATGGCTTTAACATCACAGTTACATTTTAAGACCAGATCAATATGCAAAAAGCTACTGTTAAAAGAATATAACTAAGAATATAATTTTCCAATAGTATTATATTAATGAATGCAAATAGGATATTCAATGAACAATAGTCTTCACCTGTCAATAAAAAAAGTACAAGTTCTCCAACTATATAATTTCATGATTCAGAGCCTATAGCACTGAGAAGTTCAAAGGAAACTTTTCCCATTGTGTGTGTGTGTATATACATATATATATACATATATATGCCTATTAATATCTAATAAATATATCTGTTAGCATCCAATAAATATATACATCTACTACCTTTCTTAAATAAAGGTTAAAATTAATCACATTGCTCGTTAAAATGAAATTACCAAATCACTTCATTTCATTCCTTTTCTTCAATTCAATGCAAGTGCATTAGTGTCTACAAATCTGGAAAACTTCACAGAATTTTGTTGACATCTTAGTCACATTGACAGGTTAATATAATTCCAGTGTGAGTAAAGTACTTGAGCACTAAATTAAAATTTGGCTTCTCCCTGTCACTTACTTCTCCCATTCCAATTTTTTTAAGTGTCTAGGTCCCAGAACTCAGGTACAACTTCCTACCCACTGCTCAACATCCAAAAGTACCTCTGCCTTTGTCATGACCCAACAGCCAATAATGTACCTTCCATCCCAAAGGAAGGCGAGATCAACCAAGTCAGACAGGATGAACAGGAGGCTTAATTCCTGTCCAATAATTTTCTTCCCTAGAGTTTATCATCAATCTGATTTTAATATCACTTCCATATCCAAATCTATGCTTAAGAGCATCCCATATGTTCTATTGCCCCAAAAGTAATATAAAAAATGACCACTCTATAGAAATGTAATAAAGATTGCACTCTTAATTGCATTTATTATATTTTATGATTAAAATTTTGACCAAAACAATGCAAAATACATCTAAAATGTGTGTAACTGCCACCAATTTGTTAATAAATAAATATATTAAGAGAAAATACATTCACATGGTTCAAGAATTAAAATAATTCATAGTTACAGTTACATATTTAGAAGTGTCATCCACACACACACACACACACACACACACACACACTATTTTTTATTTCCTCCCCGCCCTTAACCCTGGTAACCACTTTCGTTTCTTGTGCTTTTTAAAAAATGCAGATATAAACTATACATGTTTATTTCTATGTTCCCTCTTTTACATAAAGATAAAATGCTCAGTCTGGCATGTGCACTTTAAGTATGAATATTTTAAAAATGGTATGAGCTGATGGAGACTTGTACTTCTGACCACAATACAGAAATTCCATATCAACCACAGCTTATATTACTGCCAAACATCTTTCCAAATTTGAAAACATAGGAAAATCTTCATTAATCCAGAAAAACGTAAGCCAACATATGAAGAAATCCCAAATAATATTATAATTCTAGTTTTTCATGTTTAAATATTTTTAATTTTAATATGAGATTATGAAACTGGATGGTCTGTAATGACAATCAAAAATAGAATTCCCTAGTAATCAATGAAATAATCTAGAATTATGTATACCCTTATAATATCTCAGAATGTGCCAAAGAGAAAATAACAACATCCTGGAGGTATATAGAAAACTATACGGATATGCTTAAGGGATAGTCTTTTTCCTCATAAAATATTCTGGATCAACCCCAAAACAATTAAATATTAACTCATTAAAAGCCAGATTCTGTTTACTATTGTTACAGCTTGTGGTAGGCCTCCCATGGAGCCTACCATGTGAAATTCTTATTTGGTCACTCTTAAGTGGCACAAGTGGCACAACGAGGCTCTATTCTAATATAAATGCGTCAAAAATACTGACACATTCTAGTATTCAAATTGGAAGCAAGAGAACACTAAAGAAAAAGTACATATATGTGTGTGATATATATTTTGTTTTTAGAAGATGGTGGTACATTCATTCACTAGAGATATCTGGATAAATAAGACATGCATTATATGTGCTTCCCCCTCCAAAAAAAATTAGCATGATCAAAGCAATCACCAACCCATGCCAACCACCAGGCATTCTACTGAGACTATCAACATCAAAGCTAAGTAGAATGAGTTCCCCAAAGCAAAAGAAAAAAGTAATTGTTAGTTAGACTTCCGCTTGTGACCATCAGAAATGTTACCTTAATTTGGCCTTAATGACCTATAATCACTCTTAGCATATGCTTTTAAGGCTACTATTATTCAGCTTGATCTATGGATATAATGGAGCAGAAGAGAACTGTGGGTATCATTAAAATAAGTTCCTGCAAAAGTGGAATATGTAGTACGTTGCTAATATGCAAACGACTAAATAACTTAATTAGGTGAAATGAAGTGCACTTACAAACACACGTACTTAAACTGAATCATGATAGTGCTGTGTGCATGAATGTATTCTTTAAAAGATGTTTATTAATCTTACAGTGGAACAAAGAAATACGAAAGACGGGAACCTATAATATTAACACCGGTTAACATTGGCTTCTGAATATAAACTCATAAATCACAACAACCTAATCTATTTCTTGCCGTCAAAAATATCAAAAGCTATCACTGCATTTTTTATTTTAGAAAAATAAGCTAATTTTTGTTACGAATTTAAAAAAAAAAGGAAAACTTAGTGCCAAAGTTTTATTTTTTACATTTGTACTTTTATATTATTATTTTATATTTGTACGAGAAGGATTGGGTGGGTGGGTGGGAGGATGGATGAAGGTTAAAATCTCAGTAGATAGCCTAAGTTAAAATTATACTAAAGTGTGGTCTCTTAAAAAGAAATAAATCAAAAAGAAATAAATGAATAATTTATGTCTGAGTTTTGGCATTCCACACATGTAAAGACACACGGCACACGATTACACTGAAGCACCTTTTTGGTGGTACCAGGATAAACATGGATATTAACATTCACCCAAAAAGGCTGCTCCCTGAAGCACGATGAGGCACAGCAGGGAGAAGAGTGTGAAGTGCACATGTGGGGCCCTGATTCAAAACACAGCTGCTGGGCCTAATTTTAGGCCAACTGGCCTTGTCAGTGTCTCTTAACAAGGGAAATTTCCCCCACTGAATATTAGAAGCTGTTATAAAGGAAAAAGAAGGCACATAATAATATTCATTAGTAAACTTATCTTCACCATTGCTGTTTTATACAAAAATATGTAACACAGCCCATCACAGAGAACAGCTTAGCGAGCACTGGGAAGGGTAATTTAGTTAAAGAAGTTTTATTCCAAACAAATGACTCTTGGAGATCCACAAACTGCTGGGCCCACCTAGACATGTATGCACCCAATATGCCTGTAAGACTGTTCAGTGTTTAATCCTGCCCTCCAAGCATCTGGATGCACAGCACAGGGGAACACCCATGAATGAAATTATGGATTTTTTTTCACAACTCCAGTAACAGTATTAACTACTAACATTATTGAGCTCTTACTGGGTGCTATATCAAGGCTGGGTGCAGTAGTCTGATGAGAAGATAATCCTTACACCTCTAGGAAGCAGGTCTGCAAGGTGCACTTTCACACAGATGAGGATGCTACTGAGAGCTGCACCATCTCCAGTACTTAGGTGACTGAGGTATACAGAATCTACCAGTAAGAAGGCTTCTTGGGCCTTGCCTAACCTTCTCTGGAATTCATAAACAGAACAGTTTACCCAAAATCCTACATATTCCCAGGCCCTTAAGTAAATGAAGTAATAAAGTTTAAATTTAACAAGAGCATTTGTTGCCAATGAAGCATTTGTCCATGCATGCACTGTTTGCTCCTTTTGCAGCCCATAAAGGAAGCACAGAGAAAGTCTGTAATGTTAACAGCGTGGTGGCGCAAGCCTGTAATCCCAGCGGCTCTGGAAGCTGAGGCAGGAGGGTTGTGAGTTCAAAGCCAGATTCTGCAAAAGCTGGGCATTAAGCAACTCAGTGAGACTCCGTCTCTAAATAAAATACAAAATAGGGCTGGGGATGTGGGGATGTGGCTCAGAGGTTGAGTGCCCCTGAGTTCAATCCCTGGTGCCAAAAAAAAAAAAAAAAAGTTTGTAATATTAGTGATTGCTAGATTCTTATTTCTAAAACTGTATGCAAAATAGAGTCTTCATGCTATAGGAATTTTCCTATGAAAATGTGTCACATCTTTGATCAGAGTCCCAAACTATTCTGTGATTCAAAAATGCTCAAATTCCCTGACCTTCACTTCCTAGTCCTGGCCAAACTCGAGTTTTGCATCATCCATTCGCAAAGCTCACAACTACACATACTCTTCTGTCAGCTCGACTGTTCTTCAATCTTCCTCTGGCTAGAGATCCTTCTGCCCAATCTCAGAGCATGTCCCTGGGCCCCTATTCTAACCCTGATGATTCGAATTTCCTAGTGGTACCCTATACATACATGCTTCTAACTGAGAACTTACCAGACAGTAGGGTCATATTTATGTAGCTGCTCATCTCCCTCAATGAAAGGTCCTTGAGATCAAGCACTATCACTTTTATCACTATTGTGTTTTTTTTAATCTCAAGTATTTAACAAAGTCCTTCACATAAACTGAAGGCTCAATATATTTGTCAAATTAATTGATAAACAAATATATATATACACAAATGCTATGAAAGCAGTTAGTTAATAACACTCTTAGATATTCTATGACACAAAATTTCTAAAGAAGAAACAATCATTGCCTACTTATACACACCCATCCTGGTTCTGCAAGAATAGGACCTGCTCCTTATGCAATTCTTGCACATACATGACATTTTTCTCTATTTCTTTTATTTTTAGCTTCTGTTTTTATTTTCAACTGGTATGTTCTGTTTACAAAATAACACATGCTCACAAGTGTATGAAATTCTTCAAAAATATAAAACAGAAATTGCCCAAACAAGAGCTTGTTCCACTTTACAAATGAAGAGACTTGCTCCCTGAGATTTAAAGAAAGTTTTCCTAGATTACAGGGCCAATAATAGAGAATGTAGGCAGGAGAGACCCATGTTTGGTTACTTCCATGTCTAAAATACATTTCCATAATCTGACGATCTGTAAACTACAGCCCCTTGGGCAAAACCCAGCTGCTGTCTGTTTCTGTAAATAAAGTTTTATTGGAACACAGTAATGCTCATTGGTTTATTTGTTGTCTACATCTGTTTTCACACTACAACAGAAGTGAAGTCATTGTAACAGAAAAATGTCTGGTCTACAGAGCCCAAAATATTTACTATCTGGTGACTTTCAGAGAAAGCTTGTTGACCTCAGCTACAGTTTCAAACTATTCTAGTTTAAGAAATATGCTTATCTTTTAGTTCCTTAGTGAGATAGAATGATTTTCTTTAAGAAATATGTCTTTTATAGATGCCTATGCAGGTAAGAGATAAAATAGGTTAAATGCATAACCTAAGGGATTTGTTATGCATTTAAAAGCTCATACCATGAGCACTTTAAAAAAAATGGGGACTTTATGAAATCAAAACATCAAAATGCATATTTGAACCAGACTGTCCTCTCTTCAGTAAGAGCCATGGACAGCCCTGGGGATGCTTGGGATGAGGATGCCAGTTCCCCAGCAGTTTGCAGCCCTTCTCCCAAGTCCCTAGCAGTGTGCCCTCCAGCCTGCATTGTTCTGGCCAAGAGCCTGGCCAAGGACACTCTCCCTGATACACAGACACCAACTCACCAATCACACTTTCCATATTTGTTTCACCCTCAAGTTTCAAAACAACAACCTAGGCTTCTCCTAAGAATATCTACAAAATTCAGGTCAAGTTATGCTGGTTACATTTTTTTCTAAAACATATTCAATCAAAGACTGATTAACTAATAAAAGACAGATGAAATTACCAAAGTTGAAAACAATTTCTACATTTTATTCTTCTCGAACTAATAAAAATTACCCATCAACGATTCAATATTCCAGCCAGGCATGGTGGCACACTCCTATAATCCCAGCAACACGGGGACATTAATGCAAGAGGATCGCAAGTTCAAGACCAATCTCCTCAATAGCAAGACTCTGTCTCAAAACAAAAAGGGTTGGAGTGTGTCTCAGTGGTTGAGGGCCTCTGGGCTCAGTCCTCAGAACCACAAAAAAAAAAAAAAAAAATTAATACTCTATGTGTCACTTCGTAGAGAGCTCATTTAATCACTCACTGTTTTTTTCAAATGTTAAATGGAAGAGACCTCAGAAAGATGGTCAGAGTACCTTTAGTGAATGAAAAGTCAGATCTATATTAACATGTCAAAAATGACCTGTCCTCCAGAACCTGATATGTGTATCACATGAGGTACAATAAAAGAAAAAACTTGATGAACTGCAGTCACTATCATGATATGCCCAGAGCAAAAAAAAAAAAAAAAAAAAAAAAAAAAAAAAAAAAACAACAACAGCACAAGATATGGAAGGAATTATTCCCTTAGAATTAGACTTGGGCTCTGCCCTCTCCAACTATGTAGTCTTGGGCAAGCCAGGAAATGCTCTCAGTCTTGGTTCTGCTCTGGTGACTTGGGGACAGTCATATAAGAAAAAAAAAAAAAAAACATAAGAAAAAAAATACTCTGGGAACATCACTTCTCCAACTCCAGATGTGGGATGATAATTTATATGGTAATATACAAGATGTATGTGCAAGGCAAGAATTATAATATGATCAACAGAAAATTTTGGTTTTGTTTTTGTTTTTGTTTTTGGTACCAGGTATTGAACTCAGGGGGCACTCAACCACTGAGCCACATCTCTAGCTCTGTTTTCTAATCATTTAGAGACAGGGTCTCACTGAATTGCTTAGCATCTCACTTTTGCTGAGGCTGGCTTTGAACTCGCAATCTTCCTGCCTCAGCCTCTGAGCTGCTGAGATTACAGTCATGTGCCACCACATGTGGCTGATCAACAGAAATTTTTTTTACCTCGAATATCCACTAAAAAAACACAAAATAAGTTTAATGGTTTCCAACAACACTATGATTCTAAACTTAAAATGAGCATAGTCTCAAAGAACTATCACTCTCATTAATTAATAAATTTCATTTCAAATACGTATCTATGATATCTAAGCTTATTGAATCATTTATTAAATAAAGTCAGCATTTATTAAATCAAAAGAGATTTTAGGTGATCAAAGAGTATCTAAGAAAATGTTATTTCAATTGATATCTGAATGGAATTAGGTAGGCAAAGAATAAGAGGGAGGTACTCTACAGCATGTGCAAAGGCCCAGAATCAAGAAAAATCCATGTCCAAGACCTAAAAGAAGTCAATGTAGCTAAGCTGAAGGGAAAAGGGATCTAAATGAGGTACAGGAGGTACCTCAAGGACCAGTTATTCTAAGCACCATGAGAAAAACACTCAAGCTGGAAATGACATACTCTGTGAAACTTTTTTTTTTTAATCATTCTGGTTACTCTAGAATATGGACTCCACAGGGAAAAAAATAGAAGCACAGAAAGTAGGCAGGAGGCTACTAGAGTTGACCAGGCAAGAAGCAATGTTGCTCAGACATCAACTGGAAAGTCAAGCTACAGAGAAGAACCCCATGACAATTCGATGGAAGAAGGTAACAAAAAGGAAGGGGTCAAGGTGTCTGGATCCTGGTTTAATCAAGAAGGTGCACTATTCCTTGTCAGCAGAACTATGTATGTAGGGTACAGCAGGAAGTTAAACAAAATGGACAACTGGCTCTTCAAACTCACACGGAGAGGCATGGATGGTACATATATATTTGAGCAGTCATCTTGGAAAAGGAGGAGATAATTTAGGAAGAAAATGTATAGGAGAATAAAAGCAGCCATAGAGTGAGTGTCTACTATGTGTCAGATGTGGGCTAAGCACACAGTAGGTGCTATCTTACTGAATGCTTCCAATAGCACTCCTTCCACACTTCACAATGAGGAAACCAGGTCACACCAGTAATAACCAGATAATAACTCAACTTGATCTCAGACTGAGCTGCACCACAAAGCCTCTCACCAGAGGAAGGAGGTCCAGGTAAGAGCCCTGAGGTACTTAAATATTTACAGCTCAAGCAAAGGAAATTCCAGCAAAGAAGAGGCAGAAAGAACACCAGGAGTGGGTGATGTAGAAGTCTCAGACACAGCATTTCTGCCAAAAAAAAAAAAAAATCTAAAAAGTTGTTAACAGGGATATAAGTTGTTGGTAATGTTTAACAAGAGCAGTTACAGTGGAGTAAGTGGAGACAGAGCCAGATTTTAAGGGACTACAGAGTAAATCTAGGGACTTGGGGAAAAGGCTGCAAACCGCTGGGGAACTGGCTTCCTCATCCCAAGCATTCCCAGGACTGTCCATGGCTTCCAAAAATATGGCAAACTACATACCCTGAAAGCCTCTGCATAGAACCAAAAACAAACAAACAAAAACAACCCCTGCAAAAGTCTGAATTCAAAGAATGAGGACATATTGAAGGTATCAAAAATAATGCAAAATAAACCTTGCTTTTCCAGTAATGAAAGATGGGCACAGAGGCAGGAGTGCTCAGAAAGCCAATGTCAGCACTGTGGAAAGATTAGAACATGTGGGAAAGTCAAACCAGAGACTCCAGAATTAGGAAAGAGTCCTTGAAGCAACATCCAACCTTCTCTGGAGGAAAGCAATCTCACTTTAGATTCCCATATTTTCACATTCCTAATGCCCATCCAATATGGATTCATAAGCATCACACACAAGGAAAATAAAGAAACATAACTGAAGGTCAGAGAAAGCATCAGACTCTCTCCATCAATGGAATGGTTCAAATTATTAGAAAATATAAAGTTGGGTATTATATTAAAAATTTTGTAGACATAATCATAAAAAATGAACAAGAAATAAGAAACCACAAAAAATTAGCAGGCATAATTTTAAAACAACAGAATAGAACTTTCACAAATGAAAAATAAGCATTGGAATATTAAAGAGCAATACTTTGGTAACACATTAGGCAAAGCTGAAGAGAGAATTAGAGAACTGGAAGATAAATCTAAAGAAATTGCTGAGAATGAAGCAGATACAAGAAGACAGTTAATATGAAAGAGAAGCTAAAAGAAATGAAGGACAAAAGAGAAAATTTAACATATTTAATCAGAGTATCCTAGGAAGGCAGTAGAATGAATGAAGGAGTTGGAATATCTGAGGAGATGAAAGCTAATAATTTTTTTCTGAATTGGAGGAAGACATAAGCCACAGATGCACAGAGAGCAAAATCACACATAGATACAGCACAGTAAAATTGCTAAGCACCAAAAATAAGTCAGGGGCAAAGGCAGATCTCCCAGAAAGGATAGTAATTACATGGGCATCAGATTTCTCAAGCCACACTGGAATTCTCACAGCTGAAGAATATAATCATCAGAGAAATGTCAGTCTGGAATAGTGTATCCTTCAAAATTATTTTTCAAGTTCAAGAATAAAAACATTTTGGTGAACAAAAGCACAAGACCTCCAACTTTGCTATACCAAAAGAAATCCTAAAGAACATATTTCACCAAACGCAGTGATGGTCCCATAAAAAGGTCTGAGATGCAAGAAAAAGTGCTGAAGACAGAAAACAGTAAACTGGTAAATGTATATGATGTCTCTGAAACACTAATATTAAATTCATTGAATTAGTATTAAGATTCAAAACAAAAATACTTTTAAGTGGCAGGGGGAGTAACCAGAATGGTATTCAAGGGTCCTAAAACTAGAGGAAAATTAAGAGTATAAAATCCAACTTTGTCAGATAACTCTGCATAGTCAAAGCTCAAAAACTAATAAAAGACGAGAAATGAATTCCAAACAATGTGAGGGGCAAATGAAATAAGAAACAAAACTTAAACCAAATTCTTTTAAAGAGAAGAGGGAAAAAACTGTGTAGAAACAATACAAATGGAAGGTGGGAATTTAGATGATAGTGATCAGAGATAACCCACTGCTCAGCGCCGAAGAGCACCCTGTGCCTGTGGCCCAAAATGAAGTACAAAATTATGTAAATATAAATTATTTGACATTATCTGATCCAATCAAAATTTAAGATCCAGATATAGTTATCATATCTAAAATATAACAAGGAATGTTTAGGAATAAAAAGTTTTAAAATAACATACCTCAGACAAATACTGGCCAAATAAAATGGGAGGGGTGATAATTATACCAATATGAGACAAAATAAACTTTAAGACCAAGGGGCAGAAAGAAAGTGAGCACATATAAATTGAATAAAAAGTTTAATTACCCAGAAAGATATAGTAATTCTACACAAAAATGCATGTAATAACTTCAGTGTGTCTGAAGGCAAAAGATTGTTTAAACAGAGAAATTTATAAACTCACCATCATAGATTATTTCAACTCACTTCTTTCAATGACATATGTGTTGGCCAGATTTTTTTTTAATTAGCAAAAGTATAGATGATTTTAAGGCACAATGAACAAATGTGAATTATTGGACACATGAAGATTTCTCAAGTCATGATAATGAGAATATACATTCTTCTCAAGCACAAAATGAAGCACTTATGAAAACTGATTAACAAAACTGACAATAAAGCAAATCTCAATAAGTATCGAAGAACTGCTACCATACAGAAGAGTTCCCTGACAATTAAATCACAACAAAAGTTAACAATACAAAGAAAAAACAAGGCATTCATTTGTAAAATCTCTAAGACATCAAGAAATATTGCAAGGGTCAAAGAACAAATCGAATAGGAAATTTCACAAGTGATAAATCTAAGATGATGAAAACGTTACAAATTAAAGTCAATGGAGTTTAGTGGCTACAACTCAGAAGGTCTTCGATAGCTTTATGCTCTTACATTTTAAAAGGAAATGACAATAACTTAGTGTGTCAAGTGGTCAAGTTAGAAATAAAAGATCTGAATAAGCAAAGCAGACAAAAAGGAAATAATAAAGATAAGGAATTTAAAAAGTAGAAAAGAAACACACAATAAAAATAACCCACAATGCCCAAAGCTCATTATTTGAAAAGACACACAAGACAACTTCCAGTTTGTTTGATCAAGAAAAAAGAAGAAAGACACAAAATCAGAAATGAAAAACCTAAAAAAATTAAGCCGAGTTGCTTGTAATCCCAGCAACTTTGGAGGCTGAGGCAGGAAGATCATGAGTTGAAAGCCAGCCTCAGCAATTTAGCAAGACCCTTAGCAGCTCAACAAGTCCTTGTCTCTAAATAAAATATAAAAAAAGGTCTGGGGATATGGCTCAATGGTTAAGTGCCTCTGGGTTTAATCCCTGGTACAAAAAAAATTAAAATTAAAAAATTACAGAGGCGGCAGAAATAAAAATGCTAAAATGAAAACAATGATCAACTTTACGAAGAATTTTACTATAAAATTTAGGCAGAATGGACAGAAAACTGACATACATACATTGCATACATATATCATACACATTTATTTGTATATGTACATAATTTTAAGAGCATCTGCCAAAAAAATAATGAAATCCTGATTCTCAATGTTATATTAAAAAGTTGTATCAGTAGCTTAAAACCTTCTCACCCCAGGAATGGAAAGTTTTATAGAAAAATCTTCCCTAATTTTAAGGAACAGATTGTTCTCGCTTTACACAGACTTCCAGAGAAGACGGTGGAAATACTCCCCTACTTGTTCTACAGGTCAGTACACCCTTGTAGCCAAATCCAGACCAGAACAATAAGAGAAAAAACATTACATGCCAATTTAGTTATAAACATAGATGTAAAAAATACTAAAGAAACTATTAGAAAACTGAGTCTAGGATATTATTTTTCAAACAATGATTTAAAAAAAAATACATCATTACTTTTATCCAGAAATGGCAAAGGAGGTTTACCATAGAGAAACATATAAATAAATGTCATTCAAATATTAACAGATTAGAGATAATAAATCATTTTTAAAATATAGGAAACAACTTTTGATAAAGTCTAATGCCTGTTCATGATAAGAACTCTTAGCGAAATATGTATAGAAGGAAGTTCCTTAATCAATGAACTACCAATATCACTATTACAGGGAAAATTAGGAATAAAACAAGAATGTCCACAATCGACATTTCTATTTAACAGTGTGCTTGAGGCTTAAGGTCCTAGATAGTGTGGTAAGAGGACCCGGTGCAGGGCAAGGGGGCAGGTATAATAGTTGGAAAAAAGAAAACAGCAGAATTATCTTTATCTTTTAGTTATATTTCATAACAGCCTACAGGGTAATCACTAAAGAAAACAAAAACATGTTTAAATCATATAAGAACTTAGCAACACAGCTGAATATGAAAATTGATATATAAAATTTGGGTTTTTAGAGGAAAATGCCATTAACAAAAGAAAGAAAAATAAAGTACCTAAATTATCAAAACAAATACACAACCTCATGGCAAAAATAGAACTGTAATTATAAAAGTATAATTTAAAATAATCTTCTGACATGTGCAAGGCCTGGAGTTTGATCCCCAGAACTTTGGAGAAAAAAAATAAAAGATAAATTATTCTGAGAGGTCAAAGGCTTAAAAAATGAAGACATACATGAAGAAAGATAATCATTACTTAAACATAATTCTCTGCAAACTGATCTCAAGTTTCCATTCAACTTCAATAAACATGACTAACAAACTTATCAAATTCCATGATAAGCCAAATTTTAAATTTAAATAGACAAACACAGGCCCCAAAATAGCTAAAATCAAAATGTACACACATGGGACAGGAAATAGGGGGACGAAGGACTTTACCTACCAGATATCAAAATATAGTTCACTTATAACATACTGAGAAAAGGATAGGATGACCGTCTAACAGACTAAAGGAATGAAGGAAAGACCCTCTCAAACATACAGTAGAACTGGGGATGACTGGCGAAAGAAAGCATAGACTTTTCTAGAAAAGTAAAATGAGAGCCCTACTTCCCACTGCACACAAGGTCAGTCCAACAGTACAGAACACTTAAATCTGAAAGGAAAAACTGTGAGATTCCTTTCAGACAAAATGTATCAAACAATCTCTTTATGTATGACCTTGGAGTAGAGAATGGGTTTCCAACTATGACACAAAGCATAAGAAGATAGAGAGGAAAAAAAAAAAGACATTAACTTATAGGCATCTGCTCATCAAAACTACTAAAAAAGAGGCTGAAGACAAAGTATCTGTAGCATGTGTGACTGAGAATATTATGCAAAAATATATCAACACCTACATATCAGAAAGGAAAAAGACAACAATGTAATAGAACCTGGGGAGGAGGTGGATCAACAGAAGGAAAAACTTGAATGGTAATAAATACATACAAAAATGTTTAACCTCATTATTAAGGAAATGTAAATTAAGACCAAAATGAAATACATTTTACATCTTATACTTACTAGTCTGACAAAAATTAAGAAATTTGATTAATAGCAAAGGTAGACAAAGATACATCAATAGGAAATCTTTTACACTGCACATGGTAGATTAGTTTAAAAAAAAAAAGACAAGGGAAAAAAAAACTTTGGAAAATAATCTTCTCATGTTGGATTTTCACCTAACTCTACAATCCAAAACACTTCTCCCAAATACCTATTCGTAGGTACCTGCTCTACAGAATCAGTCTCACACACATGCAACAACAGAAAGGAAAGTGTGTAGTTCCAAAAAATGGGTACCAACTCAGTCCATCATCTGGAACACGTATAAATCAACTGTGACACAGTCACCAACAGGGAGGGTGAACTAAGCCACGTGCATCGATAGGATAAATCTTAAACATGCCCCAAGTGAAACAACATGTAGCAAAAGACACTATAATTACATTGTTATAATCTTTGAAAACAAGCAAGGTCAAACCATATTATATTTGAGGATGTATAGTCATGTCATAAAATTGCTTCAAAAAAAACAAAAAAGAAAGAAAGAAAGTAAGTATGAGAACATTTACCTCTGACAGAGATGGTGAATGTGGAGAGGGAACAAAGGCACAGAGAGTGCCAACAACTGCTCTAAATTTGCTCCAGTTCCCAGGTTGAGTGGTGAGTTCGGGAGTGCTCATTCCACTATGGAGCTTCATAATTTATATATGCTATGTTTATTATTCTATAGCTATGAAATATTACATGGCAGAATATGTTTTATAATACAGGTTGACTGTCCCTTATCCAAAATGCTAGGGTCCAGAAGCATTGAGATTTTCAAATGTTTTGGGATTCTGGAATATTTGCATGTATATAATGATAAACCTGGGGGATGGGACCCAAATCTGAAAAAAAAAATTCATTTATGTTTCATACACACCTTATACATCCAGGCTGAGGTGATCTTATACAATTTTTTTGTGTGTGTGCATCTTATTTTGCCTCTGTCCTGCTACATGAAATCAGATGTGGAATTTTCTACTTCTTGTGATGTCAGGGTCAGGATCAGTGCTCAAATGGCTTCCTCTTCTGGAGTATTTCTGAGTTTAGATTTTCAGATTTAGAATACTCAATTGTATTGGATTGTGGTTAAATTGAAAATAAAAAGTATCTGGTAAGAAGGCATACAGAAGCAGCCTTAACACAACAAGTCTTGCTATGAAGGAGGACAAGAGAGAGGGGTATGGCCAGGGGAATGTGAATCAGAGGAGAGTTTTGGTTTTATTTTTAATTGCAAAATATTTCAAGCATTAAAAAAAATAAAAAGAAAAGAAGTATTATAACAAACAGCTATCCACCCATCCCTATCTTCATCAACCTTAGCATTCTACCATATTCTCCATTGAAAACAACACACACAAAAAAAGCACTGTCAATCTATTGAAGTTCCCCGTGCTCATCCCAAAAGTAGTTACATTTCATTTTGGTTTTAACTGAGGCATACTGGATGCTGGCAGGAATTCTCTAGGAGGCCGGGGCGCTGCCCATGTATATGATACTGCACCATAAGCTTGTAAGCAGTGGAAACAGACACGGGTGAAGGGGTTTTTCACTTGGTGCCATCGGTCCTGCGTCTCTCTCCTTTCAGCATCGTGGGATGAAGAACATAAAGAGCTCCAGGGTCAGGAGGGCAGGTATCACTAACTAAGGAGCACAGACAGCCCCAAAGCAAGGCTCCTCCCCAGCGCTCTCACCACCTGGCCTAACCAAAGATGAAAGGAAGGGAAAAAGCAGTATTTTCTCTTCACCTTGAATGCTAAAAATACTGAAAGAATGGAAAAGTCTTCGTAATGAAAAGAGACTAACCAACATGTTTAGAAATGACTGTCAAGAATAAACAAGATAAAAATGAGAAAATGGAGAGGGAAGAGGGGGGAGGGCCACAGGAAAAGGAGATGATCTTTAGAAAAAAGGGAGGTGGGAATTAGCTGGGATAATAAAAAAGAGGAAACTTCATTTAGTTCCCTGTCAAGAGTTAACAGATAACTTTCCCCCGTGGGCCACCTCAGAAAACAATATATATTAATATATATAATAAAAATATTCAAGTAACAGTGTTGCCAGCCCAGATAGAATGTCACATAAATCAAACCACCCTCCTCAAGTTCACCAACAAACATGCTCAGTAAGGTCTTGTGGCTGTGCTACCTGACACCATACTGTGGAGAGAGAATTCAACTCAACAGGTCTGAAACAGTGTTTACTGGTAATGAGAGCATAAGCTATAAGAAGCCTAAGTGGTGAACAATTACCGAAGACCATTTATTTAACCACTTCTACCTCTGCATCCTCGCAGAACAGATTGCAAAATCAACCTAACACTTTGCTTGGAAAACAAAATGCACATCTGTAGCATTTGGTGGCTAGAAGGGCAAAAGATAGCCCATGGTGGCTGGGAAGTACATTTGGAAGTATTAAAGAGCTTTAGGAAGTTTCAACAACCACCACTACCAAAACAATAAAAGCAAATGCCCACCACAAAGGCTCTCCAACAAGCTAAAGGCATGGATTTCAAATAAAGGATTTTCCAACTTCATTCACCAGCTACAGTGTAGAACCAGCAGCCTGTCTCATGTAGGGACATCTGTAGAGGCTTCTGGTGTGGGTCATCCACCCTGTGGGTCTGCATTCCAGGCTACTGTGGAGTGGTCCCAGGGACAAACTGGATCAGCAGCACACTGCAAAGGTGTGCTCAGTAAGGTCTTGTGGCTGCGCTCCCTTTTGCTCAGACTTGCGGGATGGGGGGCTCCTAGCTCCCCAGCCTCAGCTCCAACCTAGTTCTCCCCTACTAGCACAACCTGATCTCTCTGCACAAAACCCTTTACCCAGTCCACTGTTCCTACTTAATTCCCCTTCATCCATCAGACTTCATTTCAGATATGCCCACCTCCAAGTGCCTGTCCTGACTGCTCAGCGTGTTCAGATTTCCTTATTGCAGACTCTTCTCCTGCCATACATCTCTCATATTTGTAGAACTTGATAATTTTTTTAGGTTGATCATGTCATTAATGTCTGCCTCCCCCAGTTAGGCAACTCAGGAACATATATATCTGCCTTGCTCAACATTTCATTTCCAGCACTTGGCACTTGACCCCGACACTTGGCACATGACCCCGACACACATTCTCAATAAATATTTAATTTTTAAAGAAAATTTTACTATGTGTAAATTTTTAAATATTAAAAATTCAATCGTAGGAATAAAAAAAAACATAAGTATATTTATCTAGTGCTCCAGCAGTAAACTGACATAAATCCACATTTTTAATGTCTATGCAAAAAGGACAAATGGAGGGCTGGGGTTATAGCTCAGTGGTAGATCACTTGCTTCACATGCATGAGGCATTAGGTTCAATCCTCAGCACCACATAAAAATTACAAAATTTTAAAAATTTTTTAAAAAGGGACAAATGAACAGTAATTGTCATTGCCTCCCATAGTGTCTAGTACTAAATTTGAGAGTGCATTTACAACAATACTCTTCAAGGTCCAGTTTCCATAACCAGTCTAATCTATCCTCCTTCTTTAGATTCACATAGACATCCATATATGCAGATTCTAGGATTTGGGATTTTCTTGCAAATATGCAGTCTGCACATTTTTTAAAAATCTTTGAAGAAGTCTACTTGTGTATTTCTCTAACACCTATTTGAAAAGCACTTTCTTACTGAATCATGGTAGAACTTTCATCCAACATAGCATCGTATGCGCCAATCACAAAGCAAAGGCTGACATTTGTTCTTTATGTCACTACAGCATCTAGCATGGCATAGCATGGCAGCTGGTATTGGGCTCTCAAAAACTTTTAGATGATGAATGAGCAAATGTGCAAAAGCAGTAAATGAGTAGGAGTTAACCATTCTATGGGAGAAGCAATATGTTTTGTTTTGATCGATTGATTGATTTTTGGTAGCACTAGGGGTTGAACCCAGGAGCATTTTCTTCTAAGCTACATCCCCAGCCCTTTCTATTTTATTTGAAACAATCTCAGTAAGTTACCCAGGCTGGCCTCAAACTTGCAATCCTCCTGCCTCAGACTCCTGAGGAGATGGGATTACAGGTGTGAGCCACTACACCCAGCTGAGAGTTAATCATTCTTAATAAAGCTGTCATTATACCAGTGAAATACATTCCCACTGACAAAAAAAAAAAAAAAAAACTTGACATGTATTCATCTCCTGCATTTTTCTGAACCTTTCAACATTCTTTACACAATCAAGGCTGAGGCCATTACAAACTACCTCTCATCCACTGTACCAAAATTTTTAAGATTAATGTATAGAATTCCTTTGCCAGTGCAACAATGCAAATGTGCACCCCATATAAAAGAGAAATAGTTGTGTGTGCATCAAAAAATAAATTAAAGAATAATAAAAAGTTAGTAAAATCAGGGAAAAATTAGATGTCAGAAGAAAATTAATCTAGCAACCTAGCAGTTAAAAGTAAGTAGACAGGGCTGAGGGTGTGGTTCAGTGAGTGAGTGCCACACATGTGTGAGGCCTGAGTTTGATTCCAGGATTCTCAGCACCGCATATAAATAAATGAATTAAATAAAGGTCCATCAACACTAAAATAAAATATATTAAAAAAAAAGTAAGTAGGGGCTGGGGTTGTGGCTCAGCGGTAGAGCGCTCACCTGGCACGTGCAGGCCCTGAGTTCAATCCTCAGCACCACATAAAAAATAATAAATAAAATGAAGATGTAAAAGAAAAGTAAGTAAATTAAGAATCACACCACAGTGCTCACAAGAGAACAGGGGGAAAAAGGCCTCAATGGTATGCAACATCATCAGTCAGTGAACAATAGTGCTCAAGAAGACACACAAAGAACAATTATCCAACCAAGGATTAAAACTGATAGAGTTTCCTCTTTCTTTTCAAAAGTGTAAATTAAGTCTTAAAATATTATTACTACCTGGTGACCAAAATTTTTTTACTGTGTTTAAAATTATAAGGCTCAAAATATTTCTAGTATAAAATCCTTAATATTATGAAAAGTGAAGAAAAGGGTTGAAGAATACATAGAATCTCAAAAATACTGTTTTAATCTGTCTAGAATATTCTCATTGTAACAAAATATTTCTCCTTACTCTGTAGCACTCAGAATTATTCATTAATAAATTTTTCCTAAGCCAATATCAACCATCACATGAATCTGTGGCCTCACTGAAGTACATGGTATTGTGAAATTTATATAGATCACAGAAAAACTATCATCTCAACCCATCCATACTTGGGGAAAGGGCAGTATACATACACACATATTTTTTTTTCCTATTTGTGATAATAATTATGTTAGATTTAATCAAAGGTGTATCTGGCCATTCCACAATGTTTTTACAAACATTTTATAAGTCTTGGCTAAGATATCAGTATCTTTGAGACAATTTTCAAAATACATTTCTAAATTAATATATGGCAATATTAGCTATCACATTCCCTGCTTTTGAACAACAACAAAAAGATGTAGCACTAGTAATGGTGAAGGCAGTGATAATAAAAATTGTAAAGCTAATTTTCACATCTTAAAATGTTTTAAATATAGTAGTGCTTTTTTCTGAAAAAGTGGAAACCCATCCTGAATTGCACTGGTGAGTTTTGAATTATTTTTTCAGTTTTAAGATGCAGGCTTTAAGGTTCTATCACTGTTATCAATATGAATAAGCTTCTTAACAGCATGCAAAATAACCCAGATTTCAGAGTTTGGTTAAATAAATAATTTTCTCCAAAGTAGCTATCATTTTGGATTGAGAAAATTTCCACTGTCAAATGATATCCCAGGAAGAATTCAAAACAGGGAACACAAAAACCTCAATTTCTATCCCGGATATTAACATTTAAAACATACTTTTGGAAGAAATCTATCAACAACCTCAAGAAAATCTGACATCAGGAAAGAAACCAAAATTCCACATCCAAGGCAGGGATGTCTTCCTGGAGATGAGCACACTATGTTTCTAGTCCAGAGCCAAATCCTCTAAAGAGCAAGGACTGGTAAAGAATAAGGCTGTCTCTTTAATCTACCATTTCCATTCAGGTCTCTCTGCTCCTGGTTCACAGTGATTTTTTTTTTTTTTTTTTTTTTTTGGAGGGGAGGCAGTTCTGGGGATTGAACCCAGGGCCTCAGGTGCTAGGGAAGTGCTCTACCCCTGAGCTATACCCCCAGCCCCCCATAGGGATCTTGATACAAACTCAGTCCCTCTTTCCAGTTAGGTCAGAGAGTCCACTAACCCTTCATTATTAATCTTCCCTGTCAAGAAGTCAGCTTGCATTTCTCTACATGCCCACATTATTGTGTCTTCTGAACACTGCATGCTAATTATGTGTGTGAAATTTTCTATTCTTTCTTGTTAGACTAGATGCCCTCCAAGGGCAGGATTTTTCCTCCCACAAAGCCTATGCCAACCTACAACTGCTAACACAGGGTTGTGAACTTAGCATGTACTAAAAAGCATATCAGAGGAGCCATCAATCAGAATTACAACATGGAGATAAACAGCTAGCTAGCTAGATCACAGGCTACATCCTGTCTCCACTCACAACATATTAAAACCCAAGGGCAAAACTGAAGCTATGCTACCATCTCCAGCTAGTGATAAAAGTAAATATACCTTCCTAACCATTCATTACCAATTTTTACTCATCTTAAGTGAATATAAAAGCAATTACTGACAAGGTATGCCAATTTGCACGTTTTTCATGTCTTACTCTTCAGTATTTTACATAATATGAAAACTGGATTGTCCAGAGCTATAATTTCAATATTCTCCATAGAGGCTACGTCTTTTCCTAATGTAACAATCCTCTAAAGACTTTGCAGTTAAGTCTTGGTTTGGGAAATTTGAGATTAAAAACCTTGCATTTGGATGCCTTACAATTCAGCTAAGTACCCCAAAAGGGAATGTTTAAATTACTGGAAGATTAAAGCAAGGAAGAACATTCTAAAAGGTACCTTATAATGGGCCTTTGTCACCACCTTCTCTGTTTTATTGAGAAAATAGTCTGTTCCCATAGGGCTGAAAGTTTATATGCCAACCATCAGTCTAGTTTAACTATTCGAAGTTAAAAATGTCAGAGAAAAAAACAGTTGGTAATGGAAATGCTGACAGGCCATGGAGTAAGCAGCCCGGGCAGGTGCCCCTGAAGCCAGGGCCATAACTCAATCAAGCTGCATTTTGACGTCATCTGTTACAGAAAAAAGCCAAATGGTTTATGAACAGCACCAGAACCCCCGAGATTAAATTACAGCCCTGATATTTAATCATGGGTCTTACTTTGTTATTTTTAATAACACAATACATTTTAACAGTTATTCGTCAACTGCCTCAGCCAAATGAGAACTTTCGATGACAAGTGAGCCGGATTACGACGCCCATCTCTCACAATCTCAACTTTTATTACGTTTTCAGAAATGGCAGATTATACCAGTTCTCCTCTTCTTAATAAACACACAGTTGATACCAACGGATGGAATCTGAACCTTAATTAAAAGCAGCACAGAGCGAGTGCATGTGCATCCTGGTCTAGCCATTCCCAACCACAGGACTTGGGGGAAAGACTTTCAACCTCCCCAAACCTTGGTTCCTTATCTAAAAATTAATAGAGCATCTCTAAATTCGCTTGTACATCCGAGGGTCTATAAATTATTTCCTTGAAAAAAATATGGTGTGATTTCTTTGGGATTCCCTGAGGATCTGCATGTAAAATTTTTATGGCACAGAAGTCTATGGATTCAACTACAATGACTCTGATCAAAGAGGCATTCAAGTACATGAGATTTATAAGCTAAAGTTTTTAGAGGCAATATCGGCATCAGCAAATGAAACAGGTTCTTTTAAAAAGTACCATTACAAATACTGCCGCACGTGTGAAGGGTTGTTTGCAAAACAAATCAATACAGGCACATCCAACAATGGATCACAGCTAATAAACTACATATAGTAATTACCACCAATGGCAGTCGAGAAAGTCATTCATTAAATGTTAATTGTCACACAAAAGTACAAAAGCGTCCTCCTGAACAATCTTGTGGCTGCACCTTTAAATTAAATACTTTCTTACAGCCCTGAAATTCATCCACATAAACTGATTTTAAACACACCTGGGTATTTGATATGCTGATTAACTGGGCCTTTGTTTTTGAAATGAAAGTAAACATGACAACCTTTTCAACACTTTTGCTTATTCCTGAGAGTCTAATATAAATATATGTGTATATCTTTCTCTCTGTGTATGTATATACACACACACATATATATATATATATATATATATATATATTCCTTAAAACAAAGTGCTAACCAATCTTCTCTAAAGACTAAACTACTACTTTCTTATGTGTTTCTCATAATCATTAAGAGAATTATGGTGCAAAAGTATCCTAAAACCCTGTGCCACACCTTGTGTTGGTCTAAATAGGCTCACACATATAGAAAAAGGACAGCTCACACATTAGCTTGTAAATGTGGTGGTCAATTTGGAGAATTTTACTCCGAGTAATAAGAAACCAGAAACAAAAACCACCTTTATTAAAAAAAAAAAAAAAACTATAATGTGCTTTACTTCTCTAATACTTAGCACTGTCTAATTAACTTGGAAGAATACCGACTGGGTCATAAAAAATAGCTCATAAAATACAAAAACTAAGGAAGGGGAGATTTTTTTTGTTGTTGTTCCTACCTGCCTTCATTTTGATGCTACATCTGTACAAGATCTAATTTAACTGATACACATATAGGTACTTCAGTTTTGGCCAAGAACACTTTGGTTCAAGACTTGTAAACTGAAGAACATTTCAAAACACACCATGTTCCTTATTAGGCAACTTAAGATCTGTTATCTTGGCTTATGGGAACAGATCTAAATAGCATCATAATACTAAACACTGAAAATCACAGGCCTGAGGCCACCAGGACTCAGCTCCATGCCTTGGACGAGGTTGCAAACTTCCAATATAAAATGTAGTTTACCATTAGGAGTAAATGTTTGATCTGTAAAGCTTACAAAATTACTTTGTTTATCATAGCAGATGAAAGCAAAAAGGAATAATTTTAAGCTCAAAACAAAACTGTTTATATGACAGTCTTTACTGCTCCATGATTCTGAGCATTTAAGACAGATTCGAGCAATTAACAGCATAAACTTTCATTACATAGTTCTATTATATATGTTTATGTGACTTCGCTGTTCGTCTGTTATTTAAGTGATTTCCTCATTACAATAGTAGGGTAGGGATGATTTGCTGACACTGTCAAAAATGTTAAGCATTTCTGTCTCGAGAGTTCTTGGATCCCTATGCTTGTTTAATGCATTTTATTTACTGAAGTCAGTGTCAAATAGAGTACTGCTTCCTCCTTCTGAATTTAGAAAACTAACATTTTAAGCACATGTCTGGTAATAGACACATCAAAACTTCCAAACTGCTTATTATAGTGATGCAGTTTGAATTTAGGATTATTGAGCTTGAATGTTCAAAGACCTAACAATGAACTATATACCTTTTTTACACATAAAGACAGGAGATCCTGATTTTTTAGCTATTAGCAGGTCAGGCTTGGCTGCCTCAACTTCTGACTTGATTACATACATAAAAATAGTTGTAAATAGGATATTTTCACTAGCACCCTGTAGATAACAGAATGAAAACACAGCAACTCTAAAAACATCCACTATACTTTCTTTGTAAAAAAAATAACAACATGAGAAAAGTATACTAAATCAGCCAGACATGGTGACATACACCTGTAATCCCAGCTGCTCAGGAGTTTGACAGAGGATGATTTCAGACTGCAAGTTTGAGGCCAGCCTGGGCAACTTAGGGAGACTCTGTTTCAAAATAAAATAAGGGCTGGGGCTGTCCCTCAGTGGTAGAGCCCAGAGAGCATGTGTGAGGCCCTGGGTTCCATCCCCAATACCTCAAAAAGAAAAAAGGAAGGAAGGAAGGAATTAATTCTAAGTCACAATGAAATCCTTCAAAAATGAATTAGAAGGGTAGCTTATTTGGATAGTAAGACAGGAAAAGTATTGGGTATGCTTTATATCATTACCTTTAATAAGTTTTTTTAAAAAATGGCTTTCGACTGTAAAGACCATAGCATTTCATGCCAAGCCTCAATATTCTACTCTATAACTATCTGCTCTTGAAAAACTGAGCTCACTCTTGAGTGTCTGCCTACACACTTGTGCACATGTGTATGAATGGAAAGTACTGAGGACTTTGGGCTGGCCACACCTGAGGTTAAAACCTAATTTTATTACTGGCTGCCTTGAAACAAGTTGTATCTCAGTTTCCTCACCTATACATGGGACCCTGGCATCTTATTGGGTTCTTGAGCAGATTAAAAATACAATACACACACAGTGTAGAGCACACCACCTGGTTCATTAAGGCGCACTTCAATTTTGTCAGTGTACTACTCACTCACACTGAGCTATTTTACCCAACCTCTTGCAAACAGGCATAGGTGAGACCAGGCAAAAGGGAATGATCTATAATCCAAAATTCTGCTCCAAACCTGAGAAAAGCATACAGAGGGCACACACACATACAGAAGCACTTACAGTGACAAATATCACCACCCAAATCCTACTAGCCTATTATGCAGGTTAAATGACAGGAAAACAATGGTAAAGCCAATGCTATATCCAATAAAGGGTTTGCAGGGCCAAAAAGAACTAGCAAACCAAAAGTAGTTTTTTAGAATAACAATGGCACAGTCTAGAAGTTCCCTAACTTGGGCTTCAGCTTTCTTTGGCTAAACACTGAAGGTTGTGGGCAGTGTATTTCTGGGGGTTTTCATCCCCCAAATTCTGTGGCTCTATGATAATGAGTGTCTGATAACACTGTACTTTTTTTAAAAAAAAATCTATTAAATTGCTGTGCCCTTTACAAAAAGTTACATGACCACTATGAAATGTTCAGTGGTACACACACACACACACACACACACACACACACACACACAGGGATAGCCACTAGCTGTCCTCAACAAATACTCTCAAGGGTAGACCAATTTTTTCATACTATCACCATAAACTCAAATTGATACTGATGAAATGATTTAAGGATATTGACCACTTGAATTTTCTCTATCAGAAAAAATTATTTACTCATTATTTTCCCCTCACTGAATTTACTTAATTGACATTCTTTGTTGTCATGCAGATAAAAGTTAGCTAACTTATATGAATGCCAAGAATTTTTTTTTTCTCTTGAGTGAGATGTTTCACGACTGCTCTTAATCATTCAAACACCAGTTTGTTGAGCAGGCTTTAACAACTGCTGACCACCTAAGTAAAACCAAACAGCTACAGGCCTGCTTAAAGATCAACTTCTAAACTAAGGGAGGAAGATGAAGGATCTATCATAGACCAGTCAGAAATACATGTGACCACATCAGACCAATAAGTTCTTTGGTATACATAATTTTAGGCCCAACTTTAAAACTACTTTTAAAAAAGATGCCAATGAGATAGTATGTTTATCTTGTACTCACAGGACTCAAATGTGACCAAATAAAGTAGACATAGTTTTTATATCAGAAAATTAAGCCTCTCCTGATCAAAAATTATGAACACTTAAGCAACTTTTTTTTTCTTTTCTTTGGTAACTCTGTCATCCTACTTTTTAATGAGAACAATTCTCCAATCATGCAGGCATATGGATGCTTTTTGTTGGCTTTAAGATCAATGATATAACGGATATCAAATCCCTTTGTATAAATTATCATACAGGTAATAACTATTTTGTGAAAATAATTCCAGAGCCCACCAATTCTCCCTGTGAAGGTCATGGAGGCTCTGGACCATCATGGCTGAATTGTTTTACTGCTTTCTGCTGAACACCTGCAAACATCAAACAAAAACTGCAGGTCCTTTCCTGGGTTGACAAAAGCCTTTCATGTGAAAAATGCTCCCTGGGAATGTCAGGCTGTAGCTCAGGTTACATTCCATTCTCCCTAGCAGCCTCCCCATTTCTTAAGGTGGTAGGAAAAACCATGTTTGTGAAATGAAAGATTAAAGAGAATATGGCCACACATTATTTTTGTTCTCACATTGCAAATCATGATGGAGCATCCTGTATTTATGGAATCAGAAGCTATTGGGAACTTTTAAGCATGAAATATTACCATGCCTCACTCTGAAAAAAATATAGCTGATTTTCAACTAGGTATAGTTTACTTATAGTTCAGATCTCTCTTTACTTATAGTTCCTGGATCCAAGTTTCAAAGCTACTCATGAAAGTGACATCTGAGTCCACTCAGGACAATGGATATTAACTTGAAGTAACTTTAGAAAATTATTTCTCTGTCCAAAGTTTCCTAGTTCATCCTTTCAGTTAAAGGGCAAAGTGCAGCTTTGTGACTTTTAAAAAAATTTGTTATGCTTCAGAAAGATTTATCTTTTATTGAGTAGAATATAAGTCATCTTCTTCACTAACCCTGTGTTCCAATATGTCTTCATAGATGGGGAAAATAAACATTCCAATCTGCATCCTATATGCTACAGTCACCATCATGCAGCACTGAATGAACACCCTGCATTTTCAATCAGACAGGCAGAATAAAAGAGTCAATAACTTTCTACCCTTACAAGTAAACATCTGGTCCTAAAAACTACACTGCTGAAACAAAGGAGGTTAAGTTCAACACCTTGAAAATAATCATTGGATATCTACTTCACAGTCATTAGAAATACTGTAACATGGCTCAGTAAGGACAAAATCTCTCTCTTATGTTTATGTATACATAAACACACACACAAGCAAACATATCTATGTACACACATCATCATCATCTTAAGAACTGTATAAGTTTTGATATGTGATTACTTACCAAAATACATTAATACATATTCAATTTATTTATCCCATACTCTCTATGAACACTTAAACATTACTGCAAGGACCTTACTTAAATATGTGTATATAAAATGGTCCATATACACAGTTGTCTAGTACATGTCATACCTCTAATTCACCTCCATTTATTAAACCATATCTAAAGTAACACATTTAAGTCATTCCAAATGTGTCCATCTTTACAACAGTGGAAGCAAGTTATTTCACAATGACTTGAAAGTAGTCCATCTCTATGTCTGTCTGACATCTACTTTCAGATTTAAGCTAAAAACACATTTCTTAAGTAAAACATTAAGAAAATTACTGTCAGAGATAAAGTTAGTTACTGTTTTGACAGTGCCTAACATGAAAAAACAATCTAAACACTTGTACTCATTGTACTCATCTTTGCTTCAAACATTCATATTAATATTTTCTGTCTTAAAAGTTATAAAGAGAACACCATATAGAAACAGAAATGCAATAGCAATGCAACAAACAAATAAAAAAAATATGTCCTCAGATAGAAAATATTAGGGTCTAAGAGAGTAAAGCACCAACACATTTTCAACAGTACTTCTAATCAAAGAGGACCCAAAAATATAACTATAGGAAGTATCTCATATAAAAATCAACTTAGAGACAAAATTTCCCTAGACTTATGGGGGTCAGTAGAAGTAACATATTTCAAAATGAGCAACTTTTAAAAGCTTTCAATTTATTGCACAAAAATATACCAATTACACAATTTATCTAGGTGAACAGATTTCTTTCATTGCTATTGCACCAGATGAAAATTAAGAGATGTGAAATTATATTTATAGTTGATAGACAACTCCACTGGCATCTTACAGACTCAAAGATGTCAACATTTACCAGTCTGACTTAAGAATAGTACTCTGCCTAATGTACTGTTATATACCATTGCCAGAACTCCTAAAATACTGCAGCTGTTTAACAGGCATAAATGGATTTAAGCCTTGGAATTAAAGGATAGCAGGCAACAATGTATGACTCCTTATTTAAAAATTAATTGAACAACAAAAAAATACATCTTATATGAATATCATGTTTTCAGTCTTCACTTTTAGTAAGAGACATTCAAACAGTCCCTACTAAAAACTCCTTAGATGCCAGATAATCATTGTGCACAGATTCCTTTGTGAATACCGCTATCGTTTTTTTTAAGCATCACCCAAAGATCTTTCATTTACAAAATGTTAAAAGTCCTCCCAAATTTGCAACTTTAAATATAGCAAAAATTCTTTGCAAAAGTAAATGATGAGGGAAAAGAAACAGCCAAAACATCAAAAAAGATATTTTAAGTAGAAATGAATTCATATTTAGCTTCTCAGCTTAGCAAGAGGCTATTTACAGCTACGGTTTACTAGGCAGCATTCATCTGCAAAATTAAGTGCTCATTGCTTTAAAAGGGTTAATTGTACACAGTACCTAATAACTGATATTATTTACAAGGGATTTCCCCTTTTTATGAAAGTTAGATTTTTTCCCCCTCTATTTTCAAATAAGGAACATTAATGTATTCCCCATGTCAACACTGGCATTATCTTCACATGTTTGATTAGAACTATATTAGAAAATCACTTGTAATTGAGTGACGGAATTTTAAGACCACTTTCTTGACTTTAAAAAAAAGGTCCAATTTTAATTGCAAAAAATAACATTTTGTGTAAGTTATATTACTGATGGATAATGAGATAACCATATCATTATAGACAACAATTCAATGACTTTTTTCAGAACACTTCAACAGAGCCAAAAATATGCAATGAGTAAATAAACAGCTAGGAACATTTAACTTCACACTAAGAAAAGAATTTACATACTTGAGCCAGTAAAATGTCCACTTGCCAAAGAAGTTGGTCCATTTTTCCCACTGCTCACAGGAGGTGAAAACATCTAAAAAGAAACAAAGAAATATTACAGTTAATAAGAAGACACTGTGCCTTGAGAGTTCATCAAAAATCTTTCATACTCTTACCAAATAACTCAGAGATTATGCTAAGGGTTTATTTAGTAAAATACATCACCAGCCAACTTAAAGCTAAAACAGGCACAACCTTTCAAAATCCCCTCCTCATTACCACTGTTCTTTCTTTTTCCTCGGGCACACTATTTCTAAGCAGTACTGCTACCCTCTGAACACACACAGTCCCCATGTTATCAAGATTCAGGTTGCAGGGTAGCAGCCTTTCTAGAAAACACTAGTTTGACAAAGGAGAAAAAAAAAAAAGTTGTTTGTTTTATACTGAAAACCTTGGCCATAAACGTGGCAATGTCCATTTCCATCCCGTACAGGATTTGCCTGTCATATGTGAACCCAAATAAAAATAAAAGTGCCACCTGCACTAAATTCTCATTTCGTCTCTAACATGAGAGCAATTTGAAGCATCTCTCTCTCTCTCTCTCTCTCTCTCTTTCTCTCTCTCTCTGTCTCTCTCACTCTCACTCTCTTTCACTCCCTCTCTCCAGCATTTATTTCGACCCTAATTGGTTTCCCTCTTTTCCACGTATCTAGTGGATAATGCACACCTTCCTTGAGTCAAGAGCCTGCGAAAAGCAAAGAAACGAATGGAGAAAGTGCAGCAAGCAGAAAGGGGGCTGCAAAGCTGCCTATGGCTACGTTTCCTGGCAAAACTTCCGAAAGCCATTTCTCCAAAAGAAGGTCTACAAGAGGAGCAGCAGTGGTAGCAGTGGCGGCGGCAGCAGCAGCAGCAGCAGCAGCAGCAGCAGCAGCAACATGAAAGAGCCCCACTTAGAAGGCGGTTTGGATTTTATTTGTGTGTTTTGTGGATTCTTTTTATTTTGCTTTACAAATGCATCTTATACCAAACTCATCTGGCATTAAAATCGAATTCATTCCCCTGACATGTTGGGAACTTGGGTTAGGAAAGGGAAGCAGAGGGGATGGAGAAGGACCAAGTACAGTAAAACTCCACAAGTGTGTAAGTTCCTCTTTGTACTGATCTCAGGACTATGAAATTTACAAAAATAGTCCAAAGGGTTCTAAAGAATGTATGCTAAGCACATACATAGGAGTTTTCAGAATCCCAGGAAAAGAGGTAACTAGGAGAACTACAGGTCCTACCAATCCACAGCATCATCAGTTTAAAACTTTAAAGACACTACTGGATCTATTTTCTGTTTTCCATTTCTAGAAAAAAATAAATAAGACAAGGAGTAGTGCATGGAGTATTGGTACTCTCAGTGTTCATATGTGGCCAAGTTTTAATGGTGGTTTACAGTTTTAGGGGTGCCTATTTTTCCTGTCCACTGGGGTGATATTCCATTATTTGGGGGAACTGGTGGGTAAGGAATTCAAGGCAAGAATTCGATTCTAAAAGAAGCCTGAATCGTCCATCACACCCCAAAACGAGTTTAAAACTTGTCAAATAGACCTTCATATTGACCAAGGATTCTGCCAATTAAAAATCATTCCTGTCCTTTAAAGTACTATTGGTTTCTAGCTGAAGTGTTTGGGATTTTGTTGTTTTTTTTTTTTTTTTTTTTTCCACAGCTGTTGTTAGTTTCCACCGTTCTTTCTTACCGCACTGAAATCCAGTAAATCACTCAGCTCTTTGTCCGTCCCTAAGGCAGCCATTCGCTGTTGGTGATGCATTTTAGCAAAATCACACAAACCTAGAAACATGGAAATAACCGCAATCAGAAAATCCAGTCCCAATCCTTGAAGAAAACACAATCGGATTTTTGGAGACTGGGGGGTTGGGGGTGGGGATGTGGGGGCGGGTGGGATTAAGGTAGAAAGGAGGGAGGGATGGGAGAGTTGTTGGGTTTTGTTTTGTTTTGTTTTTAAGATGGAATAGGCAGCAATAGCAAAAAAAAAAAAAAAAAAAAAAAAAAGCGAGATTGTATTTCCAAAGAGACATCAAACTGGGAACATCCACTCTAAAACCAAATCCGGGAAGGGGGGGAAAAAGCCGCTCTTCAGCGCATCATTTTATGCAACAGGAGGTAGAGCGAGAAATGAATGGATCACAGAGAAAAGAGAAACTACTCAGAACGATCCGGTCTCAACTTTCCCCCCACCCTCCACCCCACCCCCTCACACACACTCACACGCGCACACACACACACTCACACGCACACACACGCGCGCGCGCACACACACACACACACACACACACCACTCCCTTCTGCATTTCAAAGTAGCTATAAAGAAATTAAAGATGAGCGTCTCTGGAGTGAAAACACGTCCAAAGGGGGAGGGGTGACAAGGTCGGCGTGGAGGGGGGGGGGGGACAGAGTGGAGGGTCGGGTCCTGTAATGGTCCAGCACCCTAATTTGTGAAAGAAAGGGTTGTAAAAATTAAAGTCAGGCCCTTGGCAAAGTCACCGGTCCCTCCAAGTGGGCAATGCTGGGGAGGGGTGGGGGGCAGCGACGAGGGGGAGGGAAGAGGCGCGGGAGGGGAAGGGGTGTCTCTTCCAGGAGCGCCGGGAGCCGCTGCCCGCGGCGCGGGAGGCGCGGAGCCGCGTGCGGGGCCGCCGAGCCCGAGCCCGAGCCCCGCGCCGCCCGGCGCAGCAGCCCCGCGAGCCCGCCGGCGCCGGTACCTACCGCCCGCGCGCGAGAAGGGGCTGTCGGTGCACCGCCGGCGCCGAGGCGGCGTTCATGTCTAACCACTGCCTCCACCACCACCACCTCCTCTCCGGCGCCCGCGCCCGCTCCTGCTCCTTCCCCGCCGCCGCCGCCGCCGCCGCCGCCGCCACTACAGATCCGCAGACACACAGCCAAGATCCCTGACTCTTAACACCAACTCTCTTCTCCGGGGAGGGGAGGGGACGGAGGGAAGGGGGGAGGGGGAACACGCCGAGGCGCACGGAATTGCAAGTTCAGCAAAGAAATGGGTGGGGGGGCTCCGGCGGGGAGACGCGGCTCGCTCCGGGTCGAGCTGCCTGGGATGCATCCCCCCCCAACCCCCCGGAAAAAAAAAAAAAGAAAGAAAAAAAAGAAAATCTCAACACCTCCCCCGCTCGCAAAAAAATACAAACGAAAATTCATCGAGCACCTCATTTTTCCTCAGATCATCAGTTACAATCTGAAGCCTGAACAGTTGTGTTTTTGCCCATTTTCATCCATCCGAGGCACTTTGAAATGTATTCGAGTTTACATCCCCTCTCACTTCTTTCTTTCTCTTAACTCTCGTTCCCTCTCACTCACACATCCACACACGGCAAAGCAAGTTTATACTAGGCTGCAAATACACGTGATGCAAAAAGACTTTGCCAAGAGGAACAATATTTTTTTTTCTTTTCCATACATAAACCAAGCCACATTTTTGCTGGGGAGATTTTCGGTTTAGTAGTTTTGCGTTGGGGGCAAAACCTGAATTGGATACTTTCTTCACCCACCCTCGTAAGTCACAGAATAGTAGAGCTGCAAACTTCGGTCAAAAAAAAAGGGCAATTTGGGGGGGTGGGTGTGGATGTTGTTTTGTTTTTACACTTGAGTTCCTAGGCACGCAAAGTCCGCGTTCGCCAGCCCTATAAGTTTTTCATCCAACATTTACCATCATAGGCCCTGCATGCTCTTAAAATACACTTTTTCACATCACTTTTTAGGATAAAAATTAAGCTTCATAATTCTATCGTTTCATAATCACAAACGTGCTTTATCCAGTATATGCAACATACGCTATGTTAACATGTGTTAAAAAACACATTCTACACACCCTGATATTACTAGATGCTCCAGTACATACACAAAATGCATGCACATACTTTTTCGTATTGGCAATTATTTAATAGGTCGTTCCTTTTGTTTTAATAAAGCGTTGGGATCGACATTTTAAAAATTAAATTCAATTACAAACAGTTTATTCTGACAGCAAATTGTAACGTTACCTTAAATGGCCACAAATATGCTCACAATATTCCAAGGAAAGAGACTTTAAAGAGAGAAACAAAAATCTTCTGCAAGTACTTAGTATCTCACATGTGTATCCCCCAAAAAAGTATTTTAAGTAGTACTCAGTCCTGCTCCAGGGATATCCACAGATTACAAGATTATGCACCTGGCTCTGGTATTTGCATTTTCCACCATAAAACTGCAACAAAATTACCTCCCCCAAAAAATAAATCATTAAAAAAAATCCAACAACTTTTTCTTATTGTTTATAAAAAAATTATCAACACAGGATAGTTATAATATTTCCTCAAACAAATCTTGTTGGGTTTTTTTCTTCTCCTCTTATAAAGTCTTAAACTTGTTCCAAGTTTAGAGGTGTCTCATCATCATCATCCTCCTCCTCATCATCATCACCATTGACTCCCCCGTGGAGTCACATAGATAATAATAGGTTTCCCTGAAAGATACATTGTAATCCATTCACATCCGGGCACTGCGGGCTTATAAAGAGAAGGCGCTGCGGCCGCGGCTGCTCCTCCAGACAATGACTGGGGAGGGGCGGGGCGGGAGCGGGCGACCATAGAGTGGTAAACAGAGCGCCTAGAGAGGCTGGCCAAGATGGCGGCGCGCGTCGGCCACGCCTCCTCCGGGAACGGAGGCGGGTGGCCGGGCTCGAGCCCGCGTCGCGCGTGGGGCGGCACTGCAAGGGTTCCTTGGGTTGGGGTTGGTTGCAGGCCGTGTCTCTGCGCGCTTCAACTTGTTCCAGTTCCTTGACTGACTCCGATCTTTGACACAATAGTACAGTTTCTGAATGCATTCAGTAATTAGACTCCATAGACTTCCGCAGAGGAGCCCGCTTCTGGGTAGACCTGGAGGGAGGCTTGGAAGAGGCCATGCGGGCCTCACCGAAGCAAGCCCGAGTCCGGACTCCCCTGCAGTAGGGATCGGTGTTCTTCGCGAGGCGTAGGCGGCATGGGAAAAGGCTGCCGAGGCGTAGTCGTTCCTTGGATGAAAGAGGGATGCGGGTCCTCTCCCCTCCACCACCCCGCTGGCCTTCCTGCAGGTCCCCTGCCAGTGTGAGAACTTTCTCGGTCCTGAAAGTCTTCCCTTGCTCCATGTACCCTGTGTAGCCTCAAGGGGAGATGGTACCAGGAGCCACGACTGACTTCAGTTTTTCTGTTCTGGCCAAGCAGTTACCGTCTCTATCTTATCTAATGTGTAATGTGCAAATATTGGTGTCTACTTTGAGAATTTTGTACAGAATATGGATACAGAGGAAGCCACCACTCAAGAAAAACTCTGCTTTCACCCCTAATTCCTCAGTTAACTCACCGATGCCTCTAAATGTAGCCAACAGGATTTTAAATGAAGATTTACCTATCTCAAAAGAATAGCTTTTAGTCCTCCCAGCAGAGAAAGCAATTAATAATGATGACAGGTTACAGAGTGTTTACTATGTGCCAGACATTGTCCTAAGAATTTCACAAATATTGGCTGTCTGAATTCTGAGAAAGAACCTATAGAGTATTTCTTACTGCCTTGCTTTACATATAGGGAAACAGAAGTAAGTAAAGTGACATAGCTTGACCGAGGGCAGAAGTTTAAACTTGCCTAAGTGACGCAACTATCTACATTGAGGGAAAGAACCCACCTTTGAAAGGCAATCTGTGATCAGAGTCCATATTAACCATGTTCCTATGCCATCTGGCATTGGGAACGTCTTAATCTCTATTTTCTGACAAATCGGTGGCAGTAACCGAGTTGAGATCAGTTTTTAAGATCTTTTGTTTACTTCTAAGTTTTTGAGAACAAGAATTACAGCATTTTATGTGTTATTTCCTTATCCATTCACCTATTGTGACAATTCCTATCTTTTATCCCATTACGTGTTCTCATCTTAAAATAGGACTTTACATTTAGATACTACTCTATGCTGCATTATCCCAAGCCTTATCTCGAGTTCTTAGGGTAAATCTCCTACAGGCTGCACCAAAATAATGTCATGCAAAGATCACAAACTTGGCTTGGCAGAAATATTCCTTTGACTCTAATGAGCTGGGTAACCTAAGGCTCAGTGTCAATGACTTTTGCCATAAAATGCAAATGTCAGATTAAATAATGCCATAAAATCCCTTTTAGCTTTTAGTTTTTTAAGTTTTCCCCTCCCTCTGAATTTCAAGGGCAATAAATGATATGTCCAGAAATCAGTAATAGGTAATGGGATCAGGTTTGAAATCTAAAGGCATCCTGTTGCTAGTCTAGTACTTTTTTTTTTAACCCTACAATCAGAAAACCAAGCAACTTCCCTTCCTGTCTTAAATTAAGGGACAACTGTGGGTGTTTTTGTCTTTGTTTTTTCCTGAACTGTCAGATGATAGGTACTTTCTAATTTTACTTATGAAGATTGGAGGCACCTAGAAAAGGAGATTTGAGAAGCTTCTTTAGGGCTTTAAAAAAGCAAGTATAGTAGATATATTTTAGGGTGTTTGCTCTATCTATAGACTCCCTTGTCTAGGGAACCTGTCTGTAAATCCTGATAGAGAGGTGTATCTTACTCAATTTGAGCCGCTGTAACAACATATCATAGACTAGGTGATTTAGATAACAGATGTAAATTTTTCACAGTTCTAGAATCAGTGAACTCTGAGATTAGGGTGCCAGCACTGTAAGGTTCTTGTTTGGACTCTTCTTGCCTTACAGATGACTCCCTTCTTGTAGTCTACTTATGATTAACAGAGTTCTGGTCACTCTTCTTTTGAGAACACTAATCCCATCATGAGGATTAAGATTAATTTCCTTCCAAAAGTGTCTCCTAATACCAGGACATTGGGCATTTGGGCTTTAATACAGGAATTTGGGGTGGGAACAATGAAACACAAATATTCAATTCACAATAAGGTGGAACTTCGGTTGGTGCCACATAACTCCATCTCACCCCAGTCCCAGCGGATTAGACCACAGGAAGTAAAAAGGGAAGAGATTGACAGTAGTCTAGTGAATGAAGGAGTGGACATGAGAGGCAGCTGGCCAAAGCTGGTGCAAGGAAGCCAAGCCAAGTGAGAGCTGTGGTAATAAGGAAATAAGACGATGAGTAAGCAGAAGAAACAGCCCTCCAGATAAGAGAGAAAGGTCTTGGGAGTTCCAAGAGAAAAATAGACAAATGAGGAAATCTAAGGAAGAAATGCCTGGAGACACTTTTCCAGTTATTATGAAGACTGCATTGCCTCCTGTCCTGGAGATAGCTAATTCCTGTAGTGACCTCCTTCCCCAACTGAGTTAACCTAAGTCCTTTTCTAATCCTTACAACTAAAGAGTTTAACCCGTGTGTATGTGTATATGTATGTACGTATGTATGTATATGTACGTATATATACATACGTACATACATATATATGTATGTATGTGTGTATATATATATATATATATATATATATATATATATATATAAAATTTCAATGTTGTCAAAGCCATCATTAACTTTTTTTTAATAGGGATTCTTTTTCTGAGTGTAAACAAATTGCTTCATTCACACATGACAGAGACCCTATCTAATTCATGGTGCCACCTCGAGTCAGGAGGGTATATACAAGTGTCATTCCCCTATCGCTTTGTGACCTTGGGCAAGTTTCCCATCTTGTCATATTTTTCAAATTGTGCCCTGTCTTTAAAAACCTTAAATTATTGGTTAAAATTAAATGAGACGGTGAAGATGAAGGTGCTTTGAAAACAACAGATTTCTATTAAATATAATGTATTACTCTGGCATAGAATTAAAGCCTAAAACACAACAGTACTTTCATAGGAGAGTGGAAGGAACAGCAATTACTGATTCAAAGAAAAAAATAGACATTGAAGGGCACTTGGACCTAAACCATCATCTGCAGTTGAGTCTGTCAAGGCTCAAGTGGGATGGCTTGTTCAAGGTCACCTTGCTAATAATTAGTGGTAGACCCAAAAGTCACCCTCAGTAACTAAATGCCAAGCCAGGATGCCATCACATTCTCCTTCAAATTCCATCCAGTTTGCTCTCCTTGCCCATGTTAAAATAAATAAGCAAACACAGCCACAAACAACAAACAAACCAAAAAGTCAGCTCTCTGATGCTCTAAAGAAATTCGGCGAAAAATTCAGCAAATAATTTTTTAGCATCTACCTTATGTCAGCATCTATTCTCTCAGGACCTCAGGCAAAAATGTAGGCAAAGAAATCACAATGATATAAATGTCAAGGGCAGTCTTGATTGAATGGCTAAGTCACTGTGAGCAAGACACAGCCGTGGCAGACCTGTGCAAAAGAGAAGGCTTCCCCCACATATCTTTTACTTGATATATCCAATGGGCAGAGGTGTCCAGAAACCCAATTTAGAGCCCTACCTATAATGAAAGGTGGGTGAGAAATGCAGATTGTGGAGTAAAAAGGGAAGACCCCAACCTGTTTGTGAGAAAGAAATTTAGAGCTTTATCATACCCAAATAGTCCTGTATAGCCCAGGCCCTTTGCATTCGTTGGTCATTGATTATTTCCCTGACTGTTTATGAGTCTGACTCCCTGTTAGTCTTGTTTCAATTTAAATTTCACCTCCTCCTAGACGCCTTCCTCACCATCCTGAAATAAGCATCCTGCCTTATTACTCCCTGCGACATCAGTTTCATATCCTTGGTGGCAACTTTCCCAGTTGGATTTCTTTTGTTAATGCCTGTTCAGACTGTGGATTCCATGATTCAGGGAATCCATGAATCTTGGTCACCTTATGTTTTCACTCCTACTACGTTCCCAGCACATATTAGTTGTTCAATAATTATTTGTTAAATAGAGAATCACCAACCTATTTTTATCCTGAAGAGGCACACTGTGCAATGAAGAGTGCAGCTATTGTTCCTTTTCAAATCAGTTTCTCTTAAGGTTTCCGTTTCGTTTTATTTCATTCCTAGTGAATGTCAGTGGTGAATGTTCAGTATGATTTGCAATAGGCCACTAATGAGCCTATCACTTCATTGTAGGCCCTAAAGAGAAAACCAGGATAAATGCCTTATTTTACCAAATCATGGGGACCCTTTCTTCATAAATATGAAGGCAGTAGAAAATACTGTCATAATATTGTTCACTGCTATATCATTTTAGCATTTTATGGAGGAAACTGAGGCTTGGAGGTCCAGGGAACTGCCACTGTCATATAGCTGCACATGGCAGACCTGAGATTGAAACACAGGTGGACCGTGCTCTACTAATAGCTCAGTAACAGGAGCCATGACTCTAGGTCATAGCCAGCTGCAGGGGAGACCTGCATGTGTTGCACTTCATACTTGCAACACACACAAGTGAGGTCCAGAACACTGGGGTGCATACAAAATGCTCTCTACCTGCTAGCTGCGTCTCTTTTCAAAACTCCATTCTTTTTTTAAATCCCTCACACTTAATAGGTCCTTCAAAAACAAACAAACAAACAAAAGACACAACCCCTTAAAATAAAACACTTGGATTGTAACAGAGAAAACACTTTTATGATTAGGAGGAACTTTCTATGAGGCTGGCACTAACTCTTTTGAATCTTGTTTAAATTAACATAACTTCATAGATACTAAGAATGAAAACTGCCAAGGTTTCATTTTTTCCCTTTCCTTTCTCCAATACTCCTCCCTCTCCAAACATCTAAAAGTATCAAACTCTAACAGGAAAAAATCAAAATTCTGCTTTGCCATGATTATGATTCAATCCACAGTCTTTGCTCAACACCTTGTGCCATTATTTCTGCATGGATAGCAATGTGTGCAACTATTGGTTTCTTATGTTCTCTGTTTTCAGTCCCTGTTCCTTTAGAAAGGGAGGGACTGGTCTTTGTATCCTAAAGACCTAGAATACTGCCTGATGCATAGTGATTGTTTATGGAATTAATTATTTCTCCAACAGGGACTTAGAAAAGTAAGCAGTTTTAGAAATAAATTCATACAATTATGTTTAAGATTATAAGCCTTCCTTGTTGGACCAAGCCATATAGAGAGCAGAATTTAGATTTTGCCTATTGTATATGTTTCTAAGGTTTGAAAAAAAAAGGAAGGAGGAAAAATAATGAAACTTCTGCAATCTTTCATACTTAATGTCCATGGAGTTTTGGTAATTTAAGGAAGACTCCAAAGATTTAATGCCAACCTCATAGAAATTTCCTACTAATCATAAAAGTGTTTTTGTTATAGTTGGAGGGTTCTATTTTAAGCGTTGTGTCATTTTTTTGAAGGACTTGCTGAGTGGGAGACTAAGGCAGGGATGGAGTTCCCGAGAGGAGATGAGGCTGTCGGGTAGAGAGCATTTTGTCTGTACGTGTGTGTGCTGCAAGTTCAACACATGCAGGCCTTTCCTGCAGTTGGCTGTGACCCAGACCCATGGTTCATGTCACTTAGCTATAAAAACAAAAATTATGGTCTACCTGTATTTTAATCTTACCTCTGCTGTGTCATAGCTGTGTGACTTAGAGAAATTTGCAGGACTCTGATCTTCAGCTTCCTCATCCATAAAATGGGTATGATGATCTGTCATAGAATTATTGTGTCAGATTAAATACAATAATCTCTCTTCTGAAACTATAACATCCCAAGACCAACAGCCACCTTCCCCTTCCCTAAAGAAAAGGATATGGCTGAGTAGGTAAACATTTTAAGAAGAATAAACAATGTACAAGGAATCAAAAGAATTTTGGAAAACCAAGAGAGAAACTCTTATCTACTCCAAAGTGAGTAAAGTCATTGAATTTAAGATATCTTCCTTGGCTTTTAAATTTTTCCACAAACTCCCCACCCCCACCTAAACTCTCCAACTTTATCCCCTTCCCTAAAAGGAAATCTGGTCTGTAGTCAACTAACCATCTGACATAGGACCCTGAGTGGTTTGTGTGTGAAAAAGTCTAAGCCAGGGGTGGTGAGAAATCAAGCCGAAAACACAGGGACCCTGACCTGCCATGGATCACACTCCAGTGGGGGTGCCAGACATGGAAATCTCACCAGGACTCCTGACAAGCTGAGCTGAGAGAGAAAGGATGCCTGGAGACTATAACACAGTGAGTGATTGTTACTGACCGGAGAGCCAAAGGCTTAATAGAAGACATGAGTTCAGAGCTGGAGCTGGAAAGAAAAGTGGTCCTCACATGAAGCAGATAGAAAAGGATGTCCTGGCCTCAAGTACTCATCCTGCAAAGGCTGGAACAGTACAGTAAGGTCTACTTAGGGTTCATGAACAGATCGGAAGGACTAAAGTCTGTAAATTGCTTGGGCAACTTTTGATCCATTGGCCTTTATTCATGATGCATGGAACCATAGGATCATAGCAGCAGTGATCAGATGTGCCTGAGAACATTCCAGGAGCAATAGGGTGGATGCATGAAGGTAAGAAACCAAAGGCAGAAGCCAGGTAGAAATCTATTAGAATTTGGTCAACCAGTGATTATGAAATTGTGAAGTGGGCCAAGGACCACAGCCATGAAAGCCAGAAGAATCATTTAAGAATTAATGTGTGTAGGTCGGTGGAAAGGTCAGGTTACAAAGCAATACAAAAGTTCATTTAAATTGGCTTAAATCAAAAGGTTTGCAAATCAAAATGTTGAGTAGAATCATTGGCTAAGATCCCAGCTTCATGTGTCTCCTTTTCTCCACCCCCATTGCGTGTCAGGCTGACTCCTTCAGGCTCCCAAGATGGCCACCAATAAAAACTGACATGCTAAGCTCTCTCCTTTGCCTCCAGGAGCAGAAAGTTGTTGGTTTCCTCGAACCATGACACCACCAGGCCATTTGAGGAGTACACTTGCCTTTGATCCAAATGATGTAATGACTGCTTTATGCTCATTCTGAACTAATTATGCTGATAAGTCTCAAACCAATTAAAGGCCACCCTCAGTGCTATGGTGAAGCCAACCCTACCCAACCCCCAGGCTTCTAAACTGGAGGAAGGAAAGGTGCGTGTTGGAGAGACAAGCACAGGGGTGGCTAAACTTCTGGACATCTGCACCACTGAGCCTTTGTTTTTGATCCAGTGTCCTTCTTGCAATTCCCTTAAACAATGTCTTCCTTCTCATCGAATCCAGCTCAATTGGCACCTCCCCTCTGAAGTCTGACTTCTGGGCCTTCCTCCATCGCTCCCTCCTCTGAACTACTTCATTTACTCAAACATTTTTTTTAATTGCAGTGAAAGATGTGTACAGTAAACATTTAAAGTCTTAACTGTACAGCTCAATAAATGTGTGTGTGTGTGTGTGTGTGTGTAACACTGCCCAGAGAACATTTTCAGTAACCCAGAAATGTTCTTCTTCATAGTCAATACCCACACTTTTTGATTCCTATTGTCTTTTAATTAGTTTCACTTCTTCCTGAACTTAGAGTCCTCCAGTATGTGTTTGTGTGTGCATCTGGCTTCTTTCACTCGTTTTTATGTCTGTGATGTTTGTCCGTATGGTTGCCTATAGAAGATTATTCTTTTTATTGCTGTATAGTATTTCATTGTAGACCTGACCAACAATTTATTTATCCACTCAATCTCCTCCAAATGTCAGAGATTGTCTAAGTTTCAGCTAGTATGAATAGAGTTGCTGGGCACATTTTGTATGTGTATTGTGGTGGACACTCAATTCTCTTGTGTATATACCTATGATATACATTATTATATGTGTAGAATTGCTGGGCCATAGGTAGGCACATTTTAGTTTTAGAAGACACTGTCAAATAGGTTACCAGAGTAGTTTTACCAATATGTATGCATACCATTGATGTATGATGTATGATATGAACTTCTTTACTTTAATATAATCTTGTCATTTTTGTATTTATATATTGTTCCTGCCTTCTTAATTAGACTCTGAACCTCTAGAAGCCAGAGACTATCCCAGAATTCTTCATTGTTCCAACACCTAATGTTGTGTTCTGCACAGGGATAGTGATTAGTCGCTTTTCAACAAACCTCTAGCTATGACTTTTGAAAATTAATTTTTCTAAGTAATAACCAATAGTTTAATAATTAGTGATAATGTCGCTTTTTGATACAGAGTAGTCTCATTTCTGGATATACATGCAGAAGGATTTAAAACACATCCGCTATTCACTGTGGCATTTCGTGTACTAACCAAGCGGTAGAAGCCATTTAAATGTCCATTGGTGAACGGAGAAAGAGATTCATATACATAAAATGGGTTATTATTCACCTTACAAAGAAAGCAAACCTGCCCTATATATAACATGAATGAACTTGAAGACATTCTGCTAAGTGAAATAAGCCAATAACCTAAAAACCAATACTACATGATCCCACTTATACACAGCATCTAAAATCATCAGACTCATAAACAGAAGGTAGAGTGGTGGCTGCCAGTTGCAGGGGAGAGCGGGGAAAGAGGAGTTGTCGTTCAGTGGGCTTAGAGTTTCAGTTCTGCAAGATGAAAAAGTTTAAAGGTCTGTTGCATAACAATGTACAAATGGTTAACGTTGCAATACACTTAAAAATGGCTAGGGTGATAAATTTCATGCTATATTCTTTTTACCACAGTGAAAATGATAATGTTTTCTTTTGAAATTTCAGAATTTTATTAGTAATCAGTACACTATAACAATCACATATGTTCATAATAAGTAAAACAACATAGCTATTATTTCTCTTATGTTAATTTTACCTGGCAAATATTAGAGAATTAAGCTTTACTACTTTGATTCTTCTATCTATTTTTAGTCAGTGACAAATTTTTTATCGTATGCTGTTTTAGCCATTTGCAGATTGCATTTTGATTGTGTGATTCTACTGGTAGAAGTGGAGGTAGGCGAACTTTTATATGTATTTCTTCTCTAATTCACACAAAATTTTTGAACCATTTTCCTCCAGTGACTGCCCTACTGTCACTATTGAGAGCTGGTCTTGTACAGTTTGATGATGTTCTTGCTGGTAGGGCCCCTGCAGAGGCACCCGTCCTGTCTACACACTTGCATTACTGGCAAATTCCACTCTCATCTCTTGCATATTTTAGTTGCTTCTGCGGCTGCTTTCTCTTCCTATGTATTACCTGCATATACTGGTGACGAGTTTTCAGATTGGAGCATAGTACCCCATACTTCCTTTGCCTGGGTTGGGCTTCAACAAAGTTGCTCATTTAGGCATTTTCATTGACTGCTTTTCGGCTCTACAAGAAACTTAGGAACCTGCAGACTCCCACTATGATTTATTTAGCAGTGCTTCACAAACTTTCACGAGCATCACAATAATCTGGAGCCTTGTTAAAACTCATACTCCTGGTCTCCAATCTCAGAAGTTCTATTCAGAAAATCTGGAGGAGGGGCGGAGACCCGTACAATGGTGTATTGAAGTCAGCTTTCTCCAGCTCATGAGGGTTGATTGTGTACATTCTTCCCAACTTCATGCTCAGAGAAGCCAAATAGATGACTTGGAATTAGCCAGGTGGGACCATTTACACCTTTGAAATCAGCAAACACTAAAAACCAAGACTTCTCCCAGGAAAGCTGGAGAGTAATCATTTACCAGCATACCACTGGATGCGTGGCTGCAAGGATCCAGTTGGTCTCACGTGATGCTGATGTTAGTTCTGGGACCTTATTTTAAGTTTCATGTGCATGCACAAGCAACACCCCCCCCACACACACACACACACATTCATTTAAAAAAGTTCAAACTCTTCCTCTCCATATAACCTATAACTCTCTGATTTCCTTTCTTTTTCTTTTTTCTTTTTTTTTTCTACTTAATGAGATGTCATATAGCCTATGCATAGGTTTTCTAGGATTTTATTAATGCCTGAAAACTATTGAAAATATATAACACTATCATTCTTACTTTGTAGAAGACACACTTTATACATGTATGTAGTCTCAAAACTAGACGGAGGTACTACAAAGGTTCTATTTCATAGCCAAGAAAAAGGAAGTAGAGCTAAGTCAAGTCACTTGGACAAGATCATAAGGTTAGTAAGTTCCCAGTCCCAGGGTCAGAACTCAGGAGCCTGACTCTGTGGTACAGCCCTTACCTTGGCTGCTCTTGGCTTTGCTAGGCCTAAGACACAACTTTTTTTTTAGCCATTCCTTTACTAATCCTGTTCCAATTTTTCATCTTTGTTGGCATCCCCCACTGACTAGTACATTCTTGGATGCCTCTCCTGCCTCACAGCAATGTGTATTTAGGGAATTAAAAATAACTGCTTTAGTAGCTTACCTCAAAATTAAGGTAATTATTAGATCAATGACTTTCCTTTTAAAAAACGTTTTGTATTCCAAATCTCAATAAAAATGACTTTTGGATTATCAGCAGGTTTGGCAAATCCACATTATATCCACGGGCCATTACCATCGATAATTGAGAATGCACACATGTGCTAATCAATCATTTATTCCTGCCTCCCATCTTCCCTGTGTGGTTCTAGATGTTGTCTATCTCAGTCTTAGCATTAGGAAACACAGTACAATTTTGTCACCCTTTGTGGTCCAAAAAATTATAATTGCAAATATAACAGAGTTGGATGAAATGGGAAAGGGGGGAGGATTATGCTGAAAGCTCTTCCAGAGTCACTGGCACTAATTTTATACTATAGCAACATTTCATTGTCTACTAAAGGCATGATTTTCCACCCCTTCCCTGGAGCTCAGGAAAAAGAGAAGAAAAAAGGAACATAATATAAAATGTAATAGACAATGCTTCCCTATTCAGATCATGATGAAAGTTTTCCATTTGGAGTATAATAGAAAAAAATCCTGGATTTAGAGTTGTAACCCTGGGTTCAGATCTTACCAATGTCATGGTCTTGGTTTTCATATCGTTGGCATTATTAACATTTTAGAGTAGATACTCTTTGATGTAAAAGGCTGTCCTGTCCAATGTTGAATGTTTCCTTGCATTCCTGGCTTCTACCCACCAAATACCAGTAGCCGTCCCCAACCCTCCAAAACCATGAAAACCAAAGATTTCTCCAGGTATTGTCAAATGATCCCCCAAGGAACAAAGTCCCCTCGTTGAGAATTATTGCTCAAGACAAACCTCTGAATTTCTCAGAGCTAGTCTCTTTGCCTATAAAAATAAGGATAATTTCATTTGCTTTGTGGAGTTGTTATAAAGAGCTGATATATTCACATCATCTTGGTAAATTATGAAATATTACTTAGGCACTGAGTGAGATATTATACTTATTACTTAGTCCATGCTGATTTTGAGATGTTGTGAGCTAAGTTCTCTGTGGTAACATCATGTGGTGGGGCAGAAATAAAAGCAACCAGAGTGGTTAGACTCTCTGGTTTCGATTTCTAGATTTGGGAGGTGGACTGGCTACTTAGACTCCATAAACTTCTTGAATACATATTTTGGAGGAGGATGTCCCAAGAGGCAGACATTGGACATCTAATTACATTGGGCACATGGATGTGTGAATGGTTAATTAGTGACATAAAAGAGATGGACTCGCATTAATACTCCAAGTTGGTGAAGCAAACCACACAAGTGGCATCTGTATTTTTCATACATCTACCTACAGATACACACACAGACTCATGCACACACACCAAAACCCGATGAGACACATATTCTCACTCCTTGTTTTCCACACAAGGAAATAGAAGCATAGAGGATTAACCTCCTGAGGCCACAGAGCTCAGAAATAGTGGAGCCCAGTTGAAACTAAGCTTTTGCATTCTGTACTTCCCACCAACACCTAAACTTGGGTGTTTAAACTTCGCCCGTGCTCCCTTCAAGGACAGTGATTCTCAAAAATTTGTTTCCCAGACCAATTGCATCACCTGGACCCTTATTAGAAATGCAGGTTTGGGAGCCCTACCTATAAATCCTGATTAAAAACAAAACCAAAAACTCTAGAGTAGACTGAAATTTGTTTTGAAAGTCCCTATTATGATTCTAATGAACACTCAAGTTTGGGAATCGAAGCTCTGGGGAATGAGATTATGCTTGTGTAGTTGGGGACGTCTCAGTTCTAATTCCTAATGCGGTATGAGATTCCATACAAATTCACTACTACTCCTGCTGAACACTTCTTAGATGAATTAGTAGATGCTTTAGCAGCACGTGGCAATCCAAGGAGATGAGGGGATATAGGAGCAAGGAAGTACAGGTGTTGCTGTTTGTCTAAAGTTATTTGGGAATATCTTTGTCTTATTATTTCTGAGTGTGAAAAATGGTCTGGTCACTCTTTAACTCAAGTTGGTTTTCCCTCTGAGCCAATGGGGGTAGAAATGTTTCCTCTTTCCTCTACTATGCATGTGTATAGTTCCCAGCCCAGAAGCGGGACTCAAAGATGTAATTAGAAACTATCTTTATTCAATGTGCCATTGTCACTTAATACTGGGTGTGGGGAGGGGGGGATAGTAGGGGTTAGGAAAGGTAGCAGAATACAACAGATACTAATATGGCATTATGTAAAAATGTGAATATGTAACAGATGTGATTCTGCAATCTATATTTGGGGTGAAAATGGGAGTTCAAAACACAATTTGAGTCTAATGTATGAAAGATGATATATCATGAGCTATGTAATGCTTTAAATAATCAATAAAAAATTAAAAAAAAAATACTGGGTGTAAACTAGATTTTTGTGAAAGTGATATAGTTGTAGAGTTCAGAAATGTTTTCATCTATAGAATTATTTTGTCAGTCTGAAGTTTGGGGAATAATGGTAAAATTTTCATTCACAATCATACGTTATATCTATAACTTAAACAGTGTAAACATTTTTTCTAGGCCAAAAAAAAAAGGAGTTTAGAAATAAGCCAATAATCAGACTTGCTCTTGATTAAAATCATATTTGTTCAATCATGCCTGCTCTTCTGGTAGATAGGTGACAATTGAAATGCTAGAGAATATTTATCTACTGTAACAATTATGTTAAATTAATTCATAATGTTCACTCAATAACATTGTTTGCATATACTCCTATTGCTAGGAAAGTGCTACCTAATTCATTTTTCGCACATCAAAATCCAGTAACTTGATATAATTATATTATCCTCCCTAGAAATGCTGTTGGGGTCTGGTCTACATATCTCGGAGGGAGGGGGAATGAGAACAGTGGGTTTCACCATGTGCCATATGTTCAACAATACCTACAGCTCAGAGACACAGTGGGCAGGGTTGACTATGTATATGCCAAATTGCTTCACTGTTGGGGGACAGGAGGAATTTCAAGTTCATATTGTATTCTTTTTTTCTAAGAATTGCATTTTCTCTTATGCTTATATATATATATATATAAATAAAAGCTATTCATATATATATATATATAAGTTATATATATATCTCCCGCCATGGGTACACCAGAATTTATTCCCATCTTCCAAGAAAACCTGTAAACCAATGGAAGTACTTTCTATTATCCCAGTGTCTGAGAAAAGCTTTGATAAAAAAAAATGTATTGTTCTTGAAGGTGAGTAGGTTAAAAGATGAGTGGACTTTGGCGCAGAATTTTATTTCATTTTGTTTTGGTTTGGTTTTGGTAGTGGAGGTTGAACCCAGGGTACCTCACCACTGAGCTACATCCCCATTTCTTTTTATTTTTTAATTTTGAGACAACTAAGTTGTTGAGGGTCGCCCAAAGGTTGACCTCGAACTTGCCGTCTTCCTGTCTCAGCCTCCCAAATCTCTAGGATTACAGGTGTGCTCCACTGAGCCAGATGTGTTGCAGAATTTTAAAATAATTCCTCAACAAAGTATAATAAAAATATTGTGGGTGGGCTGGAGATGTGGCTCAAGCGGTAGCGCGATCGCCTGGCATGCGTGCGGCCCGGGTTCGATCCTCAGCACCACATACCAACAAAGATGTTGTGTCCACCGAGAACTAAAAAAATAAAATATTAAAAATTCTCTCTCTCTCTCTCTCTCTTTCTCTCTCTCTCTCTCTCTCCCTCCTCTCTCACTGTCTCTTTAAAAAAAAAAATATTGTGGGTGAGGTGCGGGGGAGATTTCTCCCATGTTCCAAATGGACTCAAAAAGTGACTATTTCTACAGTTAATTTTGCCTTCATTCAGCCCTCAGAGACCGGCTTCGGGGTCAGCAGGACGACATGCATGAGCTTCCATTCCCCAGGGGACTAAACTCAGATTTTGGCATGACACACTATGAGTCCTAATCTTAGGTCCATCAGGGATTTTGATATGCCACTGTTCCCAAGTTCCATTTTTTTTCCTTTGGAATGACAGAACTATGTCATCTCCCAATCTGAGTGCCCGATTAATAATGCAAAGGTGTTGCTGCTACAAAACACTATCTTTCTACTGATAATGATGATGATGAGCATTTAAAATGTGCTCATTTGATTTAAGGAATGAACTCAAAGAAAGGAAGTGCCAAGATTTTTTTCTAGGTGGGTTAGCAGCAGCACAGAATGTATACTCATATTTGAAGGTGTATGTACTTCAGTTATATTTTTGCTACACCAATGCTATTTTCCTGCCCAGCTTTTCATTCAGGGGATGACTCCTAACACCTGTGAACAAATGTGCTTGGCCCTGCAAATGCTGATAAAAACTACAAATCTGTCTCCTTCAGTGTTAATCTATGAGCGGAAACCGTGTGCCACACTCTGTCTCACTGTAACTTTAATGGAAAATCAGCAGGGCTGTTAGCAAAACTTCCTAGACCACGAAAAGATAATATTAATTCAAGGATTTTAGGAAAATTCTCAAAATCTCTTTTCTTCTCCTTGATAATATTATAGAAGATTTTCATATCCTGATATTTTGAGGGGCGAAGGCCTGTGGCTTACTAGCAATTCAATTTATTAAACAGTCATTTTTGATCGTCAACCATCTTAAACTCTCAGTCCCAAGAGTTTCAAAGATTTACAATGCAAGGAGAAAATTAGATCCATCTAACATCTTGCCACAGCGTTGTCACAACAAAGGGTTTTAGTTATCATGGACCACAATGCTGCCTTGGAAATAAACACTCTCTGAGTATGTTTTAGAAGAAGGCATTGAGTTCAGTAATCTCCATTCTGAGTAGTCTGTTTGAGCCATTTTAAGAGGAACAGAGATCAATGCTTTTATTTTTAGTTCTACAAAAGTCAGCTTTGTGACTTGTCTCAAGATTTGTGTATTTTTATAGAGCATTTTTGGCAATGAAATCGATATGCTATAGGCTGTGGAAATAATGGTGATGAAGTGTCCCACCTTCAAAGAAGGTGTTGTCCTTTAGAATGCCAACTCTGAAGGGCAGGAGTCTGTTGGACTCATTGAGAGCCTGCAACACACTTTCAATGTACACTTGCAGTTGTGAACCCAATAAATAAATGGGGTAGACTGGGAGTGGGGTAGACATGCATATATACAAATGATAGTGACTGAATTGGAAGGTGAGTGCCAAATATGTGTATTCTTCCAAAATCTTATATGGAAGACTAATCCCCAACGTGATGCACTTGGAGGTGACTATGTATCAAACGTGGAAACATGAATGGATATAGTGTCCTTAAAGAAGGGACCCCAGAGAACTCTAGCTCTCCACAGTGTAGGAATACAAATGAGAAGACATTTGTAAAGCAAGAAGAGACCCTCATCAGACACTGCCAGCACCCTGATCTCGGACTTCCCAGCCTCCCCATCTGTGAGAAGTTAATGTTTATTGTTTAAGCCACCAAGTCTGTGACAGTTTGTTATAGCAGCCTGAACTAAGACAGTGATATGTGCTGTGATAATTATGGACAAAATATGTTAGTGGTTAATGTTGTGTTCTAAATGAAGCCACTGCCGTTGGGAAAACCCGTGCTTACTATGAAAGAGAAGCCCAGAGACATCGAGAGGCAGGTTTTTCATGGAAGTCCTGGAGGCCATAGTCTAGGAGTGCCCCTCAGTGCTTACATATTGAGAACCTGTTGTGCCAGATGAATTAAGAGAGGTATGATGAAGACAGGTCCTCTGCCCTCCAGGAACATGAGGGAAGGGGAGGCACACTCAGAACTGCTGAAGTCACCACATGTATGGCTTGTTTGTAGAGTGTGCATGGCATGGGGAATGTTAGAGCTGGAAGCCCCAGAACAGTGTAGAACTATTTATTTATTATTATTTTTCAAACACAAATAGAAAAAGGCTGGAGTAATATGCCAGGAACACAAAATAACCCTACAGACTGAGATTATGCTTTTCTTCCAGCAGGGACTACTCTACAGAGAGCACTTTCCCCAAACATCTGCAGGGCTCACTTCTTTTCATCTTTATCTAGTGTCACCTTCTCAGAGTGGCTTCCCTAATCACCCGGTTTGACATTGTAGCTTATATACTCAACTCTTTTTTTACATTTCTTTTGTCTAGAACACTTATCACTATCTGTTGTACCATATATTTTATTCATTAATTTTTTCAGTCCCACTCACTAAATTTAAAGTAGACCTTTTTTTTTTCTGTTTCTTCATCTGGTAGCATCTAGAACAGAGCCTAGCCTATAACAGGCACTGGCCAAATATTTTTTGAATGAATGAATGAATGGAACTTGTATCAAGAGGAGTACACTCTAAGGGGCTCAGTTGGTAGAGTGCTTACCTTTCATGCACAAGGCCCTGGGTTCAATCCCCAGCATCAAAAAACAAAACAAACAAAAGAGGAGTGCATTCTATGTGTTTGTATGAGTCAGAATATTGACAAATACAGTTATTTTAAAAAATCATGTCTTTGACAACTTGAGACAAATACAGTCATGTAGGATTAGGCATTGAAATAGGTGTTATCCATTTCCCTGGCCTGCTGTTTCTATGCAGGGGGCTTCTGCTGGGGTAACTTGCCTCTCCTCTTATGTCTCATCCCCACAGGCTTATCTGAGTAAAGCATGGCTGACGTTACTGAGCATGCTCAAGGCCCCGCTGGTTTCTCTTCTTGAGCGGAAGTTTCAGTACTCAGTCTAGAGTGAAGCTTAGCTGTCCAGCTCTATCTGATATGATGGGTGTCTTACCCATTCATTGGGAAAGTGTTAAGAGAGTTTTCTGGGCATGTAATTTAAATCCATATTCTCTTACCTTCTAACTCCTAGATCTGTTTTTCCATTGATTTCAAATTCAGAAGGTTATAGAAGGGATGCTCTATATTGCCCCCTAAACAGATCCAACAGGATGGATGACATCCGTCAAAACAAAAAGACTGTACTTGGGGAAGTGGTAAACAAGGCAGCACTAGACGTGACCAAGCAGGAGTCTGGGAGAGCACCTCGGGCCTGCAAGTTCTGCTCTTTTTGTCATGTTTGGCAGCTTAACAGTATTTCATATGAGCTTGAACTACATCAATGATGAGAATTAAGCATCGCCTACCAAGTTGTCGAATGTAGAAACTCTGCCCATACAATGGGTACTCAAGCATCCACCTGTCTTAGGATGGAGAGTTAGCACAGTGGCCGCAAGAAAAGCTTCCAAGATTCAGTGAGACTCATGCAAATCTCAAACAGTATGTCAGAACTCTAGCTGACTGAGAAATAATAACAGCAGGGAGCAATATGGTGCGCAGGAGTCTGGCACCAGGGAAAGGTTTTGGGGAGATTGAGAGTTTAGTCCTCAGAGTCCAAAACAGCTGCTGCTGCTCCAAAAATTTTTTTTTAATATTTATTTTTTAGTTGTAGTTGGACACAATACCTTTATTTTATTTATTTATATGTGGTGCTGAGGATCGAACCCAGGGCCTCGCACATGCTAGGCGAGCATTTTACCGCTGAGCCACAGCCCCAAGCCTTGCTGCTCCAAATCTTGCCTTAGTGGTAGTTATATAGATAAGTCCTCAATGGGGTCCAGACAGCCTGGGTTGGCTCTTTCTTACACGACTGCCACAGCCACAGCTGCTTGTCACATCAAAGTGCAGGCATTCTACCCCAAAGCATTCCAGCATGAGAACTGCTTTGATTTCTATAGTTGACTTAACAGAGTTAGGATCAAATAATCTCCACTTCCTTACTATGAGCTCCCTACTAGCTGCATCCTTCTTCCTAATCTTCCTCTGCTACCCTTGCCTGCATCCATTCTCCCAGACTTCCCCATTGGCACCCTGCAGAGAGCCTTCCCCTCTTACAAAACTGAAGCTACGAAGCACAAGACTAAAGGTAGCAGAATACAACAATTACTAATAGGGCATTATGTAAAATTGTGGATGTGTAACCGACGTGATTCTGCAATCTGCATTTGGGGTAAAATTGGGGGTTCATAACCCACTTCAATCTAATGTATGAAATATGACATGTCAAGAGCTTTATAATGTTGTGAACAACCAATAAAAAAAAACAAAGGCAAAAAAAATAATAAAATAAAATAAAATACAAGTTCACTGTTTTCTGAAATTGTCATAGTGAAAGGTCTAACATTGCCTTGCTCAGTAAAATTTATATCAGCGCTGTCCAATAGAAATATGATACAAGACACACATGTCATTTTAAATTTTCTAGGAATTAAAATTAAAAGCTAATGAAATTAATTTGATAACATATTTTAATTAACCCAATGTTTGCAAATATTATAATTTCAACATGGAGTCAATATAAAATTTATTAATGAGATCTGCACAATCTGGGCTGTATTGTACACTTAATAATGCATCACAATCCTGATGAGCACATTTCAAGGGCTCCTTTGAACGCTTGATTAGTGGATACTGCATTGAACAGGGCAGAGTGAATGTTACCTCAAATTTCTGGGGAGATTGGGAATTGAAAGTGATGTGGACTCTTGAATTTACTGAGAATTTCCCAGGATCATGAAGGGATGGTGAGGAGCCAGGAGTGGAAATGTTTGAAGACCACCATAACGAGATCAGCTTCAACATGGATTTCATTGCTCCTGTAGAACTCCACATCATGTTTGTCGACAAAGATTATCTGACACTGGTCAAGGTAATATCTTTCAGCCTCATTTGCATTTTCCATTTAGTTATACGGTCCATTTTGAGTTAATTTTTATATGTTAAAAAGTATGAATCAAAGCTATTATTATTGTTATTATTATTGGTACCAGGGATTGAACTCAGGGGCACTCGACCACTAAATTAAATACAAAATAGGGCTGGGGATGTAGCTCAGTGGTCGAGTGCCCCTCATTGAGTTGTTTAGTACCTCCCTTATGCTGAGGCTGGCTTTGAACTCATGATCCTCCTGCCTCAGCCTCCTGAGCTGCTGGGATTACAGGTGTGTGCCACCTCGAGCAGTTCAAGGCTACTATTATTATTTTGCATACTGATATCCAGTTGTTCCAGTAACATTTATCGAAAAAGGTTATTCTTTCTCCATTGGATAGATAGCCTTTCTACTTTTGCTGATAGTGAGTTTTCCTTTTGGGTATGCATATTTCTAGAATCTACCACACTTGTCTATCTTATGGTCAATAACTCAGTGACTTGATAGTAAACTTTATTTTTTTTTATTTTTATTTTTTGAATATTTATTTATTTATTTACTTTAGTCGTACATGACAGCAGAATGTATTTTGATATATAATACATACATGGAATGTACATACATCAATCATATTGTCTATTCTATTCTGCTGCCCTTCCTCTCCTCCCTACTCCTCCCCTCCTCTCCCATCCTTTCTCTCTATCCAATCTAATGTGACACATATTTTTCTTTTTCTCCTCACAACATCATACATTATTCTGTATAACAATGAGGTTCTCCTTCCATCTTCTGCGCAACTCCCCTTTTCCCTCTTTTTCCCTCCCACCTCCCCTCCCTATTTTAGAACAATCTTGTCAACTTCTATGAAAATAGCCTGCTAAGGTTTCCAACGGAATTGTGTTGAACCTGTGGATCAATATGCAGAGAAATGGTATCTTAAGAATATGGGTCTTTGACCCAGGCACAGTCAGGTTGTATCTCTCCATTTACTTAGATCTTTAATTTTTCTTATTAATGCTTTTCAGTTTTCAGTGTACAGCTCTTGCACATTTTTTAAAAATTTATCCACATATATCAGTTTACTAAATTTAATACTATTCCTGCTAGTCTATCAAAGTGTAGCTGATTTCTGAATAAATAAGCCTGTATTTTGCAACCTAAGTAAACTCATTTATTAGTTCTAGTTGCTTTTTGTGGTGGTAGATGCTACCAGATACACTATACAGGTGATCTTATCTTTGGAGAAATATGGTTGTACTTCTTCATTTCCCATCTCAACACTTTTATTTCTTTCTAGCCTTGTAACATTGGCTCTTCCCTTAAATGTCATGAGGGATAGAAACAGTCAAGTGAGACATTTTTACATTGCTCCTGATTTTAGAGGGAAAACTGTCTTTCACTATTAAGTATGATGCTACCCATAGACTTTTTCATGAAAATCCTTTATCAGATTGTGGAACTTTCCTTCTATTTCTTAATTGCTGAGAGTTTTAATCAGGGATGGATACTGGAATTTGTCAACATCAATAGTTCTTCTGTAAAATTTTTGCTTGAATATGGTGACTTACGTTGATTGACTTTGAAATGCTAAACCAGCCTTGAATTCCTGTGATATCCTACTTCATCACATTATTCAATTATATATTGTTAACTTTGATGCACTAAAATTTTGTTTAGAATTTTTGCATCTGTTTTCATGAGAGATATGGGTCTTCAGTTTTCTCTCTTTGGTTTTCTATGTAAGATCTACCCTCTCAAAAATTTTAAGTGCATATTACAGTATTTTTAATGAAAGATAACAGATCTCTAGAACTTATCTTGTATAAATGAAACTTAATGCTAATTAAGTATCAATTTCTCATTTCCCCTTTCCCAGGACCCCTGAAACCACCCTGGCAACTGATTCTTTGTGTTCTAAAGTTTGATTGTCTTAGATTCCTCATGAATCATTTGTCCCTGTGATTATCATTTGTCCCTGTGATTATCTTATTTCAGTTAGGGTAATGTCCAAAGTTTCCTCCATGTCATCACACATGGTAGGATTTTTTTTTAATAGTTGAAAAATATTACATGACATGTATATTGCTCAACCATTTAAAAAAACAAAAGTTACAAATAAACAAAGTTTCTCCAGAAAAATTAGATGGCATGCATATCTCTGCATTTATTAAAGAAATAGGATTTGCAGTAAATACTTCCCTTGCTTTATCATCAAAACAAAAACAAAACAAAAAGGTGCAGGTTCAGATAAAACTACTGGTGGAATTGCACCACACATTTAAGGAAGAAATAATACCAATCCTATTTTAAAAGTCATTCAAAAAAATAGTATTAAAGCAATATTCTCCAATTCATCTTGTGAAGCCAGTATTTCCCTGATACCAAATATATTACAAGAAAAGACCAAAGAAGAATCAATCAAGACTAATGCTTGGGCTGGGGATGTGGCTCAGCGGTAGCGCGCTCGCCTGGCATGCGTGCGGCCCGGGTTCGATCCTCAGCACCACATACCAACAAAGATGTGTGTCCGCCTAGAACTAAAATAAATAAATTCTCTCTCTCTCTCTCTCTCTCTCTCTCTCCCCCTTTCCTCTCTCTTTAAAAAAAAAAAGACTAATGCTTGCAGAAGGAAAGACTAATGATTGCAGTAGAAATAAATGAGCTAGAGAACAGAAAAATATCAATAGAAATAAGAGTTTTTAAAAAAATTTTTGACAAGCCCTTAGCAAGACTAAGAAAAAAAGAGAAAGATTCAAATATTTAGATATCACCTTTTTTTTTTTTTAAGAGAGAGTGAGAGAGAGAGAGAATTTTTAATATTTATTTTTTAGTTCTCGGCGGACACAACATCTTTGTTGGTATGTGGTGCTGAGGGTCGAACCCGCACGCGTGCCAGGCGAGCGCGCTACCGCTTGAGCCACACCCCCAGTCCCTTAGATATCACCTTGAGATCTTTGTATTAATTTTTTGGGCAAATACCCAGAAGTGGGATTGCTGGATCATATGGTGATTCTATTTTTAATTTTTTGAGGAAACTCTATGCTGTACTCCCATAGTGGCCATACCATTTTACATCTTACCAACAGCATACAAGTATTACAATTTCTACACATCTTCAATGCCATTTTTCTTTTTAAAGTAATAGTCATCCTAACAGATATGAGATGATATCTTGTTGGATTTTCCTGCCTTTTTAAAAACCTATCTGGTAATGTTTGCTTGGATTTCAGTCATTTTGAATTTTTTGTAGCTGAGTGCTGGATTTTATATATTCTTATAGTTCTCAAATATTCACCTCATGTAATGTAGTCACATCACTTGTAAACAGTTTGATCTTGGGATACATACTTGTTAGAATTTGTTAAGTAGGACCAGTGCTGTATTTAGCCAAGGGCTAATAATAATTCCCATTAATGATGCAAGGCCCTCTTGATTACTCTGTCCAATGCCCTGTGAATTATGAGGACTCCTATCCTGGCTGGTGGTGATAGACACCATTTCTGGCTGTGTGAGCACTGGGTTATGTGGCTTCTGATCCTTTTTGATCCATGGAAAGTTCCATCACATGCATGTAGGACTTTGCTGGATATTCAAGGGTGTCCTTTTGCAGTTCTCTATCTGGTCCTCTATTCTGTGATTCCGGATAATATGGACTTTCCAGACTTTCAATTCTTGCCTGCTTAACTCACAGAACCAGCTGCATCATGCTTTGGTGTTCTTTCTCTGCATTGCAGATCTGAAACTCTCTCAAATCTGGGTGTTTGGAGGGCTCACTTTTTTTGTTTCTTTTCTTTCAGGGATCACAATTCTTGGTTGTCCCATGTGAAAACTATTATTATATATTTTGTCTAAACTTTTGGTTGTTTTTGTCTTATTTAGGAGGCTGAGTAAATCCAGTCCATGTTCTCTCTTCTTGGTTGGGAAGAGTAATTCTCCTTAATTCTTCCAAAAAAAAAAAAACCATTTATATACCAGACAATGTGATTTTACTTAGAAAATTATAACTCCGATTTTGTAGTAGTCAAAAGAAATAACATCAGTGCCCGAGTGAGCAAATTGTATGCATACTTGGGCATTGAGCTGGTAGTGGTACTAACGTTGCTTTTGAAAACTAAAGAACTAAGAGCCTTTTTTTTTGAGGTTCTGGGAATTAAACCCAGGGCCTCATACACCCTAGCAGGAACTCTACCACTGAGATTTTTTAGTTTTGTGAGAGGATCTTACTAAGTTGTCCAAACTAGCCTCAAACATGTAATCAGATACTTTTGCTTCAGCATCCCGAGTAGGTGGGATTACAAGCATTCTTCACCACACCCAACTGAAATCAGAGCTTAGTTCCCTGTTATGTTAACTCTAAAAGGCTATGACATGATCCAGACTCTATCTCACAGTTCTTCATGTAGTTATCATAGTAACAGGACAAAGGACTCTCTAAGCCTTCATTATCTTATCTAGAAAATGGGTATAATTATAATAACTCCTCTTAGGTTCAAAGTGAGGATTAAATATGATAGTATATCCAGTACTATTATACTCATACCTGACACACAATAAGTGCTCAAAATGATTAGAAATCAAAAATCTTTAACTTTTAGACATTTTTAAGTCATTAAAAAAACTCCTTTAAATTTTTGGATTCAAGCACAATTTTTTAGAAACATTATTGAATTTCACAAATTATCTATATTCACTTTAGCTTTATCCTTCATTCTTTACCATCTCTCTCTCTCTCTCTCTCTCTCTCTCTCTCTCTCTCTCTCACACACACACACACACACACACACACACACACACACACAGAACCTTCTGATTTTCTGCAAACTTAAGACTACCTTGTTTCATTTGTAACAGTGATATATTAATTAGAAGCATCTTATCTTAGAGTTGACCGTGGACTTAGTGACCATCTTGTCCAATTACTGCATTTTTTAAAAAACAAGAAATGCAATGCAGAGTCATTAAGTGATCTCTTCAATGTCAAGATGTTGCTTAGGGGGGCTGGGGTTGTGGATCAGTGGGAGATCACTTGCCTAGCACATGTGAGGCAGTGGGTTCAATTCTCAGCACCACATATAAAGAAATGAATTAAACAATGGTCCATCAATGTCTAAAAACATATTTTTTAAAAAAGATGTTGCTTAGTAATGGAGTTAGAGGTCCAGATTTCCCACCTGAGTGCTTTATCCACAAAACAGTGTTCTCCCTAGTTCTCATTCTCCAGACTTCTTTCAATTCTGGTAAATACTTTGATATTAACCAACAGAATTTCACAGAATATTACAAATGTATTTTTACCAGAGTTCTATATGATTTTAAAATTTTTCTTTCTTTAGCTTATGTGTGTGTGTGTGTTTGTGTGTGTGTGTGTGTATGTGCGCACACATACACATGTGTTGGGGTAATAGTGAGAGTGGAGCAAAATTGAAAAATGTAGCCTAACACAGTGTGAACCAAAGTAGCTCTCACACAAGAAACTCACGGACTGCTAGATACAGAAGCTTCTCAAGTCCATCTTTCTCATTTTATACCTAATAAGGTTACCTCTGAAATTTAAGTGATTTGTCTTAATTTGGTATCTGGTTAAGCTCAATTGTATTCTACAACACTTTTCTTTATATATCCTGTCTACATGATAAATATGACAATTTTATGTGTCATTTTAAAAAACAAACAAAACAAGTTTAAAAAACTGTCTTTTCAGTAATTTGAAACTGCTTATAAGATAATTAACATGATTAATTATTATAATGAGTGGTTACTATGTCAAAAGTTCTATATTCTTCAAAGAAACTCTTTTGAGAAGATCTCCATATATCTTGAACTATTAACACTATCAGTTATTGGTCTGTTTTATTTTCCTTTCACATTAAACATATATTGACAACAACAAAAAGTAGTTCTTTAGCTTAAGAACTATGACAGTAGTATCTGTGGTAGTTAGCTTTTTACTACTGTGACCAAAATACCTGGCAAGAGGAAAAGTTTCATTTTGGGCACAGGGTTTCATAGGCTCAGTCCACAGAGGACCAACTCCATTCCTCTGAGCCTGAGTGATGTTCTCATCATGGCAAAAGGGTGTGGAGGAGAAAGGCTGCTGGCTGGTGGCAGCCTCCAAGCAGAAAGGGACAGCACAGAGCACCTGGAGCAAAAAATCTAAACCCCAAAGACATGCCTCCAATGACCTACTTCCTCCCGCCACAGCCTAATGCCTACAGTTACTCCCCAGTACAGTAGCTTTTTAAGTGATTAATCCATCAAGTGCATTAATCTACTGATTTGGTTACAACTCTCATAATCTAATTGTTTGCTTTTGGGAACACCTCATATCCAAACCATAACAGTGTCTGTAGAAATAGTGCACATAAAAATATTTAGAATTAAATTTTGGCTATAGGATATTTTCATAAATGAGACATTAAAAATAACTCTATATGTGTCTTTACAACATCCAAATTATCTTGCAATAGAAGTATGAATTTTATTTTATCACAAACTTATATTATATGAATGCAAATTGGATGCTGTTAAATCTTAGACAATCTGATTTTTATAATGATCATGTGATTGAAATTTCATGAATAATAATGATTTGTTTGGTCCTGGATCGATTATGTTTTTCAAAGTGAATTCATCATTTCCTTGACTGTGTCTGATCCTGGGATCCTTGGGGGTAAATTTTCAGTACAGCACATGGGGATTTAGCCACGTGAGTCCCATTAGTGCGAATCGGAGTTTTGCAGCTAAACCCATGAGCTGAGCAGTTGCTCTTTAATGTTATTTTAATATTTAATGGTTATTGCAGGGCTGTCAAGCTGGGACTGTTTCAATGTGAGAGATTTCTAGAACTTACGAGAGAGATTTTAAACATCTATTCACAGCATATTGGAATATCTTTCGTTATAAGAGGAAGATTCTTTAGGGAGAAACACTCTGAATTTTCTCTTTGATTGTAGCAAATTTGAAACCATGATAATTGGTTTCTTATTTTTATTAGAATTATCTAAAGGATTCATTAAATTGCCTTCTATCAGGTAACTTAGATATTAATTTTGTGAAATATTAGTGGAGTAGCAAATAGAGCCAGGAATAAAGAAGCTTTTTGTTTTTGTTTTTGTACATGAATACTCATTGGTTTTTCTCTCATTAATTTTATAAAACATTTTGTAGTTCATTGGTGCTCTCAATTTTCCTTAAAATTCTGTAGGCACAATTTATGGAGGTTATTGTATGTGAAGAAACCTCCAGGAAGAATCAGTGATCTCCATCAGGGAGATGTCACCGTGTAGCCCATGAGGCTGCGTCCTTCCCACTGGGCATGCCTGGTGGCCTTCAAGAGGTCAGAACAGGCTCAAGTGCTCTGGAAGAGTGAGAACATCTGGCCTTCCGTCTTTAAAATGCACCACATATTACTTTGATCATTTCTAGTGAACATAAAACCTTATTCTGAGCAAGCTCAAGAAATCAGTCAAGGTCACTGGGGAGAAACTTTGGAAACATCCAAATTGGAAAAAAAAAATAGCCAGATGCACGTTACTGCTTATTTTTTCTTTCTCTCGAAATCTCAAACTTTCCTTCTCTTTCTTTAAAACTCAACTTAGAAACCTGCGCAGTTTCCGCACTATGAAAACAATCCAGCACATCAGCGATCCCTCCCTGCTTGCTCTCTTCTCATGTCCCTCCTTCCGTTTACCACCTGCTCCTTGAAATGGCATTGAAAAAGCACTTTGTTCCTGTCTCAGCTACAGCAGGAATCACATCACATTGTCCTTTATCTAAAGTGCCTCTCTGTAACATCGAATTGGGGACCTCTCATTATCCAAACCCTGCCCTTCTTCATCCTAGGGCCAGTTCTTACTGAGCAAGGTCTTGAAATGACTCAGAGAGGAAAGACAACATTTTTTGTGCCAAGTGCTACAGATTAGCTCTAGAAATGCTGTCATGAAGAAAAATATTTTCATTAAAATTATGACTTTTTAGATTCAAAGTCTTTTTTTCTGAGAATGAAAAATTTTCTGAAGGCTAAAGTTATATTCAAAATACTATTTGGTGTACTAAATATTAAAAATTCTTATTAAAATATTCTATAATCCATATACAGATAGACAAAATTTAATCTTTATTAGTACTCACATTACAACTGGTAAAAGCACTACTGCAATAGGTTTTTCTAGAAAACTATTTTTTAAAAGAAATGTGTTTCACTGATAGGAGGATTTTAGTCCTAGCAAAGGAAGTTTATCTTACCTTCCAAAGTATGTGTTTTCTGATTTATTTTTGTAGATATTCTGTTGATATTATGAACTCTTTTGCTTTTGTTATCATTTGTTTTGCAGTAAAATCCAACAGTTTTCCTTGAACTCTGCATTCATATAATTTAAAAAATAGAAGCAAAGAAGTGCTTTTCATTTCTTTCATGTCATTTGATACGTCCATCTGAATATGATTTCTCATTCCACCCTCCTAAGATATGTTCTTCCCACTGAATGTAATCCAGGAGATAATCTCAGATTCAGGAAAGAGGACTGGCAGCCTTCCACTGTGGACTATTTTATGATAGAGAAAAGCATTTCTGTCTCTGCCCTATTAATTTCTATCAAAAGCCAGCTTTGCTTTCTTGTTCCCCAGTGGAACTATTTCTATTTGATTTCAATTAAAAATGAAATGTCAGCATTTCGGATGCACTGTGCCTGTTACATGGTACACACCATTCTGACTCATTGGGGAGAAGGCGGCATGTTTGGAGGAAACCCAGTTGGGATGGAAAAGTAGATCTCTGTTTCATGTTTTCATCATAAATATAAGTCAGAATGTATTCTGTCAAGGCCTCGACTTAAAGGAGAAATCTGTGGCAATAGGTTTCCCAATTCCCGTATCATTCTGGGTCTTCAATTTATCTAGAGATGTCCTCTATTAGATTGTATTTTTCTTATCCCCCCCGATGAGTTTATCAAGAAACAATCTCACCTTCATTTCTTGTCTGTGAGTACATATGCTTTTGAAAAAAAGTGTCTCAGGATTGGTGAAGTTCCTCTGATTGTCAAAAATGTTCAGGATTTGGGATGCAGCTCAGTGGTAGAATGTGTGCTTAGCATGTGTGATGCTTGGGTTCAATCCTCAGCACCAAAGATGGATTGTATTAAAAGTTATATTGTGTTTGTGTGTGTGTGTGTGTGTGTGTGTGTGTGTGTGTATTTTCTGGGGCTTGAACCCAGGGCCTTACCTATGCTAGGCAAGCACTCTACCACTGAGCTTATACCCATCCTCATCATGCTTTTGATGATCTAAGCTTGGCATATAAAATTTCAAGTGTATGAGAAACTTCAGGAGAGTCAGCAGCCCTGTTTCTCCTTCTTGAAGACATGGGCATGTGCAGGTAGTTATTGGAACACACCAGTGATTACAACAGCTTGCCCAGGACTACAAAATGTGCAATAAGATGATCACTTCTAAAAAATTTCAGCAAGAAGTCCCTAACATTTTCTGAAATGCAAACATCTAGAAAATGGAATACCTTTCCATTTAAAACCAAATCATATACTTTTCCAATTTTCTTTCTGTAGGAGAAAAATAATAAAGGAATGTGCATCCTGTATGTATCACGTTTGATGGTATAGAGTTCATAAACTAGGAGAAACATGCATTGTTTAGACAAATTTCATAGGGAATTACAATCACTAAACTGGGATCATCTGGCAACAGTATCTGCATATTGATGAAAAGTTGAACAAAAGCTAATGACCCTTTATTTGGCACTAAAGATAAGCTAATCAATATGATTGTAATGTGAAAACTTAGGAAGAAAATGACCTGTGGATGGAAATTTTTGCTGTCCAGAGGCTATAGGGCAGCTTGGCTCACATTGGGCTAGAAATATTTTTTGCTCAAAGGAGTGACTTTCTGGTTCATTTGTGCTATGGCCCCAGTTTCTTAGTCACTTGCAGAGTTCACTGAGGCAAAAGGCTGTGCTTTCTTTCACTGAACATATCCAGAAGAATTGAATCAAGAGATTTGCACTGAGCAGTGAACTATATACTAGATTTCATGTGAGGTTCTAGGAGCTGGGGATATACCTCAGTTGGTAGAGTGCTTGTCTCACATGCACAAGGCCCTGAGTTCTATCCCCAGCACCACTACCACCACCACCACCAAAATATATCTATATCTATAATCTCTCTCTCTCTCTCTCTCTCTCTCTCTCTCTACATATATATATATATATATATATATATATATATATATATGTAGAGAGAGAGAGAGAGAGAGAGAGAAGTTCTAAAGAGAAAAGTCACTGGAATCATGGGCATTATGAAACAGTGAAAGGAATAAACAGGTATACAAATACATGAAGTACAGTGTCATAGATGTCCCAGTGATGGTTTCCACAGGGTACAATGGAAGGAAGTGGCCAAATTCATCTGGAGAATCAGGACAGGCTTCAAAGAGGGTGTTCATAACCCTGGTTTACTTTTTATTTATTTGATACAAGGGATTAAACCCAAAGGCACTTAACTACTGAGCCACATCCCTAGCCAATTTTATTCATTTATTAAATTTTGAGATAGGGTCTTACTAAGTGGCATACGGCCTCACTAATTTGCCAAGGCCAGCTTTTGATGGGACCAACTTCAGGGATGACAACTGCTTTGCTTCAGGACTTTGTGGTGATAAGTGACCCTGGCTCTTCCTTTCCCATCCTGTGGGTTCAAAAGGAGCCCTGACTCAATCTCTCTGGGAGCTGGATGACATCAAGAAAGGAGGACAAGGGCTGGGGTTGTGGCTCAGTGGTAGAGCATTTGCTTAGCATGTGCAAGGCACTGGATTTGATCCTCAGAACCACATAAAAATAAATAAATAAAATAAAGGTATTTTGTCCATCTATAATTTAAAAATCTTAAAATATAAATAAATAAATTTAAAAAACAAAGGAAGGAGGCCAAAACCTCGCATCCCTTGTGAATGAATTTTGGAAAAGTATCTCTGTCTGCCACCTGATTGGGCCACCAACTTCATAACAATGTCCCTTCCAGAGAAAATCCTGCTTTTTATATTCCTGCATCTACATTTCAGGCTGAATTTGATTGAAGATAATTATTTTAAAAGTAATTTTTTTAAAAGATATTGATTGAAGTAACACTTATTGTTTTTAATAACTTTTTACTTCACTGGTACAGTTCTTATTTTTAAATGTGTCTAATGGAACTCCTCTCTTTCACTATACATTGAAAAGTCCTAGGAAAGTTAAAATTCTAGCTATATCTATTATTTAAATATCAAGTACTGACAGTCATTGGAAAATATGTTTTGGAGACTTGGCTTTATACAAAATAAGAAGGTTGATGTGGGAAATATTTACTTGGACCACAATTAAGTACAACTCTATACCTCTGATACAGGCTGTAAAGTATTTAGATCAATTCTTTTATTTATTTAAAAAGTTGACTTGATCCATGACAGCTGTAAGTACATAGGTATTTGAGGCTGAAAAATAAATGGCATCACTAGTTCCATGAAAAGATAGTGTATATGTGGTAAAAATACCAGATTAAAAGAAAACAGGGATAATCCTTTAGAAAAACAGACAAAATTCAACAGATTTCAAAGGAGGAAAATAGCATGCTATTTGTAAATCCATATATTAGTAAAAAATTTTATAACTTATTAATGACAATTATAAAATTATGATTTTATAAATTTTATGAATTTTCCATGTAATAAACATTATATGAAGCATAAAATCTGTGACTTTAATATAATATTATAAAAAAAGGATGTCTCTGGTGAGATATTTTCTCATTTCAATTTGGGAAAAAAAAAACTTTCATGAGTCTATAAATATCTGGAAAATTCATGGCAGACCCCTTGATGTATTTAGTCAGCTGACTCAAAGGCCTGATATCACGGTTCATTGAAACACTCTGGATGTCAACTGGAAACATGAAATTCATGCCAATATTTATAGCTCCCTGGCAAAGCATTGGTTATTATGCCTCCTGGATATGCCAAATTAAAATATCTGGACGGTGATGATGGATTAAAGTTAACCTAAATTTAGGGAGGTCTGCAGTGTCAATCACACTGTGACAAGCCTGACAACCTGGTGGCAAAGAGCTATAAATATAACACGAGAAGATATTCGAGAGCATTTTCCTGAAACTAAGATGTAAGATACTACCAAGCTTGTTGCTAAAATAAAAGCAACATCATAAAAATGGCAAAGATAAGAAGATTGCTAAAGCACAGAACTTGGATAAGTGCATATTTGCGTGTCGCTGCTGTACAGCTGGGAGATTCTAACAGACAAGGCTGTAGAGATGCAGTATTGTGCTTAAAGCTGGTTTGAAAACACAAAGCTGTTCCTTATGGAGGTTCAGAGGAGGCCAACAAAGTCGTGGGAGTGAAATCTATCTAAAAACTTCTATGCAAAAGCACTCCTTAAACAAAGTGATAAACCATGCACAATTTAAATATGAAACAGAAGTCACGGTTCTGGTTGCCATAATCTTGAGCCACAAGGGCTTTTGTAAAACAAATGATTTTCAAGTACTTAAGGTCAAAGTGGAAGAAAAGGTATTTTATCAAACTTGTTCAGTGGGAGAAAAATCCTCCAAGATGAATGTCATGTCCTTGGCACATGTATCATTCTTAGAGAATTCTTTAGGGTCTTTCTAAGATTTCACTGCATAGTGACCACATCACATTTCAAACACCAGTTGAAGACATGTGTATTTTCAGTCAAAGTAAAGCATTTTAATATTTAATGTCATTAAATTAAAATGTAAAGGGTTGAAAATAATGAACTAATACTCATGAAACTTTGCATTGCCTAATAGTGTGATATATATGAAAACATTTAATTAATGGAGAAGAGCATGCTTTAATAGTTGTATACCACTTGAGAAAATAATTGAATTAGCAAAATTTTACTACATTAACTCTAATGACATGATGTTCTTAATTATGATCAGAATAATAATAAGAAAGTTTGTTGATCACATGTTGTTTCCATGGTAATGTGCTAGACACTGAGAATTCAAAAATAATATAACTGATCATGATCAATAATATGCTGAGAATATCAAGCCCATGGACAAAAAGAGAGGAAATGTTTTGAATGAAATTTTTAATATATATATATATATATATATATATATATATATATATATATCAGAAGTTTAGAGAAAGGGGTAGGTATTATAGGCTAAGAGGTGCAAAGTATGTTGAAATTCAATCAATTTTCCATATAGTTCATTTTATTCATTCTGTAGATAGCATTAAATGCTTATGGTGTGCAGGAAGCTCCTACAAGGAGATTAGGATGCTTATGACTCTTCTCTTCTAGAGTTTATAGCCCCACAAAGCAGACATTATCAAATAATCTGTGATAAATTTATAAAAGGAAGGGTATCCAAGGCTGGGAGACTATGTAGAGAGAGCTGAACTAGTTTGAGAAAGAAAATGGAGGCTTCTTGGGGGAAATGACACAGACTTGTGAGGCTGAGTGAGGACTAAATGGCACAGAGCTGAAAAGAGGCGTGATCAGGCAGAGCACCAGGACATTCAAAGACTTTGCCCTGTTTGAGAACAGGAAACAAAAACAGAGGGGGCACAAAAAAGAGCACAATGCAAGAGGGATACTGGGTCAGGACACCCAAAGCCCTGTGGGACCTAGGAAAGATTCTGTCTTTAAGAGTCAATGGAGGATTGTATACTTTGTCTTCATTATCTGACGTTCTTTATTCTAAGTGATCTAGTCTGTTGGTGATGCTAGATAGGGCAGAGGGGTTGGAGGGGAAGGGAGGGGGCATGAGGTTATTAATGATGGTGGAATGTGATGATCATTATTATCCATAGTACAGGTATGAAGACACGAATTGGTGTGAATATACTGTGTATACAACCAGAGATATGAAAAATTGTACTCTATATGTGTAATAAGAATTGTAATGCATTCCACTGTCATATATAAATAAAAAATAAAATAAAAACAATAGTTGATTGAAATATCTAAAGAATAAAAGGTCTCATGAAATAAAAGTCATATAATGGGGGAAAAAAGAGGAAATGGAAGGAAAGATGCAAATGAGAGATGGTGTTCTTGGATTGGCTTTTAGAAAACATTAGCCACAGGATGGAGAAAAGATGGCAGATGTGCTAGAATGAATGCAGATGGACAAGCCAGAAGATGGTACTAGTAATCTGAGTAAGGAGTGATAACACTTTGCATTAGGGTGAATGAAGGGGACAGAAACTCCTGACAAGTGACTAAACAGATGAGGTAGTCATTCCTACCTGCTCCAAATACACAGACATCCTTAAAATATATTTCTGAATTGAAAATTAAAAGGAAATTTGGTTGATATTCCAATACCCCAAAGCCATTGTTAGGAGTTGAAGATAGCCCACTGGGTTCTGAGAGCAAAGTTCAGTGTTAAAAGCTAATTCAGTTTTTGGATGTTCCAAAACTTGCATAATCAGTCTCTTCATGCCCTCAGAAACACTAGTGCTGAATGACCCTAATCAGAGGTATAAATTTCATTTCTTCCAGGTCCCTCTTCCAAGTTTCTACATTTAATATATCTAAACTCATTCTTTCATTCCTCTAGCCACAGTGATGGCTGTAGCCCCCTATAGTATATTCCACACCTCAGTGCCCACTTTTCATCCTTTGGTAAAATACAAATTTTAGGTTAACTTGTCTGTTAAAATCACTGAAGGGGGATGGTCTCCTGACTGGACCTATACTGATGCAGAGAGGACAGAAATGAATTGAAAGATAATATTCAAGGAGACAATGAGTTCTGAGACTGGAAGAGCTAAATAAGTCTTCTGTTGTAAAAAGCACACCAAGGCTTAGGTAGGCTCAATAAAAACAAATCTCCTTTTAGGCTCAGGGATGTATGGAATATCTCAAAAGCCTACAGAAGGAAATATGAATCACCTCCTCATAATGATGATTGTACAGCAGACTTTTCACCAGTAACAGGTGCTGGAGATATTGAGTAGTATCCTCAAAGAATTGCTAGAGAGCAGTACCCCAATTTCAAAGCTATATGGCCATTAGTTCAACTGGGGTTGGTGAAGGATTAGATGCAGATCATGAAAGAGAAAGAAATATCATAGATGTCCCGATCCCTGTAGTTTATGGATTAAGCTCATTGTGGCTTTTATTGAGATAAGTGTTACTGGAAGAAGATGCCGCTTGAGTAGAAAGAGACAAAACACTTGCACATCTTGGGTTTTCGATCCCTTTGAGATATTTAAGAGATGGAAAATAAGCAGTTACAAACTCTTGAGGTTCAAGGGAAGGCTATGACCATACATTTAAATCTTTGGTTTATAAATGAGAAGTTTTGGTGTTTTAGGTACCCATTTCTGTGCAAAAAACCAAACTCAAACCTAGCAACTTTAAAACAGCACTGAGCATTTATTATTCTCATAGTTTCTGTGGTCAAGAATTTGGACTGCTTAGCCTGGTGGTTCTGTCTCAGTGTCCCTTATGAGGTCTGTGGTTGTGATGTTGGCTGGGTCAGCAGTCAAGAATCCTCTGCAGGTTTGACTGAGCCTGGAGAATCAGCTTCTAAGGTGGCTCCCACATGGCTGGCAAGTTGGTGCTTGGTATTGGCAGGAGGCCTCAGCTCCTCTCCACCTGGGACTCCTTTTAGTCTACTTGAGTGTCTCTTTTGGAAGGATGGTTGGCTTCCCCCAGAGCTGGTGATCCAAAAGAGCAAGGTGGGTGCCACAGTGTCTTCTATGAGCCACTCTAGGAAGTCACACACTGTCTCTTTTGAAAGTTTTATTTGTTGCAAGCAAGTCGTTAAGTTTAGACTGTATAAAAAAGCTAGGGATTGGATTCCACCTTTGAAGTGAGTTTGGTAGAAGAATTTGTGAACATATTTTACAACCATCACATCTGCAGAGAGTATTAAGAGTAAGTAAAGGAAGAGTTAACCTAGAACAGGGGCTAGAAAACTTTTTTTGTAAAGGACCAGGTAGTAAATATTTTAGGTCCTGCAGGCTGTATGATCTCTGTCACAATTATTAAACTCTGCTGTTGTAGTATGAAAGCAGCCACAGATTGTAGCCAGGAGAAACGGCTACATACAATGACCAGAAAGCAAGCAAAATAATAAAACCATAAAAACAAAGACATAAAAATCCTCCCTCTTAACTGACAAATCAGGTGCAGCTGAGCAGTTTGTGATCTAACAAAAAACATTAGGATACTGTAATTTATTTTATTTTATTTTTAGAGAGAGAGAATTTTTTAATATTTATTTTTCAGTTTTCGGTGGACACAACATCTTTATTTTATGTGGTGCTGAGGATAGAACCCTGTGCCCCGCGCACGCCAGGCTAGCGCGTTACTGCTTAAGCCACATCCCCAGCCCACGATACTGTAATTTATATAAAACAATCCTACTGGTTAACTACTATTGACTCTTTGTTTTTGTTTAGTTGTAGAAACTGAGGCTCAAATTGGATTAGAAACTTATGTAAATTAGTGGTAATAAGTTACACTTTGAAACCAAATCTATCCAATTTGAAGTTTATGTTCTTTCCACTTAAAAAAGAAAAGTTCCATCTAGTGTGGAGACATATTTGTAAAGATGGCCAGGAAGAGAGTTTGGGTCAGACATAAAGACTTTGGCTGTCATGGCTTTGTGCTTTCATGACAGGGTTTTGAGCAATGGGTTGGGAGTTCCATGATTGGAATTACATCCTATATTAAATATCCAACAGTGGTGTATGGAATACTTGTGGTAGGGAGTAACAAAAGAAGGAAATTTGTCAAGATGTCAGTTCAATAGTCCAGAGAGAAAATTGTTAGAACTTGAAACAGAGTAATAAGAATGTAAAAGTGAAATTGTACAGAAAAGTCCAACTGAACTTCATAAATAGATTGTAAAAATAAACAAAACATATAAAAGGTCCAAGGATGATCCTGAAATTGTCTGCACTAATAGAAGGAAGTCATAAGGCAGAGAGGTTTTATGCAGAAATTATGAGTCTCATTTGAGACAACTGAATTTGAGGTGCCAACCTGCATCCAAATGGAGATGGCTTAGAGAAAGAACAAGTGAGAGGGTCAGGACTGGGGCTGTAGATGTATAGATATACTTGCTGCCAGAGCTCTTGGAGAGGAAGAGGGTCCATGGACCGTGAGTATGGAGAAGGAATCGGCTCCAGGGGTTTGATGGGAGAGGGGAAGGAGGAGGAAGCTGTGCCCAAAGTTCTGTGACAAGAGTCAAGGCAGGGGCTGGGGATGTGGCTCAAGCGGTAGCGCGCTCGCCTGGCATGCGTGCGGCCCGGGTTCGATCCTCAGCACCACATACCAACAAAGATGTTGTGTCCGCCAAGAACTAAAAAATAAATATTAAAAAATTCTCTCTCTCTCTCTCTCTCTTTCTAAAAAAAAAAAAAAAAAAAAAAAAAAAAGAGTCAAGGCAGTGTATAGTGTCATCAATCAGAGCAAGAAAGAATTTCAAATGCATAGGTTGAGTGCAAGGGACATGCCAGGGGAGTCAAAAAGCTAGAAAAACTGTCATATTTGGCTATGGAGAGGTCACTATAGTTTCACTTGTTATTAAACTAGCCCAATCACTGCTCCTAGCTCCAAGATCAACCTGAAGGAGCTAATGTAGTTCTCGTCCCTGGCTGCACATTGCAATAGCCTGAGAAGTGTTAAAAAGTATGCCTTGATTTCACCTATGCCTCTTTCTTCCAGTAATTCACCCAAATGGAAGATTCCAAGGGAAAGTGGTTCTCCAGGCCTTTCAAAAAAAAAAAAAAAAAAAAAAGGGTCCTTCCTGTGGCTACATGCCTGCTAGTCTGCAAGAGGGGTGATATTGTCATCACCATGGGAATGGGCACTGTTCAAAGAGGTCACCATCACCAAGCTGCAAGGGTCTATGATGTTACCCAGCCTGCAGCTGGCCTAGTGAACAGATGAAGGGAGACGGTTTTGCTAAAGGAATTGATGCTGGTGATGAGCATAGTAAGCACTCTAAGAGCTAAGACAGTGTCCTGAAATGTGTGAAGGAAAATGATCTGAAAAGGAAGAAAGCACCTGAGAAAGACATGTAAGTTCAGCTGACATCTCAACTTGCTTCACCAAGAGATGTGCCCTTTGGGTTTGGACTGAGGAGTGGGATAGCTGGGTCATGGTGGTTTCATTCCAAGTTTTCCAAGGAATCTTCATACTGCTTTCCAGATTGGTTGCACCAATTTGCAGTCCCACCAGCAATGTATGAGTGTGCCTTTTCCCCCACATCCTTGCCAACACTTATTGTTGCTTGTATTCTTGATAACTGCCATTCTGAATGGAGTGAGGTGAAATCTCAGAGTGGTTTTGATTTGTGTTTCTCTAATTACTAGAGATGTTGAACATTTTTTCATATGTTTGTTGATCGATTGTATAGATTCTTCTGAGAAGTGTCTGTTTAATTGCTTACCCAATTTATTGATTGGGTTGTGTTTATTTATTTATTTATTCATGTTAAGGTTTTGAGTTCTTTATATATCCTGGAGATTAGTTCTCTATCTGAGGTGTGTGTGGCAAAATTTCCTGAGAAGAAGCTTCTTAGTTTGAACCCATCCCATTTATTGATTCTTGCTTTTATTTCTTGAGCTTTAGGAATCTTGTAAAGGAAGTCAGGGCCTAATCTGACATTATGAAGTTTTGGGCCTACTTTTTCTTCTATTAGGCATAGGGTCTCTGGTCTAATTCCTAGGTCTATGCCCAAAGAAATTAAAAACAGCATACTACAGTAATGCAGCCACTTCAATGTTTGTAGCAGCACAATTCACAATAGCTAAATTGTGGAACCAACTTAGATGCCCTTCAATAGATGAATGGATAAAGAAACTGCTGTGTATATATACACAATGGAATATTACTCAGCATTAAAAAAGAATAAAATTATGGCATTTGCAGGAAAATGGTGAGAATACCATGCTAAGTGAAATAAGCCAATCCCCCCCCCCCCCAAAAAAAAACAAAGGCCAAATGTTTTCTCTGATAAGTGGATGCTAATCCATGATGGTGGGGGAGCATGGGATGAGTGGAGGAACTTTGGGTGGGGCAAAGTGGGGGAGGGAGCATGGGGGTAGGAAAGAGGGTGATATGAGATGGACATCATTACATGTATGATGGCATGAATGGTGTGACCCTACTTTATGTACAATCAGAGAAGTGAAAAATTCTACTGCATTTGTGTACAATGAATTGAAGAGCTTTCTGATGCCATGTATAACTGATTATAACAATTTAAAAAATAATAAAAAAAAGTGAAAAAAAGTGCCCTTTGTCAGAACCAGTGGGGAGAAGCCTGAGCTGCCAGAATCTATTCCCTATAAATTCACAGTATAATAGGTGGGTCCTTCCTTCCTTCCCTCCCTCCCTCCCTCCCTCCCTCCCTCCCTCCCTCCCTCCTTCCTTCCTTCCTTCCTTCCTTCCTTCCTTCCTTCCTTCCTTCCTTCCTTCCTTCCTTCCTAAAAGGCCTCTGGACTGTAAAAATAATAATGATGCCTTGATCTCATCCTGTGAGCTTCTAAATGAAATGGACGGGGGCGTGGCCTGAGCGGTGGGCTTTTAAAAACTTTCCCCTAGTGAGTCTACTATGCAGCTAAGTTTGAGAGTCACTGCCTCAGAGGGAAAATATCCAAATATGGAGAAAACTGTGAGACAATTTTGAAAGTGTGTGTGTGTGTGTGTGTGTGTGTGTGTGTGTGTGTGTTGGGGGTGGTGTTTGGGGAAAGGTGAGGCAGCTCAGCATCTTGTGGATGGTTAAAAGACGTTGGCAGCTTGGAGTTTTGCTCTTACTTCTCCCAACTTTGCCTTGGGACAAATAACGCCAGACCTAGCCCCTGGAGTGTCTCTAAGCTCTGTTCCAGATGTCCTGAAAAATTAAAAAAAACACAAAACCAAAATGAAACAAACAAACAAAAATGGCAGCGAAGGGAGTTTTGAACCGCGAGGTGCTGAGAATCACAGATGCGGGTGCAGCATCTCCAGAGCAGTTCTCTGCCACCCTTCTTTCTCCTCCTCTTCTCAGATCTGGGGTTTATCGACTTCGGAAAACAGGAAAGGTCGTTAGACACTGACCAGGGCTGTCTTGTGGAGCAACGAATGATTAACTTGAGTTTTCTGTTGCCTTCATCAGAAAACTCTCCACCCAGAGTTCTATTCACCCTGTCCCCACCCCACACCAGTCTGGCCTACCCCATGATACTGCCCAGTGTCCTCCGAGGGTATCCAGCTCACATCTCAAAGTAACAGGCCTAGGAGAAGCATGACTGTTCCAAAAGGAAGAAAAATAAAATAAAAACAAAAAACATGGATGGCGGTCCATCAGAAGTAGAACTGCTGGAAGGACATGTAAAAGTTTTAAGTTAACCTAATAAAAATTATAAAAGATATAAGGAATGGAAAATACTAGCTATATGAAATAAGGACAGAAATGACCCCCCAATAAGCAGAAATATTAGGTAAAAACATATAATAGTTGAAAAACTGACTTTGATGGGATAAATAACAGAATGAATACAGATAAATAATTAACTGCTAAAATGGAAGATAGGATCATGGAAATTTCCAGAAGGAAGAAGAAAGGACCAAGAAATTACAAATAGAAAAGTTGTGAAGGAAAGAAATAATAGTGGTAAGTTCTGAATTGTAGGAGTCCATGAGAGAAATGAGTAATAATGGATAGAAAATATTTGAAGGAATATTTTTTCAGTCTCTAAAAACAAAAACAAAAACAAATTAGACCTCAGATTGAAAGAGTGCTGAGAGTGCTAAAGAAAGCCCACACCTAAATATATTACAATTAAATCACCAAGGAGAAAGAGTTGTAAAAGAGCAGATCACACACAGAGAAACAAAATTGTATTGATTATTTTTTTAAACAACTGATTGTAGGAAATTTTTCTATTTTAAAATACATATATAAGAAAAAAAAACATTTAAAGCCCAGAATTTTATATCTGACCAAACTGTTTTCAATTTGAGAGTGAAATAATCATATTCTCTCAAATGTAAGACCTCTGCAGTTTTCTCACTCAAAGGTCCTCATTGAAAAGAGCTTTGATAAAGAACTTAAGGAACTGAAAAAAGAAATTCAGGAGATGCTGCAATAAATATATGAAGTAAAAATTAATACATGTACATTACTTAATACAGATAGCTTTCTATTGATGTTGTCTTCTTAAGATAGAAAAAAATGAAACAATATTTCATAATAACCTGAAAATTGTAGCATTCTGGATCATATAAAAATAATGAGGACTGAAAGTTTATTGATGTACATGACAATGTGCTCAATTTTGTTTTATTAGGAGGTGTGAATAATGACCCAATTTTAAAAATACAGATCAGTGAATGGATTAAGTAGAGACATAGAAAAAGTGGAAAACAAATTAGGTGGGTAAAAATGTCCAAAAAATCTATAATTGTAATAAATGTAAAGGGACAAAAATAAAATTGTTGATAGATTAGGGAAGAAAAACACCACATAGAATTATGCCATTTCAAATAGACAGACCTTAGGCACCATGATGTGAAAGAATTCAAAGTAAAAAGGTGGAAAGAAAGTGATGAAAGAAAATATTTATATCATATATTAGACTTTAAGAACAAAAAATGAGCATCAATGCGGATAATAAGTGGCAAAATGACCTTAAAATATAAAAAGCAAAACCAAAAGAATCACCCCAGTTCTCTTGCACAGATGAAGCTAGAGGAGGTTGAGCAAGGAGCGGGGTCTTAGGTCTGTTGAGCTCCATTGCAAGCCACACTTCCCTCATCATGGGCATCAGGAAGGGAGCCTGGCTTTCCACCCATGCTGGCTGTGAGCCTGAGGTACCCATCCCTCTTTACTAGACTGATATCAGATGGGTTTTAGCAGAGGGTTAGATCTTCACCACCACCATTAGAAATGACCCCCCAAACACACACCATTGTGTCTGAGGAGGTAGACACTCTAGGGAAGTGAGAGCAAGGTGGTTCTATCCCTTCTTGCCAGGGAAGGATCAGTTGAGGCCTGGAGGGGAGCTGGATCTCCCATTCCTGTCCAGCTGTAATGAAGCACCCTTAGCCCTCAGGTGTCAATGCACATTCAAGAGAGTCCTCGGCTTTGCCTGCACCATGTGGTGTTACCCCCCCCCCCCCCACACACACACATACCTTCCCTTGATGGAATGGCATCAGAAGAGGTCAAGAGAAAAAGAGGTTTAAATGAGATGCATAACATAGTCCCCAACATTACCTATTTTCATATTAAAAAACTTAGGAGATCAAGAACCAGGAGGATCTTCTACTGAATAAAAAGAGAATCCATTGATGCCATCACTGAGATGATGATGATGTTAGAAATACCCAACACAGGTATTTCTGGGGATGTGGCTCAAGTGGTAGCGCGCTCGCCTGGCATGTGTGCGACCCAGGTTCGATCCTCAGCACCACGTACAAAGATGTTGTGTCAACTTAAAACTAAAAAAATAAATAAATAAAAATTCTCTCTCTCTCTCTCTCTCTCTCTCTCTCTCTCTCTCTCTCTCTCTCTTTAATTTTTTTAAATTGTTGGTTGTTCAAGACATTACATAGTTCTTGATATATCATATTTCACATTTTGATTCAAGTGGGTTATGAACTCCCATTTTTACCCCGTATACAGATTGCAGAATCACATCAGTTACACTTCCACTGATTTACATATTGCCATACTAGTGTCTGTTGTATTCTGCTGCCTTTCCTATCCTCTACTATCCCCCCTCCCCTCCCCTCCCCTCTTCTCTCTCTACCCCCTCTACTGTAATTCATTTCTCCCCCTTGTATTATTTTTCCCTTTCCCCTCACTTCCTCTTCTCTCTTAAAAAAAAAAGAAAAGAAATACCCAACACAAACTCTAAAGTTGCCATCCTTTCAGTGAGCAATTATGAGCACACTTGAAACATTAAAAATTAGAAAGTCTCAGAACATAAATAGTCTTATTTAATCCTCCCAACTAAAAAGAAATAGAAGGTATAAAGAAGAACCATAATTTATGTATGACAGTGGAATGCATTACAATTCTTATTACACATATAGAGCACAATTTTTCATATCTCTGTTTGTACACAAAGTATATTCACACCAATTTGTGTCTTCCTACCTGTACTTTGGATAATAATGATCTTCACATCCCACCATCATTAATAACCCCATGGGGGTATGTTGGAACTTGATAGATGCTGTGGTGTAGCCATGAGGAGTTCCCTGAAAGCTACTGTGTTGATACAGGTGAAATGTATAATTAATTATGAGAGCCATAACCTAATCAGTCCATCCTGATTTGAACACACTAATTGGGTGGTTCCTGAAGGCAGGTGGGGTGTGACTGAATGGGATGGGTTACTGAGGATGTGTCCTGAAAGGGTGCATCTTCCCCGTGGTCCCTTCACCTCTCTGCTTCCCTGTGTCTATGTCCTGAACAGCTGTCCTCCATCACAGCCTTCTGCAGTGATGTTCTGCCTCATCATAGTCCCAGGGCAATGGAGTCTGATGATCATGGAATAAATCTGAAACCGTGAGGCAAAACAAACTTTTTCTCCTTTAAGTTGCTCTTGTCAGACATTTTAGTAGCAGCGATGAAACACTGACTAACACAAGAGAAGTGGCAAGTGAGATAAATGAAGAAAGGCAGGATGTCTCATAAGTGGATCTGGAAACTAGTTCTTCATCTGCAAAAAGATCCTTATACAAAAATGGTCTCAAATACATTAAGAATTTACATTTGACATTTTAAAATTGGAAAGCTTTTCTTTTCTTTTTCTTTTTTTATTGGTTGTTCAAAACATTACAAAGCTCTTGACATATCATATTTCATACATTAGATTCAAGTGGGTTATGAACTCCCATTTTTACTCCAAATACAGATTGCAGAATCACATCAGTTACTAAAATTGGAAAGCTTAAAGAGGAAGGATTTCTTCAACAATAAAGAAAACACTGGTTATAAAAGAAAAGGTTAATAACTTTGCATAAATTTAATAAACTTTGTTCATTAAAAAAAACCTTAGACAAAACAAATAGGGAAGTTTAGAGTAGCTATATACATTTGAGGTCCATACAACAAATGAAGACTTAGTAAAAGAATATCTAAATTCTACAAATCAATAGTGAATTTCAAAAAATTGATAATAAAATAGGTAAGGGTATAAAAGGGGATTTTAGAGATGAGATAACACTCATGTCCACCAGACATATGAAAAAATTTTCAGCATTATTCAAGTGATAAGGGAAATGCAAACATAACCTTAATTATATAATTAGTTTAATAAATTTTATTGGGGACTATAAAATTCTGACATTAACCAAATATTGGAGAATATGTAGATCCATGGGATCTCTTATGTACCACAGATGATCGAATGATTATTTCAACAACTTTAGAGAACTGCTTGGTATTATTTCAGTTTGAACATGAATATCTTTAGGATTCAACCTTTCTGCCCTCAGATATTTATCCCAGAAAAACTTCTGCAAATGTACCAAGACTTAGTAGTAGTTTGCATTCTTTAAGCAACAAAAATCTGAAAACATCCAAAATGTCCATTAAGAGAGTGCAACAATATACTGTGTTATGTTTAGAGTGTAATATTATAATTTAGTTGATATAAAAGAACTGGTTACAAGCTCAGCCCCCAAATGTTTGCAAAGGATTTCAAACAATTAAAATGAAAAATAAGCTTCTGAGGATTGCATTATTGTCTTGAATTTTGTACTGTGTGTAGGCATTATCTACTCAAAAAAGAGTGAAAAGTGGATAGATGTTGGAGCATCTGATAGAGCAGTGTAGCATTACTGTAAAACACTTTGTAAGAGCAGAAATTTCTCCCTTGAAACCTGGACGTTGATAGAGTAGAGTGTGCTTGTAGATAAAGGTAAAGGAGCCTGCAAGGAAGAGAGAATCGAATATATACGTGGCGACAATAATTGATGATGGGCAAGTTGAGAATGTGAAAGTAATAGAGACACAGTCAAGACCCAAAAGACAGAATTGGATGGAAGCAGGAACAAACAGTGCGTAGGCAATATCTCTGGGAAAGCTGTAAGCTGAAGTAAAAGCTGTTTGGGTTCTATGCTCTGTTTAAAAGAATAATAATCTATTGGTCTTTTGGGTAATTTTCAGTAGGATGATTTTACTGTAATACTTTGAAATACTTATTAACTTGTGTTGGAATTGTGTGCAGAAATAATGCAGAAATAAGGTGAGGTAATTTTGATATTCAAATTTAATACTTTCATTAGACTAAAAAATACTTAAATTTTAATTTTTTTTCTGGCTGTTTTGTTTTTCTGTAATAACCAACCCAAAAGATGGTAAGGTTTTTTTTGTTTTTGTTTTAGTTTTGATTTGCTTTTTGTCACTCCTGGCTTAGTTTTTTTTTTTTTTTTTTTTTTTTAAAGAGAGAATGAGAGAGAGGGGGGAGGGAGAGAGAGAGAGAGAGAGAGAGAGAGAGAGAATTTTTAATATTTATTTTATTTTATTGTTTTTAGTTCTCGGCGGACACAACATCTTTGTTGGTATGTGGTGCTGAGGATCGAACCCGGGTCACACGCACGCCAGGCGAGCGCTCTACCGCTTGAGCCACATCCCCAGCCCCTTAGTTTTGTTTTGATAGGTTCTGTAATTCCATCTTTACCAAAAACATTTATGTTTAATAAGGAGCTATTATTCTCATAGGCACATGTAGATAGGACAAGTTAATTGCAACCTCAAAATAATGTGAATACTTAATGCCACATATTGTTCAGGATCAATATGAGTTAAAAGATTTTGGAGGTGGGGTACTGGGGGTTGAACTCAGGGGCACTTGATCACTGAGCCACATCCCCAGCCCTATTTTGTATTTTATTTAGAGACAGGGTCTCACTGAGTTGCTTAGCGCCTCACCGTTGCTGAGGCTGGCTTTGAACTATCGATTCTACTACCTCAGCTTCCTGAGCTGCTGGGATTACAGGTATGTGCCACTGCGCCCAGAGAGTTAAAAGATTTTAACTAAATTTATGGCCACACTAAAAGTAGGAAATAATCTGCTAAGTCAAATCAGTATTGCTCACAATTCGCTTTTCCTAAAGTGCATTCTAAAAAGCCATCTAGATCTCCTACCCATAGCCACTCCTCATGCAGGCCGTATCACTAAACAAGATCTGGATCTTGCTAGACTAGCATGTGTGGACATCTTAACTTTTTGACACCCAGGACCTGTCTTTATTGAAATATATTCTGAAGAAGGAAAAAAAAAATTCTCTTAATTCTAAGAAATTTTTAATATAAGTTTAAATCAATTTCCCTCCCTCCATGTGTCTGTGCTTTTTAAGATACCTATTAAGGATGCAATTAAAAACTTACCTCCCAGGTAAAGTTATTGCAAGCAGCAGAGACAACAGGTGGTAGACATTTGGCAGGCGTGGGGATGCGGTGGGTGGGGGCACAGGAAAACAAACTGTGTCCTATAAGATGATGCCACTGAATCAGGGCATGGATACCTGGACCTGCCTTCTTCAGACTCTAGATGCCTCCATCCGGGACAGAACTTTTATGGGGAGGAGGAGGGGACAAAAAGTGATGTATTTAGTTCTTTCTCAGCTTTTGGAATTAAAACTAATTAGCCAAAATAAGAATTCTATAAGCAGCTTAAATCCAAATGGGAAATCCATGCACAGTGGAAAGCTAGATCAGATGAATACAAAAGATTAAAGAGAAATAGTCATGTCCTATGGGATAAAAATGGCAAAACCAGAAGATTTTACAGTTAAGCTGGAAGATGCAATAAGAATAAGAAAAGGATAAAGGCAAATATCCTTTAAGCAGATTGATGTCAAGCAAAACACTCCATCAGGAGGCTGGTAAGGGAAGATACAAAGAGCCATGGAGTGTTTTCATACACTAGGTGTACATGAATATGCAGGCTCTGATGATTCCAATGCAGACAAGAATGGACCAGAGAAATCCCAGCAGCACTCTCTTTCTGACCATTTGTTGCTTATAGAAAATTGATGCCTCGAAAGTTAAGGGCAGGCCAACAGAATAATGACATATTTTTAAATGGTTATGTAAACAGCAATTTACCTAAAAATAGAACAATAATTTCAAATGGTCTCTGAAAAATATTGACATATTTCACCTTTCTCCAATGGCTTTCAGTGAAACAGAAATAACAAATGTAATTTAAAATACACTGATGTACAGCATGGTAGCACAGGCCTGTAGGAGGATTGTGAGACTAAAGCCAGCCTCAGCAACTTAGTGAAGCCCAAAGCAACTTAGTGAGACCTTGTCTCAAAGTAAAATGGAAAAAAATGGGCTGGAGATGTAACTCAGTGGTTAAATGCCCCTGGGTTCAATCCTCAGTATCAAATAAATAATAAAAAGGGCTGGGGCTATAGCTCAGTGGCAGAGTACTTACCTTTCACTGGGTTTGATCCTTAGCACCACATAAAAATAAATAAAATAAGGCATTCTTTCCATCTACAACTACAAAAAACAAAATTGAAAAAGTATATATATGTACACACACACACACACATATTTATATATACTGATGCAGGAGAATGAGCAGCTTCATGTTCAGTGTCTTTTTTATAGTCATCCCTTTTCTGTCCTATTACTGTGCACAGGTGAGTGTGTGTGTGTGTGTGTGTGTGTGTGTGTGTGTGTGAACTCACAGGTACATCTTCACATCTTTTGCTATTTCATATTTATTATACACATACACAGGCGTATTTTGGGGGAGAATGAAGATAGCAGGGCACATCCTTAGCAGGAGAAAGTTGGCTCATCAAATTCTACCATTCAGAAAACTCAAAGAAGAGGATGAACAAGAACACTAAATGTCATCAAGAAATTACAGAAATAAAACCGAACTTTAGTTCAATATGAGCTTCAAACCGTATGGATTCATAGTAACGCCTATAAACAGAGCACAAGACTGTCATTTACCAGCTTGCATGTGTTCTTTGCTCACCTGTATCTGCCAACTGCCCCTTTAGGTAGGTAGACACAAGCATTCCTTCTCTTTCTTTTCTTTCTTTTTATCTATCCATGCTGTTTTTCTTTGTATTTCTTGCTATAGTTTGGAGTGTGTGTGTGTGTGTGTGTGTGAGAGAGAGAGAGATGGGGAGTACTAGGTATTGAACCCAGAAGTGCTCTACCACTGAGCTATACCCTCAGTTTTTTATTTTTTTGTTTTTAACTTTGAGAAAGGGTCTTGCTAAATTGCCCAGACTGGCCTTGAACTTTTGAGCTTTCTATCTCAGCCTTCTCAGTAGCTGGGAGGCATGTGCCACCATGCCCTGCTTACAGTTTGGATCTTGAATGTCTCCCAGAAGCCCATGTGTTAAAGGCCTGATGCCAGCCTATGGTGCTATTGGGAGATGATAGACTCTTTAATAGGGGGTACCTAGTGGGAGGAAGTAAGGTCACTGGGGGTAGGCCCTTAAAGAGGATAATGGGACATACCCCTTCATGCCTCTCTCTTTGCTCTTCTGCTGCCATAAGGTGAGCTGCTTCTTCCTCAGTGCGTTCCCATCATGAAGTGCTGCCTCAAAACAGGCCCAGGGGCACTGGGGCCAAGTGACCATGGACTGATGGACTGAAATCTCTAAAACTGTGAGCCAAAATAAACTCTTCCTCCTGCAAGCTGACTACCTCAGGTATTTTGTCACAGTGTCAAAAGACTGACTAATAAGTGGCCTATTTTGAATTCTGGGACTCCCTCTCACTGTACACTTGCTCCAACCTTACCAGCTCCTGGCTTCGTATCCCTGTCTCCCCATGCTGACGACGGGTAGAAGTCTGGATCTCTAGTAGCAACACAGATTGTGGTCAGAGAGAAGCGTTGGTCCTGGTAGGTGCTTTCTCCCCAACACATGCCCCACCCCTGCTGCTACTCTCCTAGTCCACAGCTGGTCCCGCAGATGCCCAGGCAGATTTGTGCCCCAACCTCAGAGTGCTTGCTGAGAACAGTCACTGAGTTTGGTTGTTTTTAAGAGCAGTGGGAGACTCTTACGCCAGTCCTCTGTGTTCAGCACCACCATGTTTATGGGCAGAAGTTCTGTCCCTCAGGGATCTAAGTAAAATGAAAGGTGGCAAGGAGGAGAATGACAAGAGCTGCTTTCACCCTCTGGATCAGGCAGGGCTTGGTGTGGGGAGCAGGCACTGATCATCTTGGGTTAGGGTAAGTAACTACTTCTCAGGCACCACTAAACCTAGGCTGGTAGCAACACCTACTCGCCCCCCTTCATCTCCAATGCCCCTCACACTCAGGAAGTGGAGACCGTGCCTCCAAAGCAGTGTTGGTAGAGTTGATTGTCTTTGTGCCCAACTTTTGAACTCATTGGATTCTTCCATGGCTGTGTGACTTTAAGAACCTTCCTGTGGGATGAATATCCTTCCCCACCCAACCAGCATCAGGCTTGGCCCCGTGATATTTTTAGCCTGATGAAAACTGGGGGTAAGTGGCGGGGTGGCATACCCACACAGTTGTTTTAAGAGCTAGTGCTGGCTCTAGCTGACTGTTCTCATCCTCTGTCATGCCAGTGCCATGTCTAATAGTGATTCTGCTTCAGCCCAGCCCTGATTTCTGGACATGGAAGGAAGAAACAGCAGATCTGCAGCCAGCCTATGATTGACACATTATGTGAACCAGAAGAAACCTTTGTGGTTGCAATAGATTGGAACTGCTTATTACTAAGGTTGCTTTGATGCCTTGAAATTGGGTTCTGGTTGAAATGAGACTTTTTAAAAAAAAAATGAGGAAGATAGTAGAAATTTAGAAAATTATTATTTCAAAACATACTGCATGGCAAGAAACAGATAAATAATCTCAACTTTTATGCAATCACTTTTGAAGTCATGATTTTCAAAGATTTTGATAGCAGAAACTTTTATTTAAATGGAAGCACTTAGGGACAAGGGACAGGTCCTTCCATGAAGAGAGTGGCCTGTTCTAGCTGTCAGTCATCCCTTGAAGAGTCAGAATGTAGAAGCGAAGTGAGCATTTGGAAACTGATGAAGGGAGCCCTCCTTTCTAGCTTCCTCAGAGATATTCCCAGGTAACTGGGCAATGGTCGTCCTTCTCCTGTAAGACAGGCTCCTAGTAGGCTGGGAATCCTATAAGATTGACCAATCGGCTACAAAATCCCGTCTGGGAGTCGATTATAACTTCCTGTGTGCACTTCTTTCCTGAAAGTTTTAGCTTAACCTTGTAAGCCTCATCTCACTTGTGCTGTGGGGGAAAATTAAGGGTAACTTTCTACAAACCAAGGTTCTGAAAGTACTGAGACAGCTGATAAGGGGTCGAGAGTGGCCTGGGGGAGGAATTTAGGTTGGCTGTGTTTGAGATGTTGGAGGGACAAGCTGCAGCCTGGACAGGATGAAAGAACATTAACAGTCACCACCTCTCATTCCAGGGAATTGTCTCTGACATGTTACAAAGGGAAAGGAGCCTTGAAAGTGGACAGGGGGCCACCCGTTAGGCAGTTGGGGCATTGAACTGTTGAAATGTAGATACATGGATATTTTGACTAAATCATACAATGTTTACCTACAGGTTGGAGAAATTTGAGGGTGTGGTAGATTGAATTATTAGTCCCAATACTTCACCCTTACTTCTATATTTTATGATGGAAACCTAATGGTCCTTCTTGCAAAATGCGTAGTCTATTTCTACACCATTTGAACTTATCCTTAGTCCTGTGGTTTACTTTGGCCAATGAGATATGAATACATGTGCAAGGAGTTGGAATGTACTTGGGCACTGGGTCTTGCCTTTTGCATTTCTGTCATCTCCATGAGAAGAACGTACCTGGCCCGGCCTTTTGGTCTGATAGTGACAGATGTGGAGCAGAGCCTCCCGGGCTCACTGATGAGAAATACTTATTGTTATAATGTCATTGAGACTTTGTGGTTGATTGCTCTTTGACAATAGTTGACTAATACCAGAGAATACTTGAATTATAATCCGAAAGTTCAATAGTTGCTTTAGGGGCAGGAGAATGAGGATGGAGATAGGAAATGGTTCTTTTTCTCAGCTGACTAGAAGAGAGAAATTCTTGTGGGAAATATTCAGTGGTTACAGGGGACAGGGACAAAGGCAGGCCAACCCATGTGGCATTCTGAAGAAGAGAAAGGTATAGACTTCCCCATCTTGGAGACCTCCATGGGTGATATTTTTTTTCACTGTAGTTTTCTTTTAATATTTATTTTTTAGTTTTAGGTGGACACAGTATCTTTATTTTACATGTATGTGGTGCTGAGGATTGAACTCAGTGCCTCGTGCATGCTAGGTGAGCACTCTACCACTGAGCCACAACCCCAGTACCTTCACTGTAGTTTTAAGTGGATGAACTTAAGTAAAAATGAACAAAAATGCAGACTTGAAGAATAAAAGAAAACAGACTGACAGGAGGGTGACGGTAGTCTTAACTTCCCTGTCACTATAGCCTTAGGCTCAAGAAGAAAAGTTCCTAGACAAATTGCAACCCAGGAGAGTATTTCAAGGTCCCCTTACTCCCAAACCTTGCATTCCCTATCATCTGATAATTTATCCACTGCAAAAACCATGTGCTACCTTGCTGGGCTTTTGCTCATTGATTATATGTTCTCTCAGAGGTGGTCTGGGTGTTCATATTAACCACACTGGGAAAATTACATTAGGAGTGTCAGAATAGGGGAGAAGCACATAGCTGCTCTGTGGTCTGGCCCTTTTTGGTTCTCTTATGTTAGAAGAAAAAGCCCTGGTTAAATCCATAACTGAGGATTAACATGAAGCTCACAACAGTCTGGTGGCCCCAGGAGCCTTCTCTTTTATACCCAACCCAAGGCTAAGACAGCAGAGGCAAAGAAAAGGGAGATTAAGGAAAGTGAAGCTTGAAGATGAAGTTCAGGAAAAGGAATGAACTTGGCTTTTTCTAAGGACAATTTGTCAGTGTTTTGAAAGCAGATGCCATTGTTGTGGAAAAAGAAATTAGTACCTCCTTTAGTTCTCCAAAATGATTTAATGCCAACTAATATCACATAAAAAGGCACTGAATAGCAACATTAGGTAATGGGAATTTTATATTTGGAAGGTATTTATGTAAGTAGTTTTTTGTGATACATTTCTTTCAAAGTATGATTCTTGAATAAAATAAACCATGTTACATGATATTCTAAATTTCTTAAGCAAGAAAAGGAAAATAAAAGTCTGAGATTTTTAAAAAGGCAGATGTACCAGAATTTGTACATCACAATGCACAATCTGGAATAAAATGTTCAATCTGGAGTTTTTTCCCAAAGTAATCTCTCAGGGAGATAATACACTTTTTTAGATATACAACTTTATTCACAATATTGAATATACTTTCTTTTTAGATATGCTTCCAGAGCTTGTGGATTGTTGATATGAATATCCTTAATGATGGTGCATGTTTATTCTTAAGGGTGAATTTTATTCCTGAAAAATAGCTATTAACTGTTTTAAGTCAAGTTCTTGGGTAACCCAAAATAAACATTTTCCAGCTGAATTTCCTCATATGTTTAGCATATTGCAATGGTACATCTGTGGAATGAGTAGGACTACTCTTAGGGAGATATCCTGAGATATTTTATAAACTGAAACTATTTTCACTTTATGGTCAGACTTGGTAATGAATCAAAGGAGATCAATGACCATCTATTACATTTTTTCACTTTTGGGCTTTCAATTTTCTTCTTCAAGTTGAATATATTACATTCTTGCCTGTATTATCTCCAAGAAGAATCTAGTGATCTGAATAGAAGATGAAATGAGCTTAAGTTGATTGCATGCTCATTCATAGGAAAGGCAAGAAGAACATGGCATTGTGCGGGATTGAGGACTTGGAAAACCTCACCTGGAGCAGGCTTGGCCCTGCAAAATCTAGAACATAGCCTAATGATGCTTTTTCAAAGGGGACAGTAATTGAAAGTTTGGGTACAACAAGAATTGGTGTCCAAGGAAAAGCTTCAGTGTGTCTAGTGGTTCAGGCCACAGAGAAAATCCACATGGGAAAGGGAGCAAAATGGGAAATAAGATCTGTCAAATCAGGACTATGACCCCAGAATAGGATTCTGACCCAGATAAGAGTTGGTATATTGGGTAAGGAAAACCAAAATGGAAGAGCCATGGAGACTGGCACAGAATGGCAGGAGAAGGAGGAAAGCTTGCCTTAAGGCCCAGGGCTTATCTGAGACCATTGGATCCTCGGTCTTTGGTAGATGGAATACTTTCAGATTAATCTATCAGACATTTTCTTTGAATTCTCACTATATGCTAAACACTCTGCCCTTCACTGAGTATACAAAAATAAGTAAGACCCAGCCTCAAAGTCTATTTCAAGGGGGAACAATAGACTAACTGCCAACTAGAGAATTACAGTTCAGTGTTTTATTAGAAGAACACAACAAGGACATCCAACTCAGGCTGAGAAGGAGGTCCTTGAAGCTAATCTGAGTCCTGAAACACCAGAGAGTTGTTTTCAAAGGAAAAGTTGTTTTCAAGGAAAAGAGGAGAGGCATTTGAGACATAGGAAGCAGTATGTTCCAAGAAATGAAGGTGAAATAACTCTGTATTCTAGGAATCAAATAGAAATCGTGCAGTATGACAGAAAGGCAGAATGAAGGGGGGTTGGTGCTAGTGGACATCAGAATCACAACTGTATGTCATTCTAAGGGGTTTGGAAGTTTTCAGCAGACAAATCCCAGCAGCCAGGGATCGGGCTCCCAATCTAGTGCTCTGGTTAAGACGCGCCTACAAGGATAGGACTGAACTGTTGAACACAGGGCATAAGTGACTTCACCTGGTAGAAGCTGGCTAAGTCTGGGGGAAGACATTTGGTTTTCATCTTAGTAACTACTATATTGAGAATAATATAGTACTAAGTTATGTCCCTGAAGATTTCCGTTTAAGCAAAAGAAGTGAATTGTCTTGATTTAGTGTTTTGGTTATCTACGATTTCAACACTTTAGTTTTAACTGAATGTGTGCCAAGGGCATGTGTGATGGCTACATCTACTTGTTGAGAAATTTGTAAAATTAAGGCTGCATCTGAAACTTAGACACTATTCAATGACATTTGAAAGATTTTTATGATAGTTTGGTACTAGTTTCATTGTTTTTCAGCTTTAGGTTTATTAAGTAAACTGTAAGGTTAAAATTCTGCCATATGGAAAGAATTTATTTCAGTTTTTAAATGTAGAGACAATAGGACTAGTGTTAATAAAATACTTCTAGTGCATTTTTGTGATTGGTTGCTCCTTTGTGGAATTTTAGCAATTTAATCAGTAGAAGTTAAGTTTGAAGGACACTTGCCAAGGTCATATGCAAGTTTATGTGCTCTGGGGTTGGGAATTAAGACTGGATTTTTTTATTGAGGAAATGCCTTCTCTCTATGACAACATGGTTATTGTTCTGTATACTAAGAAAGCTTATGTGTTCTGATAACATTTTAATAAAAATTCATTCTAGATGTTTCTAGAAGTTTATGTTTCCAAAGAAGCTTTCTAAATTATATACAATGTGTTTGCTTTGCCAGCGATTCAATTTTATGTTATTAAAGAAATGCAGACAACAGTAGCAAATCATAGAAGCATAAAATTCCTTTGAACACAATATTTTATAAAGTTGAATAGAGGGTAAAATAAAATGAGATATACTATAAAAAGTAAATAATAAGCATAGTGAATACATTGAAACTTACTTGGAAAATTAAAGAGTGATTCAAATGTAAGTTTTTTTTTCTTTTTGGTACTGGGGATTAAACTCAGGGGCACTTACACTGAGCACCCCCCCCCCAGCCCTATTTTGTATTTTATTTAGAGACAGAGTCTCACTGAGTGCTTAGTGCCTTGGTTTTGCTGAGTCTGGCCTTGAACTCATGATCCTCCTGCCTCAGCCTCCCACGACACTGGGATTACAGGCATGTGCCACCGTGCCCAGAAAATGTAAGTATTTTGATTTGAAAAATAGTAAAGAACAAAAACAACAATCCTAACACCAAAAGAAGCCAGCATATTACTTAGAAATATTTTAACATATTTTTTAAAATTGACACTCCATTAAGGAAATGGGGTCTTCATTCCTCTTATCATAGAATTTTCTCAGAGTAAAGTAGCCACTGTATTTGCTCCTTGCTGACCCTCCTCGCATGGCCTCCTAATCAGTAATGTCAGGAGGGGATAGGATTCTAGAGGATGTCCTGAAGACAAGCTTATGTAATGGGAGAAGCTTAAGTTGCAATGGGAATGACTATGTGAAAAAGTAAATGACCTTCAGAAAGCTCATTATATCATTTCATATATTCAGGTTATGACACTTCAGTTCTTGCAAAAGCAGTAACACGTTACATTCATGTTGATAACTCATATTTCAATAGGAGCCATTGAACATGAATGTAACATAAGCTACCAATGAGTTTAAGCAAGTGAAGATATGAGTTTCACAATAATTTGAATTATAAGCACAATCCAGTTTGTGGTAGACAAACTCCAAGAAGATTCCAATAATCCCCACTTCTCAGGAATGGCAGGAACCATTCCCAACTTAATTAGGGTTGACCTGTGTAGCTTAGAATGCTTAGAATCATGGTCTGTGACTTCTAAGGTTTGGTCATAAAAAACATTGTGGCTTCCACTTTGTTCCTTCTTTTGGATCAAACAATATAAGGAAACAAGCTGCCATGTTGTGAGGACCCTCAAGCAGTCCTGTGGAAAGGCCCATTCAGCAAGGAACTGAGACCAATTGCCAACAACCAGAGAGGAACTCAGGACCTTGATAATGGAGTCATTCAGCCTTAGGATGACTATGGCACCAGTTGACATCCTGACTGTATCCTCATATGAGACTATGAGTCAGAACCACATAGCTAGGCCACTCCCAAATTCCTGACCCACAGAAATGATGAGATCAACTTATTTATTGCTTCAAGCTCCTAAGTTTCAGAGTAATTTTTAATGCAACCACAAATGACTAACACACCAGTAAATATGTAAACTATAAAGGTTACTTAAGCCCCATGTGATATAAACTTAACAGATAATGCAAGATTTTAATACAGGCTAAAAATAGGAATGATAAGAATCTATAAGATATAGACTCAGAAATTATTGTGCACTTACTGTATGTGTCAGAAATTCTTGACTCTGCTTTGGGGACACCCCAATGCACTATAAAATCTGAATAAATTAATTTTCTTGGATATATGAAATAGATGACTTGTTTTTGGATGAGTTGGCTGCAAAGAAAACCCTTCGTAAAGCAAATTAACTACAACATGAGATAGTATTAGCACTCTTTGCTAGGTGTTATGTAAGTATACAAGTCGCTGAGATGATTACTAAGGCTTATGTGTCTGTTTAGTGCACTTCTACCCATATATATATAATTTTCAATTTTATGGTATACCATTTGCCAAGCACTGTTACTCAATTGACTCTTAAATATCTTCCCACCAGTGTGTGTGTTAATCTAGGGAACATATTACTATATCCATTTTGAAACAGGCTGTATCAACAGCCTCAGCAATCTCACCTTGTCAGCTAATATTTTAGACATCATTACTTATTGGGATTTAGTAATCTGATTATAGCTGTTAGAGGCCATTCTTTCCACCAAGTCTCACTTGTGGTCAGTTAGACTTTGTACCCCATCTCTGGGTTCTACCTACTCCTTACATACTCTTTGCCCTTGATTGGCAGTCCTGTTTACTTACTCTCTCATCTCACCATGTGACTCCATCCTATGCCTAAACATAAAGTGATGTCTCTGCCTAGGACCACAGCCTCCCTTTTATCTTCCTTCTCTTCCTTTTATGTCTCCAAGACCTTTAGTTTCTCTCCGTCCCGGGGATTTCTTCTCCATAGACATGAACACAGAGGCTCCTGTTAGAACTCTTTCTGAAGTTTACTTATTCGTACTGTTATAGTTTGGATCTGGAATTCACCCAAAGGTTCATATGTTGAAGGCTTGGTCCCCAATGTCACAATGTTTAGAGGTGGAGCTTTAGGAAATGACTGGATCATGAGGGTTCTGATCTCATCAATGGATTAACCTATTGATGGGTTCATAATTGAATGTACTATTGGGAGTTGGTGGAAACTATAGGAGGTGGGATGTAACCGGAGGAAGTAAGTCACTGGGGATATACCGTGGAAGGGTATATCTTGTGCCTGGCCCATTCCCCTCTATCTGCTTCCTGGCTGCTATGAGGACAGCTGCTCCGTTCTGCCCTGTTCCCCTTCAGTGATATTCTGCCTCAGCACAGGCCCATAGTGATGAGGCCAAGTTACCGTAGACTGAAACCTCTGAAACCATGATCCAAAATAAATCTACTCCCCTCTTAAATTATTTTTCTCTGGTATTTTGTCACAGTGATGGAAATGTGACCAAGACACATACTCTTGCCACACCTTTTGGAACATCCACTCAATTCAAGCCATCTTGTGAAGTACTGAGATGAATGACATAAGCACAGAATCGTGTTGCTGTCCTGGGGAAAGGAAATTCTGTAGGGAGACAAGATGTATGGAATAACAATGCATTAAAGCTGGGTGCAGTATTACGGGGTGGTCCAGGCCATATGATAAGGGAAGATTTGTGAACTTCTAGATCAGAAGATTGGAAAATGCATCATGGAGATGGTGACACTTGACCTGGGCCTTGAGGAATGAAGAGGACTTCATTAGGTGAAAATGGCGGGGATGTGGGAGGTTGGACCTCTGCACTGGTGTTGAGATGGAAGAGAATGGCAGGGGAAAAAGCAAGAGTCGGGCAGGTGCTTGGAAAGGCTATTGCATGCGAGAAGAAGGACCTAGCGCCAGACTTGAGCTACAGGGAGTTGTTGTCACAGGTAAACATCCAATAAAAGTCAGTAAAATGCAGGAGTAGAATGGGAGATTGGGCTGGGAAGAGTCGCAGTCATGTTGTGGAAAGTCCTGCACATTAGGCTGCACTTAGACCAGGGGAGGGGGGCACTGTTGATAACCAAAGTGAGAATACATGAACACTTCACTGGCAGCAGCCTGTAGGATGATTTATAGTAGAATTTGCAGGGAAGGCTATTATCAAGATGCTTATAGTAAAATACCTGTGAAATTATAAATACCTGAACTATTTTGGTAGAGGTGGGAATAGAGAAGGGACAGATGCCAAAAGATACTGCAACAGAAGAGTCTGGAAAATTTGGCAAGACTAGGATTCTTCCTAAATTTTCTTCTGTGCTTAGGCTGCTGCTGATGAGTAGAACAGAACAGGCTGGGTTCTCATGTTAGTGCTAAAAACACAGCACACATTAGTTGAACAGCTACTATGTGCTAGACATAATCCATCAGTGCATGATCTCACTGAATTCTCACAGTAGATGTTGGTATGTCTTCCACCTTATAGATGAGGACACTGAGGATTACAAGGATTAAGCATATTTTCCAAATTCACACCCTTAATTAATGGCAGAGTCATGATTCAAACTCCAGAGGGCCAAGAGTTTAAAATCCATGCTCTTACAATTACCCGAGCTCTAAGGACGAACCCAAGGTAACAACATTAGTAATGATACTTATATTTACTGAATACTGACCTTATGTTTTATAAACTCAAGAAATACTGATAAAAGGCAGAACAAAAGTATTGACTTTTGAATGGAATCCAAGTGCCAGGAAATCCCCACAGTACACCATGTCTGGGAAAGGGCTCCTCCCATCTTCTCTCCCAAATCTCAGCTTTCAGATGCACATGGGGGTTTGTCTTCAGGTTTGTCTTCAAACATGTCTACATGTTTGTTTGGCCAGGAAGACTCCGCATGCACAATTCACCCCCTCAGAAGGAGCAAGATAGCCCAGACCCTGCTCCCTCAGCATCTGAAGGCTTTGCTGCAGTGGACTTAGGAAGACAGATTTTGATTTTCATCCTGACCTATGAGCCAGGCAGGGAATAAAGCAGATGGAGGATCCCTGTGCTGTTTCTGGAGCACATTCTGGACCTCTGCAAGTGGTTTTGGCAAAATATATTCCTAATGGAAATCAGGAAAAGATTGTTTTGGGGCTTACCAGTGGATTCCAGGAGAGAGGTATAAATGTAAAGTCTTTATCCAGGATTTCTATTGCTAGCAACATACTGAGCACCCTCCCACCTGGAACTCGGGACTTAACTGGCCTGGATCAGAAGCCACTATCTTTACCTTGGGGAGGAACAAGACACGGAAGGCATTTACTTCTCCGCTAGCTCTCACTTCCATGCCCCATGGACCCTTCTCCTGAGAAACTTGGCAACTGATCTTCTAACACCTATAATGCAACTGATACTTAAACCATCCTTTATGGGGAAACTGAAGTTCAGAGTTCCATTTGCCCAAGAGAGAAAACAAGTGGTAGAATGGAATCGAAGCCCAGGTCTGTATGGTTCCAAGCCCATGATGTTCTGTCCCCACCCCAGGTGCCTTCCATCAACAGCCACCATGTAGGGTGCTAGGCACTGTCCTGGGGGCTTCACCAGTATTAGCTCAAACTTCACAACAGTCCTGAAGAGCACTAGCATTCCCATTTTATAGATGAGTAACACCTATCCCTGCTCAGGACAAGTAACTTACTCAATGACAGGAGGTAATGAAAGACACAGTCAAATTTGAAATTTGGGTCTGTTTAACCCAAGGTTTATGATTATTAATGTTTTGTTTACCTTTCATTACCAACATGTTAATGTATATATATAGTACAGATATATTTACGCACAGATCTTCCACTTATTGTAGGGTTATATCTTGGTAAGTACATCATAAATTGGAAATATATTAAATCAAAAATGAATTTTTTTTTTAGTACTAGAGGTTGAACCCAGGGGCACTCAACCACTACTGAGCCACATTCCCAGCCCTATTTTATGTAGAGACAGGGTCTCACTGAATTGCTTAGCACCTCACTTTTGCTGAAGCTGGCTTTGAACTTGCCATCCTCCTGCCTCAGCCTCCTGAGTCGCTGGGATTACAGGCATGTGCCACTGTGCCCAGCTCAAAAATGAATTTGATGCTCTACCTACTGAACATCACAGCTGACAGCCCAATACACAGTGCCTCTGTGGCTGACCGGGACCTGCAGCTGACTTCCGCTGCCCAGTGTGCAGGAGAGTATCACACTGCATAGCACCAGCCTGGGAAAACATAAACATTCACAATTGGAATGCATATTATTTCACACCATCACAGAGTCAAAAAAGTGTAAGTGGAGCCATCCAAAGTCCCACATTTAGATGACGTTAATTTTTATGACACGACATTTTTAGTGACTATTTGTGCAAAATGTAGACGAATTCTTATTTTGCACCAACTATTTAGAAAAGATTACAGCCTTCCATTTTAATTTTATAAGCTCTATTGTCACTGACACACAATGTGAGTAGCAGCTTTGGAACGACTCTTGGTATGTCCCCATGACCCTGAATAGAACATACACCAACTCGCCCACATAATCACCTTTTCTGGGCAGATACAGTAAAAATGCTGCAAGGAGCACTTTTAAAACCTGTTAGTTGAGAGCAGACTCTTTTTTTTGTATAGTCAAATGCTTTGTAAAAACTTCACAAAGGATAAAGCTCAATAACCAAAATGATCTTCACAAATAAGTTAAGCATCTGGATCCACCTGGTACTCGGTTTTAACAATGAATTCACTGAGGGCTCTGACCGTCCTGGCACAGGTAGCCAGGCCTATCCGAGGCTCTCGAAGACTCATTTGCCTTTACGCTTCACATTTTTATGGCACCTAAACCTTGTTCTAGGCATAGCTTTTTAATTCTCAAGACATTCTCTTTGAGCAAGTGGGAAATATCATTTATGGAAGCTTAAGTTAACTGAAAATTAAATTAACTTTGTATGAGGTAAAGTAACTTTGTGCAAGATAGCACAGAGTAAGTAAGAAAGGCAGAGGTTTCTCAACACACAGGGAGATAAGAACTTCTTCCTGGTATATTTCATTTTATATGGTATTTATGCTAAAAACATCTTCATTAACCTAAAGAACGTGCATATTATATAAGGGGAAAAATCGTCATTATCAAGTGATGTATTCCAAAGGAAATCTGCCAGGTCGAGAATTTCTTGTGATATTTTAATTATGAAGAAAATAAATACCTGTTTTTCATTGTCCGTGAGCCTGCTAAGAAATAATTTCTTTTTCCTTTCTTCCTTCTCTCTTTCTCTCTCTCCCTCCCTCCCACCCCCTACCTTTTTTTGGTACTGAGGATTGAATCTGGGGGTGCTTATCCACTGAGCCACATTCCCAGCCCTTTTATTTTTTATTTTGAGATAGAGTCTTGCTAAGTAGTTTTGAGTAGTCTTGAGTTTGCTAAATTCCTGAAGCTGGCCTCGAACTTTCAATCCTTCTGCCTCAGCCTTCCAAGTTGCTGGTGTGCTTCACCATGCCCTGCCCCCCCAGCCCCCCCCCCCCCATAATTCCTTAACAGGAGTAAAGATTCTCCCTGACCACTCACCCATCCTCATTTGCCAGTGGCAAAAACTAAAATGAGGTCAGAATATCGAGGAGGGCAAACCGAGTTAAAAAGGACAAGCAGACGGATCCCAGCAGAGTGGCCAGTGACCCCCAAACATTCCACGGGGCAAAAAGGGGCTTGGGACACAGGAGACTGACGAGGCCTCTGCTGTCACCACTTTTCCTTCTAAAGAGAAGACTCTTCCTTTTCCCCAGAGCTGTGGATTTTTATTTCATACGAAGGACACAGAATTTGGCCCATTTTAAAATAAGACTAAAACTTTCAGTATAAACCAATGATCACGTGTCTGACTCTAGATGGAGAGCCTTTCTCAGCTCCAAGGAGGCCTTTCTGATGAAGGAAGAGAGCACAGTAGCACCTTAGGCTTCCAGGAGAGCACAGGCCAAGCACCAGGTGGTCGAAGTTCTGTTATTGTCTCCCCAGCTGTTAAACTGAACCCACCTGCTCTTCATTTCCTTTCCCTGCGTAAAGATAAACCTAGATTAAATGATTCCTAATATCTCTTAATTTCAACAAATTTATAATTATAATCATAAACCCCTGAGCGGGGACGGATGTAAGAGAATATGGGGTAAAGATAACTGTCCTCTAAATTGTGTGAAGGTTCTGGAATGCACAGGAAAATGATTGTAGAATAATATGAGGATTTCCACTTTTAGCCAAGAAGTAAGAAGGACCAAACTTACCGCCCCATCCGAAACAACCTGACGTCTACACAAAATATATGAAATAACCATTTCCAAGACAAGGAAAATCAGACAACAGACAGTGCTCTCTGAGATGTGAAACGAATGAAGAGTGGCCATTGCCTTGGTATAGCCTCTGGGGCAGCGTGCAGTCGGAAGGAGCCCAGGGCCTCCTGAGCTGGTGTTGGGAGCAGGGAATCCAAGGCCAATGTGATTGGAGTTCACAAGACAGAATGCAAGACAGGGGAGCTGCCGAGAAGGGTGGCGGGGAGAGAGCACTCGGAAGTATTCAGAAGGGCCTTGTTGAGTCTTCAGCTGAGTGCCTAGGGATCAGTGTGTGTGTGTGTGAGGAAGTTTTCCCACGGTGTGAAAGGTCCACTGGATGAGGACACAGGCAATAGTCCTCAGAGCTCACAGGGGACTCAGTATATATGGTTCCTGTTCCCCCCAAACTGGTGGGGCATTGGGTCAGTACTGGAGCAGTCATCCCTAGACTGAAAGCTGCTCTGGTCCCATGGCAGTAATAGTGCAAAAACGGAGAGGAAAGAACTGGAAGCGTACTTTCGTGAGTTTCCTATACTATGTGATAAGTGGCATGATATCTCTTGAAGACTTTGGAAAGTTAAAAATCTAAAACACTGACTCAAGCAACAAAGACTTACAGTTTGTAAGGAAAAAAGGAGATTAAAAAGAGAGGAAAACGATGAGATGAAAATATTCAACTAATTCAGGAGATGGTAGAACAAGCAGGAAAACAGAGCAAATAACAGGTGAGAAGAATATGACACAAATAGCCACAGGCTAAAGTTTAACCCCAAACACACAAAAATCACATTAAATGTAAGCAGCCTAAAAACCCCAATTAAAAGGCAGATGTTTTTAGAATGTATGGAAAAGCAAAACTCAATGATATGTTGCTTATGAGAAACTCATGTTGAAAATATAGGCACTAATTAGTTGAAAGTAAAAGGATTGAAAAAGATACATGATGATAATAATAATCAAAACAAGAATATTTATGTTAATAATCAGGCAAAGCAGATTTCAGAACAAATAATATTACTATGGTTTTAAAATAAGGATGATTTCAAAATGATAAAGTAGTACTTCATCAAAAGGACTCAAAATCCCATACATTTGTGTTTTAATAAGAGATCATGAAGTTTCACAAAACAAGAACCAATAGAACTGAAAGGAGATAGAGGCAAACCCAGACTTAGAGTAGAAGAATTCAGCATTTATATTTCAACAATTTGTAGAACAGCAGACAACCAGGAAGAATACAGAAGATGTAAGCAATACTAACAACCAGGTTGGCCTGAGTGGTGTTACAGAACACTTCAACAACCTAACACTCAATTATTTTTTAAGGGCATTTACCAAGGTGGTCATATTCTGGGCTTTTTTTTTTAAGTCTTACAAAGGATCTAAGTTATGCAAAGTATATTCTTTGACCACAATAAGACTCAATTAGCAAGCAACAACAGAAATGTATATAGAAAATTCCCAAATATTTAGAAGCTAACATGCTTCTAAATAAACCCATGGGTTGAAGAAAGAGAAAAAAAAGTGGGGTGGGGGGAGGAATAAAAAGTATTTTCAGCTGAAATAAAATGAAAATGTTCTATATAAAAATTTGTGCAATGCCTAAAAGCAGCATTTAGACATTTTTGGGTACAAAATGACTATCAGAAAGAATAAAGTTGAAAATTATCTTAGCTTACACTTTAATAGACTAAAAAAAAAAAACGCAAATTAAATACAAAGTAATTGTATGAGCAGATCAATGCAGTGGATATGCTTCCTTCCAAACTGATAAAAAAGACACACATTATCAATATTAGGAATGAGAGAGGCAATCTAACTACAAATAGTTTTAAAATAATGGAGGATATTAAAAGAATAACCGGAAAATATTATGAACCACCTTATGTCTATATTTGACAAATTAGATGAACTAGAAAAAAAAATTCTTAAAAGCTACAAATTACCAAAGCTTAATCCAAAGAAATCAGTATCTGAATAAAACTTTACCTGTTAAAGAAATTAAAATTAACTCCAGATAGCTTCAATGATGAAAGTGACCAAACAGTTAAGGAAAAATAGCACCATTTGTTCACAAACTCATCCAGAAAATCGAATAGAAGGAGTATTTCCTAAATCATTCCACGAAGCTGACATTATTTTGATACCATAAGCCAAAGACATTAGAAGAAAGAAAAACTAGACACCAAAAGCCTCCATGGTTGTAGATGGAAACATTCTTAATGAAATTTTAGCAAATTTGATCCAACAATGCAGTAAAAAGATAACATATTATGAACAACTGGTATTTGACTTGGAAGTAAAAAGTTGGCTTGCCATTACAAAATTGATTCATGTAAATCATCACATTAGCAGACTTAAAAATTAAAACCATGTGATCACATTAATAGATGCAGAAAAGGCATTGAAAAAGTCCAACCCTGTCTTGATAAAACCTCTGTAAACGTAGAAGGTGCCCACCTGAATTGGCGATAAGGCATCTATCAAACTTAAACACCATGCTTAATGGTAAGAGGCTGAACTTTCTTCCTTTAAGATCAGGAAATTAAAGGAGGTATAAATATATAGATATACTGTGCCCTTTATTAATGTCAATTCTCTAGAAAAAATGATCTATTAACTCATAATAATGATAAATAAGCTGGAGAATCTACCCCAAGGTGCTAATAAACATGGTTGAAGACAGACCAACAATCCACTGTAAAGTAGCTAAAATATTTAAAAATCTTTGAAGATTTAAAATAGGTGCAGTTTTCAAATGCCCCAATAAATGGATGTAATTAATATTTGTGTACTAGGCAGCTATGTCCATACCAGATGATTAAGAAATTTTTGATGATTGACAATGAAGAATGAATAAAGAAAATGTGTTACACACACAAATGTGCGCGCGCGCACACACACACACACACACAGTGGTATATTATTCAGTCTTAAAAATGGAGGAATAAATTTTAGAACTCTACTATGTAGCATGGTGCCTGTAGTTAGTAATAAAGTTATATATTACACAATTGCTGAGAGGGCAGATTTTTAAATGTACTGAACACACTAAAAATAGTACACAAGGTAAAAGAATATTTTAGGGCTGGGGATTGTGGCTCAGTAGTAGAGCACTCGCCTGGCGCGTGCGAGGCCCTAGGTTCGATTCTCAGCACCACATAAAAATAAATAAATAAAAATAAAGGCATTGTGTACAACTAAAATAAATAAATATTTTTTAAAAAGAATATTTTAACTAGCTTGACTTATTCATTCCACAATATACACATATCACAATATCACATTGTACCATGTATTTATTACACAATTAATGGTAATTACTAACAAAATTAAGGAAGATTTATTGATTAAAGAATATCTCCTCTATGGAGACGCATGAGACTTACTTAAGCTGTAAGATATTCAGTCATTTATCCAATGAACATTTTTTATCTGCTACACATAAAAGCTGCAAAGACAGAAGGTCATGGCTCTTCCCTTTAACCCTATGTAGAGGAACACAAGTAAAAACGAGAATAAAATGAGAGAACTGTGTAAATGTTATGCTAGAGATCCCCAAGAAGGAGGGAGGATTAGAAGTGGGTGGGTGGAGGCTTTTTGTAAGATGCTTTTCTTGGTGGGGACTCAGCGAGAGCCTAAGCCTGCCACTCACTTTTCATAGGTATATATATATATATATATATATATATATATATATATATATATATATACATTTGCCAAGAATTGCTTTGTGGCTTAAGATATGGTCTATAGTAGAGAGAGATATGTGTGCTGCTGAGAAGAAAGTGTATTCATTCATAGATGGATGAAATTTTTTATATATGTTTGTTAGGTCTAACTTATTAATTGTATCTTTTAGTTCTATAGCATCTTTGTTTAGTTTTCTTTGGAGGATCTATGCAGTGATGAGAGAGATGTTTTAAAGTCACTCAGTATTATTGTTTTGTGGTCTATTTGATTCTTGTAATTGAGAAGAGTTTTATGATGTACGTAGATGTTCCATTGTTTGGGACATAAATAGTAATGATTGTTATGTTTTGCTGATGCATAAGTCTCTTAAGCAGTTTGAAATGTTCATCTCTGTCCCTTGGCTTGAAGCCCACCTTATCTGATATGAAGATAGAAGTCCATGCTTGCTTATGAGATCCATATGGATGAAATGTTTTTTTTTTTTTTCCATCCTTTTACCTTCATTCTGTGAATGTCTTTGACTATGAGGTGAGTCTCTTGGAGACATGATTGTGTTGGGTCTTTTTTTTTTAAGCCAGTATGCCAATCTGTGTCTTTTCATTGATGAGTTTAGGCCATTAATGTTCGAGATTATTATTTAGATATGATTTGTATTCCTGGAAATTTAGGTTTATTCCTTGTTTTAACTTTGAATTAGTTTCTACTTTGATTAACTATTGTTTTAGTGTAGTTCCTCCCTTTGCTGGTTCTCACTTTATTTTTCATATCTTCTTCATGAAATATTTTATAGAGTATGTTTTACTGTAGTGCAGGCTTTCTAGTTGTGATGACTTTTAACTTTTTTTTATCATGGAAGGTTTTTATTTCATTGTCAATTCTGAAGCTTAATTTTGCTGCATACAGAATTATTGGTTGACATCCATTTTCTTTCAGAGCTTTAGCTTTGAGGGTCTGTGTTGAGAAATCAGCTGAGATCTGGATTGGTTTCCTTCTAAATGTGACCTATTGTTTTTCTCTGACAGCCTTTAAAATATTGTACTTATTCTGCATGTTAGGCATTTTCATGATAATGTGACTTGGTGTGCAACCATTGTAATTTTGTATATTTTTGTATATTTCCTATACACTTCCTGTATTTGATTTTCTATTTCATTATTAAGATGTAAGGAATTTAAAAAAAGATTTAAGGAATTTTCAGACATTATTTCATTGAAAAGATTGTGCATTCCCTTGATTTGTATCTCCGAGCCTTCATTTATTCTAAAAAATCCTAAGTCTGATTGTTTCATGTTATCCCATATTTTTGGAAGTTTTTTTCATGGTCTCAATATTTTTTTTTTTCTCCGTGGTCAACTGTATTTTCAAGATGACATATTAGGTCTTCATTGCCTGAAACTCTGTCTTCCAAGTGGTCTAGTTCACTGGTGATGCTTTCCAATCAATTTTTAATTTGGTTGATTGATTCCTTTATTTTCAGGATTTCCAACTTATTCTTTTTCAGAATTGCTATCTCCTTATTGAAGTGATATTTCATTTCTTGTATTTTCTCTCTGATTTCATTTCTTTTACCTCATAGATCAATTTAACAATGAACTTTCTGAATTCCATCTCTGACATTTATTTCCACTGTGGTGTCAATGGAGTCTGTGGTTGAGGTATTCTGTGTTGTTTGGTATGGTTTGTTACCTTGCTTTTTCATATTATTTATGTGTCTACCCATCTACCTGGATGATCTGAAGCTGTAGAGTTTCTACCTTATGATTTATAGTGCCCCTCTATGTTACTAGCACTTTATAGATCTGGGGGGAGTCCAGTGATAACAATCTATGCCAACAATATATAGCAGTAGTCAAGGTACTTAGTTCCAATTTTGATATCTACAGTGTTAACTGGTACAATATGCAGAAATAGTAGGATCAGCAATTTCCATCAGTAAAAAAGAGGAAATAATCATGATTATATCTGACATGAAATCAAACAATAGGTGTTGTCTGTGATTCTCCTTATTAATTATTGCTGTGACCTTGGTGGTAGGGGCAGACATTATATACATCAATTCGTATTAAGAGGTGTTAATGATAGAGTTGAGTATGAAGAAAGAAGAAGTGACAGGAGGATAGAAAAGTGTCTGCAATTTCACAGGGTAATAGGGAAAATGCTGTGGTAACTTAGGATATGTTACTTATGAGAAAGGGGAAGAAAAAATAGAAGTAAGAAAATAATGGAGGAGAAAGAGAATGGAATTTGGCTGTCAGCAATAGGAAAAAGAGAGGTAGACAAGGGAAATAGAGTAGTGGCGAAGACTATCAGAACAAAATCAAAATGTGCTAATCAAAAACCCTAACCTTCAAAATATAGAGAATGGGAAAATAACACCTTCAAAAAAAGGCTAACAATAAGGAAAAAGAAACAAATATGTATAGGAGTCCTTGAATCAATCAGTACACATTCTAGTAAAGCATATACCAAATGTAAAAAATCAAAATCAAAATAAAACAAAAGGAGAGAGAGAGAGAGAGAGAGAGAGAGAGAGAGAGAGAGAGAGAGAGAATATCTTGGTGAAAAATTGAGAAATTAAGGAGTTGTTTTCACTATGGTGGATAAAATAATCAGTGAGCATATGTGTTTGTGGTGTGTGCCCAACTTATTATCTTTTTGTTTCTTGTTGAACTAAACATGGGAGTATGGACCATGGACTATTAAATCGTTCATTTTTATCTTGTCACTCACCGAGTTGAAGGTTGGGGTTTAAGACTTCCCAATTCCCTTCCTGGGAGATTGGTGTGGGTGAGCCAGGCAGGATGGCCAAGCATCTGGCTGGATCCGGCAGGCTTGGCTGTGACTGGGTGGTAAAGTGGCCGTTAGGTCTGGTGGTCCTACCTGGCCTGGGTGAGGCAGATCAGGGCTAGGCAATGGGCCTTGCTAGCCGGTGGTGAAGCTGTGGGCCGCACCCGGCAGGCCTGGCGGTGATAGGCTGGGCCATAGGCCTGTGGCAAAGCCATGGGCCTAGTAGGCAGAGCCATGGGCCAGGTTGGGGGCTGTGAGATATGGGGCTTAGGGGCTGAGTGGCCAGGGTGCAGGTGCCAGGCTGGTGCTGGACCTGACAGGAGCCAGGAACCTGGGGACCCGGGGAGAGTTCCAAGGACCAGGCTGGGACCCAGCAGGTTCCTGGACTGATTAGCCAGGTAAGTGGAGAGCTACGTGTCCTCATACCAACCTTTCAACCTCCTGACCTGTTGTTGCTGGTCTATGCCAGCTGCAGGGGAGAGCTGGGCTCTCTCTAGCCTCTCCAACTTCTGTTCCCCCAGCGAAATGCTCTCCCTTTATGATTTTCCACGAGTTCATTAGGCTCAGGAAGTCTTTAGCTAGGCTCAGGTAGGTTTACGCGGACCTAACTGAGAACTCAAAGATCTGGGTTTCCAGTCGCGTTGATGCTGCTGCGCCATCATCACAAGATGGTTCTGGATTTGGCTCTCTGCGAACGCTGGATAAACTCAGGGCAACTTTCCTTTTAGATCCATTGAATGAGGGGAACAGTCTCTGGTTCGGCTGGGGCAGACTGCACCCCCAGTCTCAGGATTTTTCACTCTAAACCTCGGGGAGAAGCAGTATTCCCACTGCTGGAGTTCTGGGTGGCTGAGCTAGGAGGAACGCTGTCTCACTCTAACCCCCCATCTCAGCCCTCCCCTGTCGCCTCTTGACCTCCTGACCTCTGGCTGCTGAAGCTCTCCTGTCTTGTCTCCACCAAGCCAACAGTCCATTCCAGAGGTACAGGGGAAGGTTTTTGGCCCCAGTGCCAGGTATAGGGTGTGAGATTCAATTACTACATCAATGGATTCCTTTCACTTTTCAGAAAACAAAATTTCTAGTTTGCAGTGCTTCTCTCAGCATGATGTGGAGTTCAAAAAGAGTGCCACGTAAGCACACAGATCAATGGCACTGCAGCCACGGGCTCTGTGACAGGCCAGGATCAGACATGACTTCTTGAAACACAAAATTCCAACACGAGAAAATGGGGTGAGGCCAGAGGGCATACCACCTGGTGGAAGATGGGTGTGTTCAAAAACAAGGAGGTATGAAGAAATATGGCTTATTGGAAAAAGATGAATGTCTGTGTGATACAGGGAAGAGAATAAATGTGTTCGTTCAGTCTTTTTAGTTAATACAATATTCTGCTTAATGACATAGAGGATTGTGTGTATTTCATTCATAGGTATCAAATTAGGATATAATAAAACACATTTGTATCAGTCAGGACTCAGGGAAAAAAAAAAGAAGAAAGAAAACTGCTGTAGATGCCTTAAGCAGAACAGGAATTTGGTGCTTTCAGTACTTGGAAAGACGGGAAAATTCTTGGGGCCTCTAGTTTGTCCCAGGGCTTCAGTGTATTTACATTTTTGATGTAAGAGGAACATTCAATGCCTCTGTTTGCTTGGGATTAGCACATGGCAGGCACTCTAGGAATGCTGAGTGAATCAGTGAATGTCTGTGAAGGTCAATATTTCATAAAGGTTCAGATGTGTACTCTTCTGCATTCTTGAGTCTCCTAAGATCCTTGCATGATGGCTTACCCGTAATTGGCTGCTCATGAAATTTGGTTGAATGGATTTGAGAGGAAAGCAAATAAATCTGATATTATTATAGTGATTCCAAATACAAGATCCTGATTTTTGTTGCTCTTTAGAAAGGTGTTTATATCATCTTGCAGTCACATCCAAGGCGTTCAGCGGTATTATACAGTTTCTGTAATAGTAAAGGGGAATTCCTTGTTTTTTATATCCAAAAACAATGTCAAAAAGACTTTTAAGTCATTGAATATTGAAGTCTTCGGGTTGAAGAAATGTGCCTGAACACATTTGATCTTTTTCAGGTTGGGTGGCTGCCTCAACACATACCCAGAAATGGAGGCAAACACTTGGCTAATAACATCCTAACTCCCCTTAATGTTTTTGTTTACTCCAGCCTTGCATGACCAGCAGCAGGGTAATTGCGTTAAGTTTGGGTAAAATAGTTCTCATCACACAGACCCACAGCAGGGCACAGGAAGTTAGCTTAACTAAACTGTATCTATTTCGGAATAGAAATACATGTGCTAAAATAAAAAGAGGAGAACATCGTTTTCACATTAAGGCATTAAAAAGCCAAATGGACTTGACTGGTGGGATCAGTTTAAGGTGAATGTCACCAATTAAAACTCTTGGTTAATTTGGGAATTTTGAGAGTTTTCTGGATGTGTATTATATGTAACATAATATTATATGTAATAATGCTGTATCATGTAAGATATATTGCAACATGTATCTTATATGTGATATAATACTGTATATATTATATAAACCCAAAATGAAATATACTTTTAATAATTTTTGAAGTGATTATTTCGTGGTATCAGGAAAATATTGCAATGTCTATTTATTCAAAACAGATGTTGAACTAGGAGTCAAAAGAAAACGACACCAAATGAGGTACTCGGTCTTTCTCTCACTTCCCTGAGTGATTTCATCTCCTGTTCTAAAAACAGGATAAAATGGAGGTGGTTTCACGTGCTTCTGCCTCCCACATATGGCCCAATCATTTTGATTGTTGGATTTAAAATATCCACTTGTAAATGAATCATTAATTCTATAAGGAGTCGGCGGCGTCTATTTTCCTGCACAGGTAACATTTTGTTTTGCAAGTAACAGAGTCACTTAGTATTTCGGGTTTGGCTTTTCTGATAATAAACCTCATTGCTCATAAATATGAGCAACACTTTTGGTTGCATGTTCCAATTTATTTTCCTTTTTTGAATCAATGCATCTCATTCTTTGCTTCAGTTTGCAACGTGACAAGCAGGGCCAATTAGGTCTCTCTAAAGATACACACTCGAGACCCTGATGGGGCTGTGTGTGGATTTCACTTCTAATAAGGCTCTGAACCTGACTTCTCTCTGATTCTTTTAAAATATTATATAAATCAGGATCACACAGTTTTCTACCGAACTGAGTTTCTAATAAAGGAATCTTTAAATGCTCTGAATCTCCCTCCCCTCTCCTCACCTTAACCAGGCACTCCTGGGGGGGACTGGCCAGCATGCCAGCTTTTCCAGGCAACTCTGGGGATTCCGTGTCACTCATCCCGTTCCTAAGGAAGGGGCTATTATCTGCGCGCCATTTTCATTAGGAATACAGTGGGAACATCTTTATTAGAAACGGAGAGTGGGCTTGATGCGCTCAGTTGTGCTAATGAGGGAAGGGTGTGAAGGAGAAGATAAGAGGAGCAAGTATTTAACTGGAAGTGTTCCACCGGCTTCTGCTTCATTTTATTTAATTGGATGAGAAACATTTTCTGCCTCTGAAAACAGCCAAATGTCCCAGATTGGGAGTTGAGAAGCCAGGATTTGAGGACATCATCGATAGTGGTGCTTCCTCTCCCTCTTCCTCCTCTCAGTGGGTGGCTGAGCAGCCTTGACTTTTGAAAAGGCACGTGGACTCTACCTATGTGGACATCCAGAGACATCTGAAAGATGTTCTTCTGAAGGACAAGGGGCAGGGTCTTCCCATAGCCAGTCTTGAAACAAACTGTGAACTAGGTAAATTCCATTTCCAAGCCTTTCAGGATCACTTTTTCTATTTCTCTTCCACTTTCAGCACTTCTAGGCTTTATATCTCCCCTGTATAAAAACTTCACTCTCTTGTATCCTCTCCATTAAAATTGGTACTAAATAATGTTATGAGTTCATAGGGTAGTCAGATTTAACAAATAACGAACATAACTGCATGCCCAGTTAAATTCTAATATAAGATATACAACAAATAAAATTTTAGTTGAAGCGTGTCCAATGCAATATTATTCTCTGTGTATCTGTGATTCAAGTTTAACTCGAGGCTGCTGGGTATTTTATCTGATAGTGCTATACATCAATGGGTTGTCAACTTATATTTCAAGCATCCCTAGAGTTCAGCAAAGGTGACTTGGAAATTTGGGAGGTGGTAAGTGGCTGCCATAAAAGTAAGAGGGGGTGGAGAAGACGAGGCATTGGGCTTCCTCCAATGTTCTAGTGGAGAAGTTCTGCTCTCATGATCTGAGTGCTGGCATTGGGTTTTCTATTTCATTTGCCATAAGGGCGTTGTTATTGAGATAAGAATGCTGGTTGGCATGGCTGATTTCTGTGTAGCTCTCCAGATCCCCTTCCTTCTTCCTCCACTCTGCTCTGGGCCCCAAAGGATTGACCATCCATCAGAGAGCTTATTTACCCTCTGGCCTCTGGAGAACTAGGGGTGGGAAATTGAAGGCAGTTAGAAAAGTGAGGCCAGCATATTAATTACCCTGGCTCTTTGCAGGGGAAAATTTAGTTATTTTTTAAAATTTTATGTCAGAAAGGAAATCTCTTGGCTGCATATAAAGAGGAATCTAACTCACTGTGGCTTATGCAAACAAAAATGTGTTTTTCTCACATATTAAAACTCTAGAGGTGGGAAGCTACTGGTGGTATTTCAGTGTCTCAGTATCAGACCCATGTCTCAGAGATCTTGTTGATATTTTTTTCATAGTTACAAAGATAACTGCTAAATCTCCAGCTATCAAGTACATATTCAAGGCAGAAAGACACAGGAAAGGAAGGAAGCTTCAATATCTGTCCCTTTATTAGGAAAGTAAGATTTCTTCAGAGTCTTTCTGTGGACTTCACTTGTACTCATGCTAGGTCATTCGAGGGTACCTATGGATGCATAGATGCTAGGAATCTCCTTTCTTTCTTCCCTCCTTCCTTCCTTCCTTCCTTCCTTCCTTCCTTCCTTCCTTCCTTCCTTTCTTTCTTTCTTTCTTTCTTTCTTTCTTTCTTTCTTTCTTTCTTTCTTTCTTTCTTTCTTTTTGCTTCAGCCTCTAAAAAAGTGGAAAAGAGAAAGGAGCAGGAAATGGGATTGACTTAATCAATTAACAATGTTCAGGGGAAATTCACTTTGACTAGAAATGTCTAAAAAGTCAATGCATCCAGGTATACAGATCTGACCACTGATGGGCTGGGGTTGTAGCTCAGTGGTAGAGTGCTTGCCTCACATACATGAGATCCTGGGTTCAATCCCGAGCACCATGTAAAAATAAATAAATAAAAATAAAGATATTGTGTCTATCTACAACTAAAAAAAAATATTAAAAAGAGATACGACCAGTGAAACTCCGCATCATGTACAACCACGAGAATGGGGTCCTAAGTTATACTCCATGAATGTATAATATGTCGAAATATACTCTACGGTCATTTATACCTAAAAATAATGAATAAAAAAAGAAAGAAGAGGAAAAAGTCAATGCATCCAGTTTTTAATGGAATAATTTACACTCTAATAGGCTTTTGAGGCAGTATTTCAGGTGAGAGTATTTCATTATCATCCCTTAATTTATAATATGTATGTGACTGTGTCTGTTCTTTAACTCTGACCAGGACTTGAAAGGCAAAATAATCTCAGTGGATTAAGACAAATTATATGCAAATTTGTCCATACCCCCTTTAGAATTTCATTTTTCTCTGATGACCTCTTCTCTGAACCATACAGTCAAAATCAGAGTAAAATCAACAGAAAACCATGGAAAAGAATTTGGGTGAGAAATCAATCCTCTAACTCATCTTTTCCCTTTTTTGCCATGTGGCCACAAAGTAGTGGTGTGTTCAGATAATTTTGCCCATCTGAACCATTCTTCCTTAAAGTGGAGTTCTACTGGACTAGTTGATCATGTTGTTTCACACATATTTATTGAACATCTACTATGTACCAATCACCAGGAATTATAGGGTGGTGATGATGTTGACTAAGTCCTTGCTCTTATGGAGTTTGCCCTCTGCCTAAAGGGCAGAGATGGCCAATCAGAAAATAGACCAACTGTAATAGATCTCAATTACTGATTGATACTATGTGGAGAAGTAAAATACAGTGAGGTGAGAGTAGGTGACCACTGCCTGTTTTCAGACAGGCCTATCTGTGGACACAGCATTGAAGCTGAGATCTGAAAATCTGGAAGCCCATCCCTGAGTGATGGGGCTCAATATCTCCACATGGAAGGAGCTACAATGAGAAGATCCCGAGGATGCTCAAGCTTGGCACACTTAAGCAGCAAAAAGAGAGAGTAGGAAAGAGATTGAATTTAACCATCATTCTATTTTCCATGGCTGTGTGTCCTGTTTCCTAGAAATGCACTTTCTCGCTAATCTTATCCCAGTGTATGTCAAATGGGACTATCCACAGCATACTGTCCTGGATAACTGAGGATCTCTTCCCTGGGCCGCAGGCTTAATGCTCCTGTGCACAAGCTCAGTATGAGGGTTGAGAATGCTGTCCTGGATGAACCCTGGTGCTGGGTATCATGCTGGTGACAGTTACAAAGAGATCCCTACTCCATAGTTCACAGTCCTATCGTCCCTACGCTCAATTATTCAACAGTTGTTCTCAAACTCTAGAGAAAATGAATTCTAGAGTCTCTGTCTTTGTAGTACTCACTCAGTCCTGACTACATAGCATTACTTCTGATTGCTTAAGGCTTCACGTGCCCTTAGTTAACACCCATGGGTATGATGTTGAGGGCCATAGTCCTTTTTTTTTTTTTTTTTTTTTTTAATTTTTTATTGATTATTTAAAGCATTACATAGCTCATGATATATCATCTTTCATACATTAGACTCAAATTGTGTTTTGAACTCCCATTTTCACCCCAAATATAGATTGCAGAATCACATCTGTTACATATTCACATTTTTACATAATGCCATATTAGTGACTGTTGTATTCTGCTACCTTTCCTATCCCCTACTATCCCCCCTCCCCTCCCCTCCCCTCCCATCTTCCCTCTCTATCTCCCCTGCTGTTGTTCAATTCTCTCCCTTTTTTTTCCCTCCCCCTTGCCCCTCATAGCCTCTTATAATTTTATGTATCCTTGAAGGTCTCCTACCATTTGGCCATAGTCCTTTAATGCCTGTCTGAACATGAAGCTTACATCTGCAGAGACTGGCCTGGGTCCCTGAGGAGTTTTGCATCTGTCTGCAACAAAACTGGAAATTGAGGCCAGAGAAAGAATTTCAGAAAGTTATGCAAGTTATTTCTTAAAAATATAAAAATAAGCTGAGATCCTTTTGAATTTCTTACCACAATGACACAATAAAACGACATTTAATTTAGAAAAAAAAAAAAAAACTCTTTGTAACCTTATGTCAGAAGCTGTTTTTTTTTTTTCCCTAATGAATATTTTCTTGGCCCTGAAATTTAAGGGCCTGGAAACCATGGCTTTAGCCTATGCTTTGTGACCTGCAGAGCCTTGTATTATCTCCTCTGAGGAAGCTTATGATTGAATACTAACCCCTCTCCTAGGATCCAGGTGTCACCTGTGGTGGAATGCATGTGCATGGGAGGAGAGTGGGTTTCAATGCTTGGCCTGTGTCACCCATGGCAACAAAGGCACCACCATCTCTAACTCCAGCTTACTTGCCTTGAGGGTTTGCTCTTCATATCTCTGCTTTTGTTATCTTCTAAAGATGTATTTTATTCTTAAATGACATATAGCATTAGTTTAAATGTATGCTTTTCTCTACTAAACAATGCATGGTATTTTTATCCTGAGTTTCTCAGTAGCATGTTTCATAAATAGTGGCTTAGATGTTGTCATACCTGTGCTTGCCTGATAAATAAGCTAAAAGGTACACTGTGTTTCCATTTCTGCTTTCTTGCTTCGATCTCCTTATTCATCCATTTACTCTGCACTAACTGAATGCTAAGTCCTGACTCTGGGTTTTGAAGGTCTTTATGAGGGATACACAGGCAAACAGATGATTGACCTGAGATGAGAGGGGTGGACTAGCTCTTTCTACCAACGGAAAGTCACAGAGGAGATGAAAAGGGAAATCTGATAAGCTACCCATTCTTTATGCCAGTTACTGTGAGAGAGAATTCTGCCATCATTTAAATGTTAGCTAGCAGTAACGTCTGGGATTGGTATCATGGAACTCTGGGCCTGAGAGTTTGTGATTAGAGCTGGGTCTGCTACTACCCAGTTGTGTGACCACCAAGATCAGGCTATCTAAGTACTTTGTATTTGCTTGTAAACCAGAGATAACATCACTATTATCTCTTCCTTCTCTTCCTTTCTTCTTCTCCCCCTACTCCCATTGCTTTGAAAAAGAAAAAAAGAAAGAAAGAAAGAAAGAAAGAAGGAAAGAAAGAAGGAAGGAAGGAAGGAAGGAAGGAAGGAAAGAAAGAAAGAAAGAAAGAAAGAAAGAAAGAAAGAAAGAAAGAAAGAAAGAAAGAAAGAAAGAAAGAAAGGACTCCATGTCACACACAGTTTCAGGCACCAGAGGTACAAAGATGATTGAGATCCAGTTTATCACGCAAATAAGAGATGGGTCTAAATATAGATGAATACAACATGAATGACACTTTAGAAGAATTCTTGTCACACAAATTTACTGGGATTGCATCAAGGAAAATTTGTGAGATTATTTTTAAATTGCACATGACAAGGGCTGGGGTAGGAATACTGGCAATGAGGAACTGGAGGAAGGGCAGAGATGGAGGCTGAAGACCAGGATTCCAAGACTCTAGAGCCCTATCATCCACCTATAGGGACTTTGGGGAAGACACACTTACTGGAAAGTCAGTTCATGAGTAATGAGTATATGTACATGTCTGAAAATTTTCAATTTTTGTGCATGGGGTTAAACTGACAGAGGAGGATTTATTTTGTTTATTAGAATCAAATCCACAAAGTACATTTAGAGGGAACTTCAGCAGTAAAGTTGTTTTCACATTGTCTCCTGAAAGCTGTTCTTTCTTCACCTTACAAAGATGTATATTAGCTTGAGCACATCTTTAAGAAAATATTGATGAGTGTCATGGAATTTTCTCCAGGAGCTATTACCATTCTCAATTAAAGATAGCACTGTCTGGTTTTGGTGATATTCACACATGCACACACACTGAGACCAATCATAGGAACTAGAACGGGCAGAGCTGGCTTCCTAAGCCCACCAACACCCGGAAGGAGAGTCTGAAAGTTGGCAGGGTATGGCTAGGCTACACCTGTGAGCTTCCTTTGAATATTTCTTAAGTCTTCCATGCTTGACACACCTGAGAACTTGCTGGAACACCTCAAGTATGTTCTGCTTTCTCATAGATCTCACCTCTTTTTGGTCAACCAGAGATCTTATCCATCAGTCTTTGCAGACTCTGGGCTCTCAGTCTCATTAGTAGGTCTGAGGAAATGTCTGGACAGGGAGGGAGTCAGGAAGCCCTGTGTGGAGTCTGGCTTTCCATAGTTCTCTGTTTTAACCCAGACAAAGCTTTGAACTCTCCGAGCTTCGTTTTCTTTAGTCATCAGTAGACATAGCATTATGTGCCTGTGTACCCACAGGCATGTTGTAAAGATCAAAATGAGATAATTTGTGGGGCAACATGTTTGAGAAATACAGAACACAATTATACAAACCCTCACACAGGGAATGTTTAGTCAGATGTGCACACGTACCTGCAGATGTTTGCTGCACCTATTTGTCCTAATGCCAACTGGGAACCCAAGGGTGTCTTCACACTGCAGCAAGATGCCCAAAAGTCCTGGGTAGGAAACCAGGTTCTGTATTGAGTGCCTCGTGTTCCCTTCATGAAAGTGTGGGAAATGTTTGGTTCACCATTCCACTATTAATCTTGGTGTTAACTCGAGGTTTCCTGGTTTAGTCTTGCCAGGTAAGGCAGGATGTTCAGAGCAAAGAGTGGAGAAGTTAACCTGTGTCTCCTGAACTTTGGATTTTCTTAGTAGGGCTCCCATTACCTGGGCTTGATGAGCCCAGTTAGACTTGCTTTGAAAACCAAGTGCATCCAAAGAGGTGGCCAATGCTTCCCCTTTCTGCTCTGTGCTTGGTCACTGTGAGAATGAACCTACCGCACGTCTGTCTGACTCAAACATTTTTATTTTGTGCTTCCATAACATGGGGCATGATTTTATTTCATACGTATCACTTTATGTTCCAATTTGAAAAAAAAACTTGATTATCTTATCAGACTCACCTGGAAGGGGAGGTCTGATTTGTATTTGAGTCCTCCACCTGCAACATCTGAAAGATCTCTGTTTATTGAGTGAGTGAATGTGAACTATATGAGTGAAATGTTCTTGCCTGATTTATGGGTTCTTCTTCCTTGCTTCCCCCAATTTCCTTTATTTGCCTCTTCCAACATGGAGCTCCTGGAAGGCCCTCATAAACATTTGTTTTACCAACAGGAGAACAGAGGTTTGTTTTTTTTTTTGTTTTTTGTTTTTTTTTTTTTTTTGCTGAATTTGGTAGAATGAGTGATAATATTCATCTGGTCTACTTCCCCACATCTGCCAACATTGGGAACTATCTTCCTTTGTGGCCCCAAAGAGCTACCCTTCCGAAGTGGCAGATGATGCCCTGACCTGATGGTTTGGGGAATGTGGCTCCATTTTTAGCCACAATATTGAATTGTGTTGTGGCCATAAAGAATTGCTACCCTTTCCTTAAATGAGGGTGGAGACCATTTCCTCTCCTTTCTTTAAAGTTGTTATGAAGATTAATGAGGTAATGTCCATGAAGCACCCTGGAAGAAAGGTACTAAATACTGAGTATTATGGTAACGTTGCTTCCATCTGTGTGGCCCCTGGGTGCAGCTCATCCAGGCTGGATGGCCAGGTAGGAGGGTTGTGGGAGAAGTGCCTTGGGACAGGGGGGTCTGCACATTGCTGACTGCTGAGCCTGAGCCAGGGGTCTTCTCTGTGCTTCCTATCTACAAAAAGATGTAATAACATTGCACTTGCCTTGAATCAAAAGGGTGTGTGGAAAATTAATGAGTTTGTTTTTCTAAAGCGGATGGGTCCTTGGATAAAAAGCTTTGCAAAACCACAAGATATTATTTCAATCCCAAGTTCCTGCTTCTCTCTTTTTTTCTTTCAGAAGGATATTCAGTGAGCTTATCACCTTCTCAAGATTTTTTTTTAATTACCCTTAACTGGGTCTTTTATGTATTGCTGTATACTTCTATCTAACTGCTTTGTCTCCCTCCAGTTGGAATTTTCTGTCATTTTTCTATTTGTTTGCTTATAAACCAACAATCCAACAAGCAGTCTTTGGACAATTCTCTGTCTCAGTTTTTATTTTATTTTATTTTTTTATTGAGGCATTATTTTTATAAGTCATTGTCTTTTGGAAATGTGTTTACTTATTAGTTTGTAAGTGGCTCCCATCACACATTGCACCTGGGTGACTTTTTATTAATTAGAATAACAATGTCATGAGAAATGAATAGGTTGTTTGTACCTTTTTTTTCAGTGACACTGCAAGTAAATCTAGTGTGTAGTACTGAATAATTGTCTATTACAAATCAGAAGAGAGCAGTGAAATGAGAACAGTCTATATAATCTTGTGCTTAGGAAGCTTTCTAGAATTTTACTGGATAAATGTCATTCAGAGTTTATATTATGACTTTTAAAGAAATAATATTAAATCAATTATAATACACAATACATATAAATAGTACATAATTCTTTGCACCAAGATTTCCTCCTTGTAAGTAAAGCACTGAAAAGGCAAGAGTTGTCTATATAACAGCACATTTTAATTCAGAATTATAAGTATTTTAAGCAATCAGAAGTAGTTGAATGCTTATTCTGTGTCTGACAGTATGGATTAGCCTAAACACTTCAAATCCACCAGATAGTTGCCACAACTCGACTCCTGGGTTTCAGTGGAAAGACAAAGACAATGGAACAAGTATCAGCATCCTGTCAACAACGGGTCCTATCTATCAACTTCTAAGGCAAGGAAAGGATTTGTTTAACTGAAGTTGCCATGTTAAAGATCTTCATTGCTCAAAAATAAACTCTGCTTTATCCATTTAGACACAGACTTGTTCTGTACTCACAAGGAAAATAATCACTATTTGAGAATTATATTGCTAACTCTGTAGACATATGAATATGCTTTTGCTGATCTAAATGGAACTCACCATCTTTGAGAAAAAAGAACTGAAAAGCTGAAATATTGTGAGGTTAATTGATTATACAAGGTCGTGTGATTAATAATAGGACCAAGTCCTAAGTATCTTGGTTTGGGGGTCTTATTAATACCAAAAATATTAAGTTTTTGTTGGAAACATCTAGTCAGTAACTCATACTTATGGGATGACTATTGTTCCATAGGGAGACAGAAACCAGGCACTCAAGTAAGGGCAGAATACTACTCTAATATGAAAGGATGATTTGTCAGTAGGACTCTGACATACTTCTTCATTTTTCTCATCTTGCAAATTCAAAAATTTTACTGGTTTATCTCTACTTGCCTGTTAGTACTAGGATTCTGATTTTATGCATGAGATCAAACCACAAAGTTGGTGTCACAGACATGTTTGCATGGTGTCTCATTCTTTTCCTGTTAATATGTTTTAAAAATCTCCAATAGTTATAAAGCCTGACACAAGCCAAGTAGTTAATGTTTTTTGAGATGAATTCTCCTTTGCAGAAGTATGCAGGATTATGTCATGGAATTTGGTTACAAGAAATATACTAGATATTAGATTTACTATTTGTAGGAACAGAATGTATACAATATCTATAATATGAAGATATATATTTTTCCAAGTAACATGTCAAAAGGAAGATAATCTTTTCCCTTCATGGGCCACACACTATTTGATCTGAGTCACAGGTTTTTGTATGTGGTGTCTTCTTTCAGGATGCTTCTTATCTTTCATAGCTGCCATTTTGATGAAAATCTTGCCTGACAAAGGAAAATATATAGAGATCACTAATCTCTTTTGTTAAAAGAAATACAAGAAAATCATTTTCTGGAATTTTCATCAAAATCATTTTCTGTAAAAGCAATAACATTAAAAATGTTGGTGGTCTAATATACATTTTGTTGGAAAGGTTTCTCTGTTTGGAATATTAAATTAGGCATGAATTCCTGTGGAGGATAGGGAGGTCAAAAATGTGTTCTCACTATACTCACATGTACAAAGGAAATATAGCTTTAGTGTTTTCTATAAAGTAAACTTCTTCTCCTTATGAACCCACCCCCTGATAGGTCCCAGGAAACTTACATCTGTCAATTAATAAGGGCCCAACATCTTCTGGCTTACACAGCTTTCTTTCAGTCCAATGAAAGTTCATTTCCTTTTGTTTAAATGGTCTCTCTCTCTCTATTTGGTTGATCTGGGAAAGTGTCCCCAATTTTCAAAGATCTGTTCCATTTATTAGTTTTTCTACAAGGTGGCACTGGGATGGAGGTCTGAGGGTTTTACTCTATACATGGGGCACTGGAGGAGCCGATCCTTGTGCATCCCTATTTTGGAGTGGCTGGACTGTAGACTGCTGTGCTGGTTTGAGCAGGCGCCTTGGCACTGCGTGGGCTCCTGATGCTGGAGAGGGTGACTTGATTACCTGCAGCAGGGCTCTGCACACCCTGCAGCCTCTGTCCTCTCCCTCACAGCATCAGCGAGTCCTCTAGCACCCGCCACACCTTCATGGCCCTTGAAGTCAGCAAAGAGAAGTTAGAGAGATTAGTGTAAGCCTCCTGGCACCACCATCACCACCATGTTGAATAAAGCATCCAGCCAAAAGCTGCGGTATATCTCCAACAGCCTGCCCCAATGTCCCAAGCTCCTTCTTATATATCTTCTCTTTTCCACAGCCAGCTCCCCCACTCAAGGCTGCCCCTTGAGGGTTGTGAGACAACATTTCTTTTACTTCTCTGTCTGAGCACTTGATTTTCCCTAAGTCATAACACTCTCCTGATTTTGTTCTTACAGCTCCATCCTAAAGGCTAGATAGAGAGCAGGAGAGAAACCAGCACCCAACCAAGTACCACAAATGACAGAACATCTCCAAACCAACGTGTTGGCTTCCTTTTTTTAATGGACCTGTATAAAGCCCCTCTCCTCCTCCTTCCTATACCCCTCTCTTCTGTTCCTCCCCCTTACTCCAGTTCTTCTCACCTCCCCTTTTCTCCTTTCCCTTCCTCCTCCTCCTTTACCTTTTTTTTTCATTCTCTTTTTCCTCTATTCATCTTTTCTTTCTTTCTTCCCCTTTTCTCTCTGATCTTTCTGCTGGCAGTCCTTTTGCAAATTAATTGACTTTTTTACATATAGTCCTATACTTTTTAAAAGTTAATGTATGTATTTGTTTTAATTTGTTATGCATGACAGCAGAATGTATTTCAATTCACGTTACACAGAGAGCATGATTTTTCATGTCTCTGATTGTACACAAAGCAGAGTCACACCATTCTTGTCTTCATACATGTACTTAGGGTAATGATGTCCATCTCATTCCACCATCTTTCCTGCCCCCTGTCCCCTTCCTTCCCCTCCCTCCCCTTTTCCCTATCTAAAGTTCCTCCATTCCTCCCATGCTCCTTGCCCCATCCCCATTATGGATCAGCATCCTCATATCAGAGAAGACATTTGGCATTTGGTTTTGGAGGATTAGCTTACTTCACTTAGCATAATATTCTCCAACTCCATCCATTTATGGTTCTACACTTTTAAAGTAGGGAAAATAAAACTTAAATCCATTATTATTCTCCCAGAATCATAAAGAAATAATTAGTTAGCAGTTATAGATAATTTTGAACAACTTGGATAAAATTAGCAGCACAGAGGTTATTAATATTTTTCAAAGTATTGGACTTTGAAGAAGCTATAAGGGCAATAGATGACCCTATTACACAGAGTGCACTTAGGAGATGAATAAGATGTCTTCTGACCTGGATTTCTGAGACCAAAAGAGGCAGAGAGGAACTAAACAAATATGCAAAGTTACTCTTATTTAGGAAATACAAAACTAATTTATGTTCTTTATCTGAAAGTATGGTTATCAGTTGGTGAGATCTTCTTCAGAACATATTTTTTAAATTTTCATAAATCTCAAACATACATACAGAAATGTATTTGAGAGGCATGTAGCATAAGGTATGATCTCATACTGAAACATAGCCACGTAACCACACCCAAGTCAAGAAATTAAACAGTACCAGTACCTCAGAAGCCCATTGTCTGCTCTTGTAAGTATTATCATCCCAAGGTAACCACACCTGAATTTCTACTATCAGGTATCAGTTTCATCTCTTTTAAAACTTGATTTAGAGGGCTGGGGATGTGCTAAGTGGTAGAGTGCTTGCCTAGCATGCATGAGGCCCTCGGTTAAACCCAGCACCTCAAAAACAAACAAAAAACTGCTTTGGATGGGGCCATAGAATATGTCACACCCTTTGTGTCTGTCTTCTTCTGCCAACCACGTTTGTTTATGAGCTTCTCGCATTTTCCTGTGAATAACTGTGCACCCTCCATCCTCACTGATATACAAAGTTGTTCCAGTTTTTTTGTGCTTCTGCATAGTGTTGTTTCACACATTCTTTTATGTAGCTTTTGGTGAACACATGTGTATTTGCTGCCAAGTGTATTTATGTGGACTTGGAAGACAAAGGAGAGGTCTCTGCTGGGAATGTGAAATTGGGAATTGCCATCAGAACAGAGACGATTAGGTAGGGAGACAGAGCAAAGGATCTTGGCCCATGTCATGGTAAAATTTGAAAGTTGAGTCTGAGAAAATACTAGCAGATAAAATTCCTTTTTGCATTTGGATTTTGGATGTCCTCTGAAGTTCCTCCTTCTTTTCTGTCCTTCCCAGTGACTTAAATTCCATATTCCCTCTTAGGGACTATCCCATTTCAAACTTTCTTCACCTCTCTCATGTCCTCCCCACAGATCTGTATCTATTCCCAGTCATTCAGCCACTGTTACGCTGTCTTCCAAGGAGACAAAGAATTTGAAACTAATCTCTTATGTTGAGAGATGGAGAAAAACCAGCCATACAGGGGAAGTTCATGGTTAACACAGGAACATTTAAAATACATCTATCATTGATACATCTATCATATCTACCTATCCATCCATCTGTCATGTCTATCTATGCACCTATTATCTATCATCTATTCTTTCTATCTATCATCTATCTGTCATGTCTATCTATGCACCTATTATCTATCATCTATTCTTTCTATCTATCATCTATCTATCTATCTATCTATCTATCTATCTAATCATCTATCATTTTTTGTTTACCAACATGAACTAGTTTGGTTATAAAAATTAAAATATTACAGAAATATATAATGTATACATGAAGATTCCATGTCATGTCCTCTATACTTCCACAACTACTGATTTGCATTATTTGCAGAATCTTGTCTCTATTTTCTTCATTACTTCCATCTCAGCAAAACTGTTACCATACTGTTAAGTCCTGTCACTTGTTCTATTCATTTACTGTGGTTGGGGCATCTTTGTATAATTTAATGATTAACCTAAGGTTCTTATTGTGATATGTTGGTTATTTTCATCTTATTCTAAATGGTGTCTCTGGTGGTAGAAATTTTGAGCAAAGAAGAATAACACTACAGTGGGCAAGGAAGTGGAAATTCTGAGGTCTAGCAGGCTATCCACTGATTTTCCCTGCCCAGCTGGATATCAGATATGAAACTCCATAGCTTTTACCTTACAAAAATATTAATTTGTGTTTAGTAAATTCACAGATTTCAATGAAGGTGAATAGCTTGAGTATGATCTTTCTACTTCATCTCTTCAATGAATTAAATTGTTTCACTTTCCTTATTTCAACTCTGTGGCCTTCAGAAATTATTTCTACTCACCGTGGAATGACGTTTTTGTCTGTTTTGTTGGTGAGATCTGTTAGTAGCACCAAACTAGCAATCAGTGCTTAGGTTCTACTGTCAGAAAACCTGTGGTTGAATCATAGGACCAGTGTAACTTAGCCTTGTGTTGCTGGGCTAGTGACAGTATTTTTTTCCCCTGGGTTTCTATATCTATAAAATAGGCAGACCACATAAATGATACAGTAACAATGGTATTTACCCCATGAAATATTGCTATGGAAAGGGCTTAAAAATGTAGGCTGTTTTACTGTCTTTTGGTATTTTTTGTGATGATCTTTATCACTTTCAAGTTGTCTCATTGGTCAGGAAGCAAGGTCTGCTACTGAGACCGGACACTACAATTCTCAGGAAGCTGGCTCTGAAATCAGTTTGCCTGAGTCTGCTTCCTAGCTGTGTGGCCTTGAGTAAGTTACTTACTCTCCTTGTTCTTCCCTCCTCTTGTGTGTGGAATGGAGTCATAGCTACTATTGCATAGCTATTACTACTATTTGGAGAATTAAAGGGTACAATCCACGGCAATCATTTAGTACTAAAATGTTCAATGTGAAGCCACTTGCTACATACGGCTATTGAGCCCTTGAAATGCAGCAAGTCAATTATGTATCAAAAAAGATAACATTTTCAATAGAGTGTTAAATAAAATGTTGTTAAAATTAATTTCACTTTTTTTCTTTCTTTTTTTTAAATGTGGCCACTAGTAAATTTGATGCTGTTTATGTGACTTTCCTTTGTGACTTATTTCATTTATTTTCTGGAAAGTTCCATCTAACATACAGCTATCACTCAAATATTTAGCTGTTACTTTGGGAATACTTCTTACTTCCAGATAGACAACAACAATAACAAAATGCTCATATTATATATCTCTCTGTGGTCTATTTGTCTCTGTGTCCACAGTAAAGAAATCATCATGGTATCATCAGCGGCAGTGGAGGTACAAGTTCAACTCGGATGTGGGGAAGTGAGGTCCCGCGTTTGGCTCACCGCGAGGAATGCTTCTGGTGTGATCAAATCAAGGTTTTTCTCCAACAGTGGACTGAGTAATGATTGCAAACTAATAACAGCATGTGTAATGCACTTTGCTTTGCAGTAACGGCTTTCTACCAGCTGTTTCCTTTAGCAGTTGTTCATTTCAAGTAGGTACCAATGCCGCTGCCAGTATCTGAGATGCTAGAAAGCAATTTCAATTCTTTGCTTAAAATCGAAATCTGTATTTTTTTTTTTTACATTTTTTTCCTAAGGGCCCTTCAAAATCTACATAGCTCTAAGGCTAATTTCATAGCACCCTTTCTGGTCTTTTTTTTTTTCCGAAAAAAAAAAAAAAAGTCTTTTGAAGATGATACACAGAATGGTACAAAATCTCAAGTTTAATTAAGCTTTAGCAAAAATATCCGTTAACCATTACATTTGTTTCTTGCTTTATTCCCTCATAGCCTGCAACTCTTCTGAAGTACACTTTAAAGTAGAGATTCAATAGAGCCATTTAGAATAGTCGTTACTGTAGATTAAATAACTATTCCCATCTGGATCATGAAATATATAATCTGTATTTCTCTCTGGATAATAAATACAGTAAGTAACTACTTAACATCCCCGAGGCCATCACTTGTGTTTGTTCTGGTGAGTTTTTTCTTTATTATCTATCAATGAGGTCTTTTCATTAACTCTTTCTTTGCAAAGAAACTTGTCCTGTGGGTTTACTGCTACCAAGAAAGGCATTACTGTGGCTCCTATGTACTTAGCAGGCTTCAGACACGTAGTGGTGTCTAGTAATAATGGTTGGAATTTATTGAGACCTTACTATGTTGTTGGCCCCAAACCACAGAGAAATGCTAAACGATTTCATGCTAAACATGATCTCATGTAAATCTTTTCTAAAACCATTATAGGGGCATTTTTACCCAAACTGAGATTCACAATCCTATAGCCTATAAGTGGTAAAACCGAAATTCTAATCTATATTTATTTGACTCAACTTCTTCCCTGCTAAGTCAGGGGCTGCAAACAAGTGTGAGTTCTTCAGGGGCTGGGCTGGATGATTCTGAGATTCAGGGGAATGATATTGGAGCACAGGGAATAATGAGTTAGGATGCTTATTTTGATAGTTTCTGTTTGTGTTTCACTGCATAGAAGATAAATCAATATGATAATGTCTGTATGAAAGAGCTTCACAAGTTTACAGGTTTGGGGAATGTATGCTTAATTTTTTTTTTCTGGTAAGGTTTTTTGCCACCAAAATGAGCCCCACATTTTACCACAGCCTTAGAAGAACAAAGGCAATTGCACCATCCACACAAAAACTCTAGCACAGGCAATATAGCACGGCAATCAATACGATCCAACATTTGAAAATGACAACAGTCTTTTGATAAAGTATTCTTTTTTGTCCTTTTCTTGACTACAACTTAAGAGAAGCTCCGTATTCAGGAGGTACTCTCCTGTGGGGTTCAAGGAATTTTTCTCAAATCTGTTCTAAGTGAATAGAAATTGGCAGAGAAGGCTGTGGTGACTTTGATTGCCTTGGGTGCTAATTATTCCCTGCAACTAGCACAAAGTTGCTTTGTGTTTCACCGTCTATACTGCAGGTTGGATGCAGAGGAAACATGGAACTGCAGGGAGGTTACAATATAGGGGGGAAAAGACTCTATTTATCACCAGCAACCAAAGAAAAAGGACAATCCTTGTTTCCTTTTCTTAGGGATTTCAGCATTTTCTTTCTCTATCTCTTCTTAATCCTCTTTATCCCCCCCTTTTTTTTTTGAGAGAGAGAGAGAACCTTTCTTCAATCCCTCACAATACAATCCTCCCCTTCCCTTCAGGAATGCTTGATCTCTAGTCCACTGGTTTGGTTTCAGAACTCCCTACACCAAAATAATCCATGTATATAGTAAATCCCAGCAGCAAAAGTCCAGAAATTTAAGTTATAAGGACTCCAACAGATCAATTCAGAGTGGGATTTATATTCTAACTGCTGTTCCTGAAACCTTTTTCCATTAGCAGGAGGTAAAAACATGTTGCCTGTGTTCTTCTGGTCTCCCTGTGGGGACCCTGGGATGGAACCCCTATGCATACATATTCCTCCAAAGGATAGTTATTCTCCAACACGGCGGAACTTAAATCCATGCCGAGCAAGAGAAATATTATTTAGAAACCATGTTATCTGCAAAGATTGCTGTTGTCACAATATAAATAATATTTTGCAAAACTATCAAGGTCTTTGTTTCTTCAGGTAGCAAACCCCTTCTATCAGCTTCAGTTTGGTTGAATTCATCAATTTCTTCTTTTGATATACAGTTTGAGTCAGGAACTAAGATCCTAAGTATACTTCATAAAACAGGGCTTGTCCTCAAGTACCTTACAAACTAGAACAGATATACATAAAATACTAAAACACAGTATATTAAGTTGTATAGTTATATGAAAAACTTTGCAAGTATTCTGCAAAATGGAGGCATTTTTCCTTGGGGGGGTAGAGAATGGCTTATGGAGGAGAGGATAATGGTGCCAGGGCCGGGAAGGATTGCTAGGCAGGGCTAGAGGTAAGACAGCATGAAAGTCAAGATAAACCTGCTCCTTGCTCACAGGTCCCAGCTTAAAGTATCCCATTTCTGTCTAAAATTGACCCTCTGCCAATATCACTTCCAAAATTAGAACTTTTTTCTTATACTGGGTGATAACAGTAACCACCACTCATTTGGAAGTTTTCCTATTCTATCTAGCCTTAAAGTTATTTTTTTAGCTATATAGGTCCAACATTTCCTCAAGAGAGAGATTATATACAGACTGACAGAGTCACACATATGTGGGGAAATGTTTCTCTCCAACCCATGGGACCCAGCCTGGGGATTTGCATATGGCAGACATTTAAACAAGGTTTGTTGATTACAATAAAAGTCCAGGTCCCTGATCATGTGGAAAGCCACATATAGAACTGGAAAACTCTGATGTTGGCATTATATTTGGGAGAGAATGCAAAATCAAAACTGAAGAGAGTAGCATAAAACAAAGTATTCCCCATGCACACTCCTCACAAGTCTTATTCCTCTCAGGAATTTTGCAAGAACCATTACCTCTCAAGTCTTTGATCACATGTCTGTAAGGAGGACGTTGCTACTTCCTCCTCGCTGAAAAATTTGTTATGAGGAGGGAACTAGGGAAAGGATAGGAGCTGAATCACAGGCCAGGATGTAGGATTAGGAACAGTTTTCTAGGTCTGCCATCATAAAGTGGTATCGATGAAATGGCTTAAACAACAGCAATTAATTTTTTTCACTATTCTGAAGGTTAGAAGTCTTGGATCAAGACGTCTCCAGGGCCAGTTTCTTGTGAAGCTGCTCTTCCTAGCCTGAAGGTGGCCATCTTCTTCTTGTGCCCTCATGGTCCTCCCTCTGTGCGTGTCTGTGACCTTATGTCCTCTTGTTATAAAGACACCAGTCATACTGTATTAGGGTCCATTCTAATGGCTTCACTTTAACATATCTCTTTAAAGTCCCTGTGTCTAAATATAGTCCTATTCTGAGACACTGGGGGTTAGAACTTCAACATATGAATCCAGTCCATAACAGGGGCTAAGGGCTAAGGGCACCAGGGTGGGAAGAGAGGATGAAAGCAGAAGAGGGACTAGAGAGCCTCAGGGATCAGTATGACAGTGACTCAACTGGGATTAGAGCTGGGGACCCATGGGGGTTTATTGAGCAACCGAGGACCAACCAAAGAGTCTCAGCACAGTGTTAGTGGTCAATCCAGGAAAAATGAGGTTCCCAGATCTCTTTTCAAGGTTCTCATCTTGTAACAGGTGCAAGTCAATCAAGGTGTTGCTCACCCACATCTACTGGGAAAAAAGATGGCCAGGTTGGGTGTAGGGGTGGGGGCTTCTGGCCTTGATAACAAGCACGGGGTGCAGGAAATGTGGTAACCTAAGGAACTGACAAGAGCATCAAACCACAGGGGCTGAGAGAGAAGCAAAGATATTCATGTAAAGAGGTGGCCCTAGGTGTGACAGGCTAACCAGGCAGCTGCAGAGGCAGAGCCAAGGGGAGATTACTCGGGCAGCAACATGGTGGGGACAGGACTTCTCATAGGTGATGTGTGACCAGTCCTGTGCATACCCAGTGAGTTGGGAAAGCTCTTGAGCTGGTTCAGGGGAGGTGGCAAGACATTGACTCTGCAGCACTCAGTGGTCATCTCATCAGTCGTTTTTAAGATACAAGTCTTCTTTTTAAGGCCAAGGGGTCTGTTTAATAAGAGTAAATTGAATGGGTGAAGATTATCAGGAAAAGTAGAATAATAGGTCACTAGAACTGGAAAGGCTTGCCTTCAGAGAAGTGATCTTTGAACTTAAGCATGCAACTGAATCCCCTGGAGGACAGGGAAGACAGATTGCTGGGCCCCAACACCCAGATTTTTTAATTCAGTTGGTCTGGAGCCAGGCCTGAGAATTTGCATTTCTAACAAGTATCTAGATGATGCTAATACTTGCTGGTCTATGGAACACACACTGCTTTAAATGGGTGACTTTCAACCCTGGATGCATATTGGGTCATTTGGGACACTTTAAAAATAAGACGAAAAACCAAACAAACCCAGGTTTCATTCCAGCCAATTAAATATAAGTTAATAAAAGTGCGACTCTAACATCACAACTGTTTGTTTATAGTTACTCAGAAGATTCCATCTCAGATATGCCTGAGATCAAGTTGTTTCAAACTTCCTTAGTTTCACAATTTAGTGGGAGATGACTGCCTGCCACTGGAATGGGAAATGTTGCCCTGCATGTCGCTTACAACATTGATTAACTATATTCTCATTTTACAATTCAGGAAAAGGAGACATGAATTTACAATCATAATTTCTTGACAAGAGAGTATAGAGTTAAGGACCCTCTAATGGTCTGAGGTGGCTAAATTCATGGAAGGTAAGAGTTGTCTCAAGATTGGCTGAAAAATGTTTAGGTTCTTATTGATAATAATGGAACAGCTAATCTTGCTTGTCTAAAGGGGAAAAGATGTGCAATGAAGAGAACAGATTTATGTAGTAACTCAAGCACAATCAATCTGACCCTAGCATTCATTCATACCACAGTTGCAACATGATTGGAGAGTGGATTTCGACTAATGCTTAATATCTGTGTGCCTATGGAAGGGATATCACAGCAGAAGAAGAGATGTCACTTCATGGAAAAGTAATAAGTTGAAGGCCAACATTAATGTTCTATTAGACCATTTGGACAATGTGGGGTAGCTAATGTATTATGTGGTGAGAATACAACTAAGGTTAGTATCTTATGCCACCATGGAAAGTTTTTTTTCCCCCTGTTTGTGAGATGCATACAGCTACCAATTAACAATCCTCAATCCTAGAAATCCTCACAATTACCATGGAGAAAGAGCCCATGACCATTTACCGGCATCGAAGGGTCATGCAGCATGTTCCACTGAGAGCAAAATCGCTACCAATTTTGGCAGTGGGGAAGTTATTTGCTGCTTAGCACTTGCTCTGCAATCTCTGTGCTGCAAAGCAAGAAATAAATAAGGTTTAGTGATGTAGAGAGCAATAAATAGCACATAAGGAGTGAGAATTGCTTTAATTTCCTCTGTGCTAGTCCCAAAGTCAGAAAATGTTCTTGAGCTCCTTAAAGGGGGCAAAGGATTTGGGAGACTGGCTTTGACGGCGGGTGTTTTCAATTTGATTTTCCTTTACAGGTTGGGAAAAAAAAGCCCCCAGAGGGAGGTATTCATGTGAAAGCAAAATGAAAAATTAATGGAAGTTTAGGAATCAAATTAATTTTCTTCATAACCTAGTATTGCACTCACTTTTAACTGTTGACTGAGCTTTCCTCCTGTCCCTTCTTCCTGCCAAAGAGACCTCTCTCCACCCTTTTGAGATCTCCATTTTCCTCTCTTTGGCCAACCGACAACAAGAGCTGGTTTAGGTCCATCTCTGGGTCTCATTTCTCTTGTGAATGCATCATATAGACGTGGCATCTGGTGAGGTTCAGGCTAGGGAAGTGGGAGAGGAGACTGCCAGGAAAGGGTACTTGATCGGAAGGAGGCAAGCAGAAAGGTGTCTTTTTCTTGGGTGTGGTCATGACTCCACCGTCACCGTCCTGAAGCTCAGAATGGAAAGATGACATTGCTGGGCCTGTGAGTCGCTGTCCCTGGAGAACTTCTAGTTACAGGAGATGGTAAATGCCTCATTGTGTGAGTCAGTTGAACTGGGGTTTCTTATTATTTGCGGCTGAAAGCACAACTGATCCATTTGGTTTCCTGACTCTATTTGTGAGAGTTAAGCCAACATTTGCCAAGATGGAAAGATATTACAGAAAAACCAATATATCATATCGCCATACTGCTTTACGATTCCTTATAGAACCTGTTCTTTAATTTAAAAATAACTTCCTGTCCTGTGCTTTACTTTTATTTTTCTTTCCATTTAACTTAATCTTAGCAATTATCTTGACAGATTTAAGGTAAAGTACTTCATTCATGTAATAAAATTTGATTGACAGTTTTAATGTGTGGAAGAGGTTACGATGTGACTTTAGCATTAATAAACTTTTAAGCTTTACATAGTACAAGCCAAACACACATTTAGAAAAATGGATCCCAAGCCAGGAAAATCTCAAGTATTATCTGGAAAAACTGTCTTCAAAATTAGCCTTAGTTGCTGTTAATGTTTATTTAAGGTTTTTTCGTATTTAATTTTAATAAACTTTTAAGGATGTTATTTATATATAATAAGATTACAAGTGTGCAGTTTGATAAATTTTAATAAATGTACATACTCACGTAATCACTCACCCGATCAATCACCCCAGAAAATTCTTTTTTGCTCTTTTGGGGTCAAGTCCATCTATTCATCTCCCAAACAGCCTTTTACCAAGCAACCAGATGACCTATCACTGTAGATTAGTTAGGCTGATTCCATACTCCATTCAATGAAGCTGATATTACTCTTTTGTGTTTGGCTTATTTCTCTCAGCATCACATTGTTGAAAGTCTTCCATGTTATTGAGTATATTGTTTGTTCCTTTTGATTTAGGACTAATATTCTATTGTAGGGGAATATCACAGCTCACTTATCCATTTACCTGTTGAAGGACACATGAGCTCTGGTATTTGGCTATTGCGAACAAAACTGCTTTAGGTTCACATACAAATTTTTGTGAACTTCCCCCCACCCCCAGGTCATTTGGTAAATCTATATCTATATTTGTAAGAAACTGCTAAGCTGTTTTCCAAAGTGATCCTCCTGTCTTATATCCCATGAGCTATGTGTAAGAGTTAAGACCAACAGTTAGTATGGTCATCCTTTTCAATATCAGTGATTCCAGTGAGTGTGCTCTGATTCTCATTGTGGTTTTGATGTTCATTTCCCTAATGACCACTCATGTTACACTCCTTCCTTCCTTCCTTCCTTCCTTCCTTCCTTCCTTCCTTCCTTCCTTCCTTCCTTCCTTCCTTCCTTCCTCTTTTTCTCTTTCTTGCTTTCCATTTACATATTGTTATTCGGAAGTCTGTTCAATTTTTGTCTCTTGAAACCGGACTGAATGTCATCTTGAGTGGTACTAATGCTTGGTATAATTTGGATACTATTCCTTTTTCAAATATGCATATTGCAAATATTTTCCTTTTAAAAATCCATTTTCTTGGGCTGGGGATGTGGCTCAAGCGGTAGTGCACTCACCTGGCATGCGCAGGGCTCTGGGTTCGATCCTCAGCACCATATAAAAAATAAGATGTTGTGTCCACCAAAAACTAAAAAATAAATATTAAAAAATCCTCTCTCTCTTAAAAAAATCCATTTTCTTAATGATATCTTTTGAAGAGCAGGTTTGAATTTTGATGAAATCCAACTAACCAATTACAAAAGTAATTGGTGTCTTTCGTGGCCTAAGAAATATTTACCTACTATAATAATGTGAATTTTTTTTGGCAAGTTTTCTCCTAAGGAGTTAGTATCTGAGATTTGTTAAGAGCTCTTTTACCTCAAGAGCAGAAAAGCAAATAACCTCATTAAAAACGGGCCAAAGACATGAACAGATATTTCTTTGAAGAAGACATATAAATGGCCTAGAAACATATGAAAAATTGCTCAAACTTACTAATCATCAGGAAATATAAATTAAATTTATCATGAAATATAACCTCACACCCCTTAGGATGGCTATTAGCAAAAAGACAAAAGATAACTGTTGTCAAGGTTGCGGAGAAAAAGAAACCCTAACATACTTGTGGTTGGAAAGAAGACTGGTGTAACCATTGTGGAAAATGGCATGAGAATTCTAATGAAATTAAAAATAGAATTGTCCTATGGCCTAGGAGTCCCTCTCCTGGGCATACACCCAAAGAAGATGAAACCAGCACTTTCTATTTAGATATTCATATTCCATGTTCATCATAGCATTATTCTCAATAGCCAAGATTTCAAAACCACCCAAGTGTCTGTCAACCTTAAAAAAATGTGATCCTGCATTTGGCACAGTGTGGATAAATATGCTAAGTGAAATATGTCAGATACAGAAAAAAATATTGCACTTACTTGTGGACTTTTAAACAAGGTAAAAAACAGACAGAGAGAATAAAACTGTGGTTGGAGATAGAAATGAGGAGATGTAGGTAGAAGGATACAAAGTAGTAGATACGTAAGATGAAGAAGTCTAAAGCTATAGTGGACAACCATGAGGATTACAGTTAATAAAATTATATTAGGCATTTTCGTTAAATAGATAGTTATAAGTTGCTCTTATCATACACACACAAAAGTAACTGTGAGATGACAGGTATAATAATCTACCTAACTGTAGTAATCATTTTACCCATCCAAACATACCTATAACATCATGTTGCAAATCTCAAAATATACAATAAAATGTTTTTTAAAAGTATTTTTTTCCTAGGAATTTTATAGTTTGAGTTTATATTTAGTGCTATTATACATTTCAAATTAGATTTTTAAAGATGATTATAAGTGAATAGAGAATTAGTTTTTAAAATATAAAATTTTCATCACCATTTGTTACAAGGAATATCCTCTGTCCACTGGACTACATTGTCACTTTGTAAAAAATTAACTGAATGTGTATATGTGGGTTTATTTGGGGGACTCTATTCTGTTGTACTGATGTATTAGTCTATCCTTATACAAACACCACTCTTCCTTGATTAAAATAAGTATTTATAATAAATTCCAAAATCAGGTAGTACAATGCTTCCAATTCTTTGTTAAGAAGTATTTCGGCCATTTTGGGTTCTATTCATTTCCATTTAATCATCAAATTTAATCATCTCACCAAATTTAAAAAGTTTACTACTAGAATTTTGATTGACATTCATTGACTCTACTAATTAAGATAAGGAGAAATGACATCTTAACAACATTACATCATCTAATCCATGAATATGATATATTTCTCCATGTATTTAAACATTTTATTTCTGTGATCAATATTTTGGTGTTTTTTTTAGTATATAGAATTTCATAACTTTAATTAAATATTTTCCTAAGTATTGTAAGTTTTTTTGATACTGTTGAAAAAACATTTTCCAATTCTTTTTTGCTTCAATATAGATAAAATTGATTTTATATATTGACTTTGTATCTCATAACTTTTCTAAACTCACATTTTAATGTGAAAAAGTTTTAATAACAAAAAATAATTGAAATAAAACTACCTTAAACACCCATGTGCCCCAAACCCGGATGCTCTGATTAACATTTTACTGTATCTCAAATAAATCCACTTATTCTTTAATTTTATTTATATTTTGATGCTTTTTAAAGTAAGTTGCAGACATCAGTATACTTCATCTTTCATATTCAGTGTGTGTATCACTAATTGCAATTTATTACTCTTATTTCCTTTTCTTAAAATCTACTTTCAGTGAAATGTTCCAATCTAAAGTGTACAGATACGTTTTGACAACCACATCATATCTATGTTCTATTAGGTTCCTTGTAAGCCAATATCTGCTCCTCATCTCCAGAAACAACTATTTTTTTTAAAACCATACATTCATTGAGCCTGTTTTGGTACCATATAGAAATACAGTCATGCAGTTTGTATTGTTCTGGGGAAATTTTCCTTAATTTAGCAAGATGGTTTTTAGTTTATTTCATGTTGTCAAGTGACTCTTTTCTGTTTAAAATTGCAGATGGTATTTCACTGTATTAATACACCAGAATTTGCTTATCTGTCCTTCTATTAATGGACTCTTGCATTGTTTGCAATTTTTTTTGTGTGTGCCATGAGTAAAACTATGAGCATTCTTGTAGACGTTTTTATGCGGAATATGCTTTCATATCTCTTGGGTAAATACCTAAGGGTGGAATTGTGGGGATAGGTCTATGTTTGGTTATATGAGAAACAGCCAGGCCCATTTTCCAAAGCAGTTTTAACATTCTACACTCCCACCAACAATGTATGGAATTTGAGGTTGCATTAAGCCCTTGCCAACATTTGGCGTTGTCAATCTCTAATTTTAGCCATTTCAGTGGGTGTGTAATGGTATCTTATTGTGGTTTTGTTACATTTCCCTAGTGACTAACTATGCTCAGTTCCTTTTCATATGCATTTCTTCTTTGTGAATTGTCGTTCGAGATTCTTGATTATTAAAAAATTGGTTATCTTTTTGTTATTGAAAAATATGAATTCTTTATATTCCTTGGATAATAATATTTTGTCAGATATATACTTTGTAAATATTTTCTCACAGATTTGTTTTTCCTGTTGTTTCCTTAAAGTTTCTTTTGATGGGTAGGATTTTACATTTTTATATTAAATCTAACATTATTTTTTCTTCATATTTATTGTTATTTGTGTTTAATTTAAAGAATTTTTACCAGATTCTAGGCCATTAAAATATTCCTTTATGACGTCTTCTGGAATCTTATAATGTTTTAGAATTTATATATTTAGTTCTTTGATTTATCTCAGAATTTTAAACACAATACAAGAGCAGGGTTGAATTTGGCCCCCCTCTCCCCCATACCCATGTACGTATACTACAGTGTCATTTGCTGAAAGGCTTCAATTTCCCCATTGAATTGCTTTAGCATTTTTGTCAAAAGCCAGTTGACAATATAATTGTGGGTTCACTCAAGGGTCTCTGTTCTGTTTTATTGGTTTAATTTATCACTGTAAATTTATGATTCCTGAAGTCAAGTAGTGTAAGTCCTCCTATTATTTTTAAAAGATTATTTTGTACAAATTTAACATTCGTGAGTGAATTTTAGAATCAACTTGTCAATTTCTAAAAATGAGAATGATGAGTCCAATTGAGAATACTTTGTGTTGGTCAGTATGCAAAAACTTGATATTGTAATATTGAATATTCTGATCCATGAAAAGGGCATATATCTACACTTATTTAGGTTTATTTTAATTTATCTCATCAGTATTATTTTTCAGAGAACATGTCTTTGCATATTTTGTTGTTGAACTTATTTCTAAGGATTTTGTTTCTGGTGCCAACATATATGATGTTATATTAATAATCTAACTTTCAAATTGATGATAATTATCTTAGAAAGGTATAATTGATTTTTGAATATTGTTATGGTTTGGATGTGATGTGTCTCCCAAAAGCTCATGTGTGAGACAGTGCAAGAGGCTTAGAGGACAAATAGGTGGGTTGTGAAGTCCTTAACCCAATCAGTGAATTAATCCCCTGATGGGATTAACTGAATGGGGTGGAAACAGAAGGCGGGCAAGGTGTGGCTGGAGGAGGTGGGGCATTGGGGGTGTGCCTTTGGGATATATATTTTGTATCTGGCTAGTAGAGTCTCTGCTTCTTGATCATCATGTGAGTTCTTCCCTCCACCCGACTCTGCCATGATGTTCTGCTTCACCTTGAGCCCCGAGGAATGGAACCAGCTGTCTATGGACTGAGACTTCTGAAACTGTGAGCCCCCAAATAAACTTTTCCTCCTCTGCAGTTGTTCTTGTCAGGTCTTTTAGTTTTGCTTATTGTTTCCCTGCCTGTTTGCCTTTACGTCTTTCTCTTGCCTTATTGCCTGGCCAGAATTCCAATACAGTTTTGAACAGAAGTAGTAGACTGGACATCTTTTCTTGATATTAAGAAAGACAGTTGAATCTTTCACCAACAGTCATTGAGTTCGCTGTAGTGTCTGTTTTCTACACGCACCTTTGTCAGGTAGAGGAAGTTTCTTTTATTCCCTGATTGATGCATTTTTTTTTTCATGAAAAGAAATTGAGTTTTTCAAATGATTTTTTTCATGCAGATATTGATCCAAACATGGGTATTTGTCCTTTAATCTGGGATGGTATTATATACTGATTAACTTGTGAATATTAAACCAATGCTGTTTTTATGGGATAAACCCCATCTTGCCATTAAATAATATCTTTTTTGTTGTTGTTGTTGCTCTGTCCTATTTCTTAGTACTTCTAGTAACATCTTTATTTCTATTAACGAGTAGCATTAGCTTAAATATTCTGCTGTTTATATTTTTTGTGAGGTTTTTCTCAGGTTGTGATGTCCTATAAAATGAGTTGGGGCTGGATATATCTGAGTTTGAAGAGTCCTTGGCTTGCATGCACAGGCCCTGGGTTCAATCCCCAGCACCACACACACACACACACACACACACACACGAATTGGGATATGATTATACTCCTTTATTTTCTATAATAATTTGTATAAATTTGGCAATATTTCTTCCTCAAATACACAATGATTTCACAAGGAAAATAATTTGTACTTGGAATTGTTTTTTGGTGAAGTATTTGAGTATCAATTTTATTATTAGATATGGAGCTAGTCCTATTTTTTATTTCTTCTGGACTTGGTTTTGTGTAAATTACGTTTTTAAGGAAATTTATCTAGTTCAACTAGAAAAACAACAAAAGTAAGTGCAAGCAAAGAAATTAGATGGGTAATAATAAAATCAGTAAAATAGGAAACAGACATGCAAACAGAAAATTAATAAATCCAAAAGTTAGCTCTTTGGAAGATTCATAAACTTCATAAACCAGAAAGAGAGCACAAATTATAATAATCATTAATGAAAGAAAATATATTACCATAAAAAGGATAATAAGGGCATATGATGAATTATAATAATAAATTTCACTTCAACTTGCTGTCAAACTTTGGTCTTTCATTCATTTTAAGTTAAATATTATATATGGAGTAAATTAAAGTTTCACCCTCAGTCTTTTGTAGGTAGATATCCAGAATTTCCAGCACATGTATCAAAGGTGCTTCTGCACAGAATGGTTTTTATACTTTTGGAGAAAATCAATCAACCATATCTGTGGGGATTATTTCTGGATTCTCTATCCTGTTCTATTGGTGCCTATGTCTAAGCTTATGATAGTACTATATTGTTTTAATTACTGAAACTTTCAAAATTAGTTTTACAATTGAGGAAGTATGAGTCCTACAACTTTGTTCTTCAAAGTTACTTTAGATTGTCCTAGAATATTTTATGAATGGAATCATGCCACGTGGATTTGTATGTGTGGCTAGATTCTTTCAGTCAATCTAATAGTTTTGAGATACATTCATGTTATGCATTGTTTCACTTTTGTTTTTAACTGCTCAATAGTTGTCTGTTGCTGGAACATCTCACAGTTTTTTATTCTATTGTGTATTCTATGTATTAAATGAATTCATAGCATTTCTAGTTTCTAATTTCTAATTCTTCAATATTATGAATACTTCTAAAAACCATCCACTATAAGACTTTTTGTAGACATGTATTTTTTAAGTTCTTCAGACAAACACAGGAATGGATTCTCTGGGCTGTAAGGTAGATGCATTTTTAATACTTCAATAACCATCATGTTTTGAGATAATTACAAATTTGTACTCAATTTGAAGAAATAACGCTGAGATTTAATAGACTCTTTATCCTGTTTTCCCTGATGGTAACATCTTGCAAGATGATAGTCCAGTATTAGATTCAAAATATGGGCTTTAATTGCAGTCAAAATATAGCCCAGCTTCTCGCCACAGTGATCCTTCATATTTCTCCTCTACAGTGGCATCCACCATTCTCTTTACTGCTTGGCCCCAATTCTAAACCCTTGACAATAACCAATCTTTTTTCAATTTTTATAATTTTATCACTTTAAGATTATTACATAAGTTGAATCATCCAGTATGTAACATTTGGGGATTGACTTTTTTCACTCAACATAATCCTCTGGATAATCAACCAAATTGTTAAAGGTGTCAATAATTTCTTTCTTTCTTTATTTTTTTAATGATTGAGTAGAACTCCATTTTTTCTTTAATTTTTAAAAAAACTAGTAAAGGGTTTCCAAAGTGATTGTGCCATTTTATGTGTTCACTATCAATTTATTTCTTATTTATTGTATCTCTTTCCCCGGTAAGATTTCTTATCTGTTAAGACTATATTTTTCTTGTCTGAATGTATTTCTTCTAGTTCTTTGAACATAGTTATAACAGCTACATCAATACATCATCAGTTAAATAGCTGGGTCATGGCATGTTTAGTTCTACTGAGTACTTTTACTTTCTTCATCATGAATCACATTTCCCTGTGTCTTTGAATGTCTAGTAGTTTTGTTATATTCTGGACACTGCTGTCTATGATATTGGATTCGGTTTGCTTCTTCTGAGAGTGATGATTTTGATCTGATAGTAATTTCAATTATTGGCTGACCGTCCTTTATCGGCTAAGCTTGCTTCATTTTTTTGTCGAGAGTTGATTTTAAAGAGTCCACGGTGCTTCTCAAGACCGTTTTATAAGGTGGAATTCTCCCCTCTGAGGGTATTTTCTAAACTTGGTTTTATCCTACTATGAAGTGATTGCAAGTGGGACTTGCTGTAGAATATTGCTCTTTATTTCATGGTACGGGCCTTTTGCTTTCTTGTCTGGATACCATATGACATAGGATGTTAAAGAGATTTCCATACTCAGCCTGGGTAGATGATTAAACCTTCCCAGAACTGCTTAACTTATAGCGAGTCTGTTACTCTCTTAACCTATATAGCAACTGCTCTTTTGGAAGCCTTAGGTAGTATCATAGTGTGACCTTGGCCCTATACTTTTGGAGCTGACTGGGCCCATTTTCATCCGCTCTGATGCGCTGTCTGGAACATTTCAGACATTCTAGTGGCTCTAGACTCTGATCTCTGACTCCCTTCTTCTCTGGGCCACTATGCTTATCTTAGAATCTGCCTCTTTGTACCATGGATGGGAAGGAGTCCTCCAGCAAAGGGATGCTGGAGCTCCCCTTGTGAATTATCCAACTGTCAAGGACTGTCATCTTGCGTTGCCTGTTTTTCAATGTCTTTAGTATTTGTCCAGTTTTGTGGTGGTTTAATGTAGGTGGGCTCATCTCATACCACCTGCTCCATTCAATCATGGCTGGAAGTGAAAACTGAGTGTTCACATTTTTTTTTACCTCTTTAATATTTTAAGTACTCTGTTTGATTTCTGTGTATTCCTATCTATTTTAATGGGGGGAAAGTACAAATTGCAAATTAGTGTGCCATTTAAATTATCGAATTTTGGAGTTGAAAGGAGTGTTTTTGCCATTGATTCTAACTTTCTCCTCTAACAAATGAAGAAACAGGGTCCAGAGAGATTAAGTGATTTACTCAAGGTTGCGCAGGTTGTTAGTGATTTAAAGCACCTGCTCTTAGAGGCAATAAATACCATAAAACTGTACCATGGTAATGAGTAGAAGCTGCTTTATCTGTGCACTATATATGAAAAATAAAAGGATTTCAATGCTAAGCATTTTAAGAGTGTAAAGATTGAAAAAGGAATGCTTAGCCTGGCTAAACTGCTTTCAAGTTTGCAAAATCCCGTTAGTCATACTCTTTTACATGAAGCATCAAATGTGCTAATTATAAAAGAGTCAGATCTACCAACCAGAATCTCTCTACTAGGCAAAATATAAGTAATAAAATAAAGTTCTCAAAATAATTCTGCTTTTGTCCATCACCAATCCCTCAAATAGTAAATACTGTCATTTTAAGATTTTCTGAATTTGACATAAAAATCTGTATCATATAATCGGTACTTCAGTTTTAACCAGCAAGTTTTAAATAATTACACAGAAGATAATTTAAAATTTGCTTTCTAAAACTAGTATGTATGTCTAAATCTCAAATTTTTGATTCCTTAAAATATTTTAGTGCTCATTTTATTAAGCTGCTTTGTAGAGGACTGCTTAATATATCAGTAAGCCGTACCTTTAAATATGCTTTATCAGAGTGGTATATACTATGGCATATCAGTTCCCAGCAACATAATGCAGAATGAAAGGAAGAATATAAATTTGAACCTTTTCTTAAAAGATCACCAACAGGGCTAGAGATGTAGCTCACTGGTGGAGCACTTGCCTAGCATGCATGAGGCCCTGGGTTTACTCCCCAGTATCCATCTTCTCCCCGAAAAAACGATTACCTACAGAGCTTCTCAGGAGCATGTTTATGGATTTCTTTTTCCAAATTTTCTTCAAAGACATATTAATTTTATGTGGAAAGGAGAGCAAAGGATAATAAGCACCTATGACTAAAAAATGAGTCCATAGAAATAAAAATAAATGAATGCATAACTATGACTATAGAGAGTCACATTGTTAGAGAATTTCAACATTGAATATGATTTTGTCCTCCAGGGGACATTTATCAATGTCTGAGAACATGTTTGGTTTTCACAACTAGAGGATGGGGTGGCCGGCCACTCTTGGCATCCAGTGGGTAGAGACTAGTGATATTGCTAATCATACTACAGTGCCCAGCCGAGGACTTATCCAGCCCACATGGCAATAGGGTTGATATTGAGAAATGTGATCAGCTGGAAGATGGTGAGGTTAGGATGCTGAGGGCTGTGTCCCTTTCTTGCAACCATTGGTAGTTTTCTGACCTCGGATAACTCACTTGCAAACCTGGGTCTCAGTCCTCGAATCCTTAAAACAGGGCTAACAATATCCTGAAAGGAATCAGGTAACCGAGAAGGAAGCTGGGTGACTAAGTGGAGATAACAGATAGTGAAAGTAAGGATTGGAAGTAAATCCCATTTGAGAGTAAGGAGTAATTACTAGCATTATTTATTTCTCTTTGCTTTGAGGCAGGCTTATAAGGATTTAGGTATTATATGAGGGTTCCGAGGACTGTGTGAATCTGACACTGATTCAAATGTGTCTCCGGTTCTATACCTTAAACAAAAGAAAGAAATTCCAGCAGTCATTCCAACGGTCATTAAAAAGTTCTGATAAATTACAAGTACCTATCACCCTAACCCTTTTATTGTCAACTTGGAATATTTTGAGGTTAGAAAAAGAGAATTACTTTCCTACTTGCTTCTACAGATCTCAATCTTCTTGTTCTTTTCATCCTAAGATTTATAAGCTCTCTTTCAAACTAACACCATTTTTACAATTTTTGAATAAGAAGTTGCTAGATTTTCAAAAAGTACTTTTGGGGTGATGTTATTTAGAAATCTAGAGCCAAAATTTTATTAAATGATTCTTTATGCACTTACTCATTCCACCTAATAAATTACTTTGGCTTTATTTAAAAAATAATAGGGTAAAATATGTACCTTAAGGTCAGCCATATTAAGTCCAATAACCCAAACAGAAACTATAGAAAGTGTCTGACATTGACACCTGGTGTTGAAATAGTTCTTTGTTATTAGGATCAGATTCCAGCCTTTAATAGGAAACTCAATAATTTGGTCTCTTTTGTCCTCCAAGAGCCACTCTTTCCTTCCAACGAGGCAAATTCCGACTCTTTGCTCAAGTGAACCCTGAAAGTCAATCCAAGCAGATGTCCCCAAACCTCCCTCAGCAGAGCTAGACTAGGCTTCTGCTGTCTGTAACCCAGCACCCCGCCCCTCCTCACATATCACCCTTATAACTGATTATTATTTTTAATACTTTTTTAGTTGCAGATGGACTCAATACCTGTATTTATTTATTTATTTAATATGGTGCTGAAAATCGAACCCAGTGCACTCTACTACTGAGCCACAACCCCAGCCCCTTTATAACTGATTATTTATTCAGTGTATGCCTTCCCTTTCTGACTGTAAGCCCAGGCAGAGTAAGGGGTGTATGGAATCACACAAACCTTGTTCAGTGTGGTGCATCCAGGCCCTGGCTTCTTGCCTAAGGCATACTCAGTGCTTAGTAACTACTAAGTTCAGCAAAGCAATGCATGGTATTCCTATAACCCTCTGAAAGTAATAACTGAAAGCTGATGTCTTTTAATAAAATGAGGTATTTAATTTGGACACAGCTTTGTGGCACCTGTAACAATGGAGGCATTGAGTTGATAGTGGAGAGAGTGTGTCAGAGTTGCTTATTCTGCCAGAGCAGGACCTGTAGCCATTCTGGGGGGAGAGGCAGCAGAAGGCACTCTGGGCCTCTACAGCTGTCCTGAGGGGTCCAAGGGCTAACCCTCCTGGGGCTCTGCTTCACCTACTGAGTTTCTGGCCAGCAACTTTGTACCCAGATAGTGCTGTGATGAGATGGCACCCACTGGAGACAGCATTAGTTGTCCGAGAACCTTGTAAGCCATTTCTATCACTTTGGGGACATTATCATTTTTTTGTATTATCAAAAGCCAACATTTTGGAGATTTCTTGAGATAAAAATTTGAGTGTCTGAGCTATCAGAGATGTGGCTAGTCTCTCCATTTCTGAATGCATGCAACATCTGGGATCCTCAGTACCAGTGATCATCAAAGCTAGGAAACAGAACAGCGTGGTGACATGGACCTGCCTTTGTCTTTGACCACAAGGCACAGAGCCAAGGAATCCTGTGCTGCCGGCTGATCCTGCATGACCCTGCCCTCCTCTCAGAGAAACCTACTCTCCAGATGCAGATTTAGAAAGTCGACTACCTTTTAAAAAATATCACTGTCATTATTTGTTTTTATTTTTAAAAACCTGATATTGTTTTAACTGTATTTACGTCTGCAAAGAAACACAATGTATACTTCTGCTTATATCCTGTCATTTGGGTTTCTATTTATCCAAGAGTGAAGAGTTTTCATTAAAATCCGAGTATTCAACTAAAACAAGTGAATGAAAAGAATCGGTATGGGTGGCGAGCCGATAAATACAATTTTGAAATTGGTCCATTAATGATCAGAATAAAGACATTGTATATTAGAAAGTACCATACAGTTGGGTTTAGGAATAGAGTGATGGATTTTTTAGCATGAAATACTTCCTGTTGACTTGTAAGACATGCAGGTGGGCATTAGTGACTTGAGAGCATTTGGGCAGAACATCTTGGTAAGCTAGCCTGGTTATGGGTTGTAGGTCTATGATAGGCCAATGACTGTTCCGAATAAGATCTGCACCCGAGTGTGGCAGTGAAATGGAAAGACTCCCTGTGTTCCCATCTATTTATTGTTTTTATAGTTGCATTTGTTGTGTTCATAGTGCTAGGGACCCTTACGGTTTCACAAAGCACCTGCATACAGGAACAGCTGGGCCCACGTTGAAAAGTCGTAGATGGTAAAATCACTTCTTTTGTCAAAGGTTGCAGTGAACAGTTGGGCTGTAAATTAAGTTTTCAAACCTTGACTTTATTTATTAGCTCTGTGATGTAGGACAAAGGACTTACCTCCTCAAAGTAGAAGTTTCTCAATCCATAAACAAGGGATAGTAATATTTATTGTATGATAAAGTTACAGGTAGGGCATGTACAGTCTTGGTTGTTATTACTATTATAAATATTATGGGTTGAATTGTGCCCTTCAAGAAGATATATTGAAATCCTAACCAGCAGTACCTCAGAATGTGACTTATTTGGAAACAGGGTCATTGAACATGTCATTGGCTAAAGTGCAGTCATGCTGGGGTAGGGTGGGGTTGTGCTCTTAATCTACCACGACCTTGTCTTTACAAGAAGATGTGAAGACGGGAACAGGGAAGAAAGTCTGTCATGATGGAGGCAGAGACTGGGGTGAAGCAGAAGCAAGTCAAGGAACTCCAAGGCTTTCTACCACCAAGTAGGCTGGAAGAAGTGGCAGGTTTCCCTGGGGGTGGGGGTGGGGGAGCGGAAAGAGGGCTGCCTTGCTGGGAAAACAGTGCAGCTAGTTAGTTGATAGTCCTTTGTTGTTGTGACAACCTTGGAAAATCAAGCTAGTAATGCTGAGAGTACAGATTTTACACAATGGAACTGACCCCATTCATACTCTTTCTCTCCTCTTTTCTCTGCTCAGTGCCCACTTCTTTGAAACCTCCTTGGTTCCTCGTGGTCCTCATGTACTAATTTGATTTTTTTTTTTCGTATATATTTTCTTTGCTTAGAGTAGTGTGTCTAAAAACATTGGTTTATAAATATGATTTACAAAAGCAATTTACCAAACAAAAAGACCAAACGACAAACAACACCAGCAAGGAACAATCTTGTGAGAGGTAGAAAAGAAAATTGTGTTCCTCCTGAAGGTATGAGAGAGGAACGGATGGTAAATAACGTGGAGATAAATAGAAATTGGACAGGGAAACCTTTATTTAGATGAGTGCACAAATGAAACCTTTCCTTGCCCGATTCTAGCAACCCTGTGTTTAGGGAGGGAATTTTTATATCATAATTTCCACATGCTGAGAGTAAGATAGAAATGGAATCTCGTTTGTCTTTCATGATACATTCTTAAGTTTTGCTGTCTTGTGTACTTTGGAAACATGTCTTTGTGATTGCAGATGTCTTAACCCTTTTTTGTGAGTGAACACATGAGGGTAGGAGGTGCTTCTGCCTGTCTCCCCGGAAAAGTAAATCTGAACAAGACACAAATCTTATACAAGAAGAAAAGACAAGGAGAGCCCTTCAAGCCCATGATTCATGCCTGACGCTCAGACTTCCCCCAAGTCCTGGCGTGTCCTCATTCCTCCCATGTCCCAGGTTCAGACTGGCAGGCGGGGCTCCTTAGATGGCTCTTTAGATCACTGGAGGATTTAGTCTTAAAAGGATGTGCTGTCAGAGACGCAGCCTAAGTTAAAAGCATCCATAGGTGTGCTTAAACTTGAAACTTTATTATTCTGCTTGTACTGAGGCTTAACTCAGTTGTAGTTCCAATTTATTGAAAAACAATGGCTTGGTTTCCTTTTTGTTCCTTCTTTTCTCCCTCTGCTCCTCCCTCCTCATTTATTTTCCAGATACTGATGGGGAGGAGAAGGAGGCAGGACCCACAAAGAAAATAAATGAATTCAGTCCTCTGCTATTGTCAAAGGAAACACCACTGTGTTCTGGGCCATAAGAAAGCATGACACAACTTTTAAATATAAATATGTGTTAAGGGCATTGCTTATTATTGTTTTTTGATTATAGTAAAAATGACTTAATGCACAACAATAAAATTTTATTAAAATTGCTTACTGTCCTTGATATATCTTTTTTTTTTTAAAAAAAAAAATCGAGTATGTTGGAAGATCTAGCAATGGGAAAAAAAATAGAATAGGTCCCTGTATCAACATTTTAACACACAGGCAATCAGAGCTCTTACCTAAGTTAGCCTTAATTTCTGGAGCGAAAAGTTCTTGAAAACGTTGTATGTACTTAGCCAACACTCATGCGGCACTTTGTATTTGTTAGGCATTGTTTTATGGACTTTTCAAATATTTACTTATTTAATCCTTCTAATAGTTCTATGACTTAGGCATTAATACCATTAGTCCTATCTTAAGACAAGAAAACCGAGGAACAGACAGATTAAGTAATTTGCCCAAGGTCACACAGTTAGTCCGATGCTATGGTCAATGTTCTTAACCCTGGTGCTCTGCTACTTCTTACAAATCACACATTGGCTAATAAGTATTTTGTAAGTATTTTCTCAGCAGATGAAATCTCATGGTCAACTAGAAACCCCCAAATCCATTTTGTTAATATTTGCCCATCCAATTAATCTTGTATGAAAACTTCTTTCCCATAAACGATTTTTCTTAAATCAATCTTTACGTATAATTTCACATATGGTTTTTGTAATCAATATGAAATGTAAACATATGGGATTTTTTTCTCTTTGAGGGAAAAATGATTTTGATAATCATGTACTTAAGACTTTTTTCTGCCACAGAAGTATTATATAGCCTAACATCTGAAGTTTGTGTTTGAAAATTCTCAATTTCGCTTGCATTTCTGGGCTTCATTTGAATCAAACAATATGTGACATGAAGAAGTGCTGGCTCTTGGTCTGGCCCCTTCTTTAAGAAAGGCAACCTTATCCATGGCTGGATATCCTTCCCCTCCTGGTTTATTTTCCAAAGGAGGAAGAGAGTCATCATGGATGATTGCCAAATGGTATCAGTGAGCCATGTCACACCCACCCACTAGTCGAGGTCCGGCCACCAGTGCCTGGGTGAGTTTCCAGTTACGACTTGATATGGATAAGAGGCATCCTTGGGTATGGAATGCAGGCTGGGACATACTAATGGAAAGCTCAGCTTTGAGTCCAAGGCAGTGTTCACTGTTTTGTGGTGCAATATCTGGACCCATTACTCTTTCAGGAAAATGACAGAGAAAGAAAGGACATGCATCTAGTCACCTCTGTATACCAAAAACTTTGGGGGTTTGCTTTAAGGATCACCAGAACTCCCAGGCAGCTCCCAGGTATTTTCTCTTCTGCAGCACACGCAGACACCCATCCGTTTGTTGGAGAAAGTACGGGCCATGAGAATTTGTGCACTCCTTTTGTTTCATGTGATTTTAATGACTGGAAACTTAGATGGAGTTGCCAAAGATATATTTGGTGCTGAAAATCTTCAGGAATCAAAGAGAGAGGTGTCAGGCACGGAGCGAGGAGCTGGTCTTGCATTGTACATCCCTACTCCAAATGAACCCACAGAAACACCTGCCTCATGCCCTCCCCTCCACCTCAGATAAACCGCATTCCGGCCACAAGCACTGTCTCCCTCCCAGAGGAGTGTGGGAGTGGGATGACTCAACCCAGCATCTTGGAGAACAAGCTGTTTCTTTCAGTTGGAACAACAACACGGTAGCAAACAATAACACAGAACAGGAGCAAAGGAGCTGCCATGAGGGAGTGACCTCACCCTCTTTGTGATTTTCCTCCAGGGCTTCCTGGGAAGGGCCCAAGAGCAGATGTACCTGAACAGCTGTCTTTCACCCGGCTCCTCCATTCATGAATGGATGGCCATTGGAAACGGGACAATGGAGGGAGGGTGTCCATTCCGACCACACAAAGCTTTGCTACAGATTTCAAAGGAGTACAGGGCTGCCACAGGAAGCCTCACGAGTGAGCTCCAGACGAGCCACCTGAGTTTTGAAGAGAGTTTCAGTTCTATAAAAAGCCAGTAAAGCTGCCAGTCCTCCATTGATTTTAGCCCTTCCGCATGCTCCTTCTCATATGGGCAGTTACTGACCAGCTTGCTCTGGCCTCAGGAGTGGGTTTGGGCCACGTTGTTTGGTTAAATTGATTGACCACAATTTCAGCAGCTGAAAAGGTGCAGCAAAGCACCAGGTGACCCCTTGCTGTTCCTGTGTTGACTGGTCATTTGGTCCCCTGTGGCTTAGAAATGGAGATGACCATTCCCGAGGAGGCCTCTTGACTAGTCCAGGCCTTCCCACCCCAGGGCTTCCAATGGCACTTGGGCAAGATGAGGAGGTCTATATGCTTCTGGTGGCTGTTTGTTCAAGGTGGCCACAGTCTGCTCATATATGGGACTCCTAACCCAGAAAAGAGATGCAGGTACTTTCTCGGTTAGTGGTAACCCTTCTGTCTGTGAATCAGGCATCATCAACATCAACCTCATTAGCTTTGGGGCCTCATTTCACAAAGCAGGCCTATGTTACTGACTGGTTTCCCCAGGAAGCAGACATTGGGATAAGGTTAACAAGGAGGGTTTATCAGGGACTGCTTTAGGGACCAACATCTAGGGAAAGAAAGGTACAAAGGCAGGATTGGGTAGGAGTCATTGGGTTGAGATGCAGTTTATGGAGGCTCCAGCCAATCTTAAGGGGAGTTTGGAGGGTGGGAAGACCTTTCAGAGTTTCCTACATTGAGAGACCAGGCTTAGCTTCATACCTCTACGTCAGATAGTCAACTAATGTGGGCTCTGTGCGGGGCAGAGGACATTAAAAAGTACCCATAGCTATGGCTGCCAGAACTTCAAAGGTATGCGCAGTGGAAAGTTGGATGGAGTTGAAGGTGAAGTTGGTAAGCTCTAACGGAGCGTGGAGTGATGTTTTCAATTAAGTCAAAGAGTCAGAAGCAGGAAACTGATTGTGAGATGCAGGTACATAAAGCAGAAGTCAGAATGTATTTGCAATGGTTGATGTTTACTGAGCACACGGACTGTAGACAGAGTTGTCTTGGTCAATTCTGGATCCTAGGTTTGGATGTTTCTAGTACAGCCTTCTGAGGTTCCATTCCTTTACCTGCAAAATGTGATGTGATTTGAGAAAATAATTCATCTCAAGTACCTAGTGCTGTTCTCAGTGTGCCCAAGGCCTGAATACATGTTTGCCTTCTCTTTTGAAGTCCTTCTGCCCTGCCCCATTCTACCCATCTGCATATATACGAGATGTCCAATATCTATCCGATGGTTGGCTGAGTCTAGTTGTGTAGGCTCTTTGAAGGATACTGAGCAAATTAGTGGATTCTCAAGTGTCTCCTTAGCACCTTCTTATTGGAGTGATGGCTAACCAGCACATCCCAGCAAAGGCAAGCCCTGTGCTGATAGACTCCAAGTCTGCAGGAAGCCACACCCAAGATGATGACGAGGAAAAAGAGCAAACAAGAACAAGGAAAAGGTGCCCTTAAAGGTGGTGAGCGACAGAGTAAACAAGAAGTGACATAAAGGAATCAATCACTCAATCACCACCAGGAGCCCATACCATCTGGGGGATCCTATCTGTTGGATGCAGCTGTGGAAAGGTGATCTCAAGACCTGCTTTGGATTCCCAGGCCTGTCTCCGATCCTTTCTTCAGTCTTAAGAAAAATCGTTCCACCTCCGTCTCCCTTTCAGTTCCATTAACAACAGCATGCCATTATGACGTATGTATTATGTGGCAGGCATTATTCGATTTTAATGGCAACCCTAGAAAGTAGGTACTACTGTTGGTCTAATGGTACCTATGGCAAAACCAAGTCACTTAAGTAGCTTGCCTAGAGCTGGGACTCAAATCAGGACAATTTGATTCCACAGTTCACATGCAGAAGCACTAAGTTTTGTTGTGTCTCATTATTTAGAAGGATGGGTGGAAGGAACTTCAGAAAAATGAGCAAAAAAAAACTTGTTACTGAGTTTTGGAATTATTATTATTATTATTTTGGAGGGGAATGGGGATTGAAGTCAGGGGCACTCGACCACTGAGCCACATCCCTAGCCCTATTATTGAAATTATATTTAGAGACAGGGTCTCACTGAGTTGCTTAGTGACTTTCTTTTTGCTGAGGCTGGCTTTGAACTCTTGATCTTCCTGTCTCAGCCTCCCGAGCCCACTGGGATTATAGGCATGTGCCACTGTGCCTGGTTTGAATTTTGGAATTAGGCTTGCAGTTTTAAAAGTCGGAACAATGTGTCCATTGTAATATGTGAGAGGAAGACTAATTCAAATGCACCTGTCAGTGTGCTCTCGATGCATTTTAGTCTGTTAGATGAAGTGACCTAATGTGCCCTTAATGCTATCTTGAAAATTATGAGTCAGGGATTCATTACGACCATGCACTGCTCATCTCGGGCTGGCAAGTGCCCAGAACAGTTTTAGATATTCTCACAAGGCTGGAAGCTAATGGAGCCAGCCCTCCAACCACCCAGGAGAACACGGAAGCTCCAGGACCAGGGACAACATCGGTGCACACCTGCATGTCATCAGTGGACTCATTAAGGGAGCAGCCTGCCATCATGTCTGCTTATTGTCAGTGCTGAAGAGGCCTTGACAGTGTTGAGACAGGTTGTCACTGGAGGAAGCGGAGGCCGAGTCAACAACGAGCAGAACATCTACCCCAATGGAAACTGTTCCTCCAGGCGCTACCTCAAAACAAGATCTGCAGAAGGCCCAAGGTGGTGCGGGTCACTCCCCATCCTCTGCGCTCAGACACAGGGACACGGGTTGCATGCAAAGTGGATGAAGTATTTGTGTGGTGACATGGGTGAAGAATGACCATCGCCCGGAGTGAAAACTCAGAGTGTGATTATTTTCAAAGGTAATAACTGCACCTTACTTTTCTCCAGCACACACATCAAATAGGAACTGCTAAAAAACCACAGGAGAACTACTAAGAAGCCCCTCCCTCTCTTGTGGCTGAGCACATGTTCAGAATTCACAAGCATTTTTGGAGAACATCAAGTCTTACTCTCAGGAAGATGGCATTAATTATATGGATATAGTTTTAAGGAATTAATCCTGGATGGATCACCCACATTTTAGAAATGAACCCCCTTTGTGTATCAATGACTTAGTAGATTATGAAATGATAGAAAGATAGAGGAATTTAGATCAGCTGAGAATTCAAGTAATAAGGAAATCATATAACTAATTTCAAAAACTGGGTAAATTGAGAGATGAGGAAATAGAGTGTGTGTGTGTGTGTGTGTGTGTGTGTCCATCAGTACTTGAAACTTGTTCTATAGTAGCTTGGAATCTCAGTTGTTCAGGGGAATCCATGGTAGGTCAACCTGTTCTGGGTCTCATGGAAAAGATATCTGTCCATCACGAGGAGTTAGACTTGCCTGGCACTAGAGGTAAAATTTCAAACCCAATTGCACTATCAAGATACAAAGTGAATGAGTCAAGGGCCTGGTCCAGGCTGGCCTGAGATCGTAGAATCAGAGGTAGGTCATAAATCTCCAGGTGTATTAGAGTGCTAGCTGTGAGGCTGAATGAATTGGCTGCCCTGGATTTGACAATAACCCTACAGAGGTGATGGATGAGCCAGACTGACATCAGAACAGGTGAGAATATTACAAGGAATATTAACAAGAAGCTTGATGAAAGATCCCCAGCAATTAACTGCATGGGAAGGGCCGAATGCAAGTCACTGTGGACAGGAGATATTTTTTTCCATTTGACCAATTAAGAAAGGCAGGCCATTTCTATACTGGTGACCTCAAAGTCTTCCTAATAATCCATGAGATATGGCATTCTTTGAATTCATTCTTGAGCTTTGCATCCCCTCAAAACTGGGTGACTAGGTGACTAATCTCTGAATCCTACTCAATTGCTGATTGCTCGAAATGACACACCACTATCATTCATAAAGCTGTTATTGATCATAATCTTTCAGAGAACAGGGATTAATTATGTTGATAAGATCGGTTTGGTGTCTAGGGAAGGGTTAGTCAAAGAACGAAGCTAAATGGCACCTGAGGCCATGGTAAATGACAACTTGTGATTCTGTCCTGGCTCTTTCCTCCCCCCCTTCCCCGCTCACCTCACCGTCTCCCTCCTTTCCTCTTCACTCTCTTCTTCCCTTTCTCTTTCCATCTTTCCATCTCTTTCCCACCTTTCCCCACTTTCCTTTCAACTTTACCAGTCTTCTTTTCCTTCCTTGCTGACCTTGGGCTCCTAGCTGATGGGCAGGCTTCCCCTGGCATTATATTATAATGTCACTCAGGGTTCAAGTCATGGCTGAGTTTGAAGCCTTCTTTCTGCTCCCTTCTTGCTCTGTTCTGAGCTGTGTCCCTCCGCCATGCCCGGCCACCATGTTGTTCTGCCTCACCTTGGGCCCAGAGCTATGGAGTGGGCCATCTGTGGACTGGAAACTCTGAAACTGTAAGCCCCCCCAAAACTTTCTCTCCTTAGGTTGTTCTTGTCAAGTATTTTGTTTATAGCAAAGAAAAAGCTGACTAAAATAATCTTCAAACCCCAATAGGGGTCATTTGTAGTTTTCTGCACATAATTAGGCCTAAAATCATTCTACAGCAGGTCTTTTCAAACTGAGCCACACTTCAGAAGCACAGAAACCTTTTTCCATGCCTGGGCCCTAACAAATGTGAAATCAGAATTGGGAATGTAGATTGGCCTTCATTTGTTCTTTAAACATTTACAGGTGACCCAGTAAAGACTGGCAATCGTTGTTTGAAAGATTATTTTGTTTTTATTCTATACTGTGGATTTGGATATTTTTTTTTTATAAAACTTGCTGTTTTCTTGAGTAACTGAATTGAGCAAATCTTTTCCAAAATGGGTGTCCTGGAGTATGAGTTCTTGGAGTTGCTGGAGAAAAATAAGATATTCTTTGGCCAAGAAGACTGGGCTGTGTAGTCTGCTTCACAGTACTTAACAAATTTCAGGCTCTGAGAAGTCCTGCAATACAGAATTTTGCCTGAGTACTGCCCATGTCATCCCCATTTAAGAAAAAGACTTTAGTTTTTAGAGAAGTTTTGGGTTCATAGCAAAATTGAAAGTGAGATATGGAAAGTTCCCATGTGTCCCTCACACGCACAGCCTTCCCCAATTATCAACACACCCCAGGGGGTATATTTATTGCCATCACCATATCGTTATTACTCAATGCCCATGGTCTACAGGAGGATTTACTCTTGGTGTTGTATAATCTTTGCATTGGGGAAAATATATAATGACATGTATCTGCTATTCTTAATACAGAATTTCCTCTCCCCTTTTGGGCAATTCAGACTGACGCCATGATTTTACACTTGGAAATCACTTGTGGGAAATTTAATTCAAAGTGAAGAATGAATGGACTGTGCTGATGACCAAGGAAGATTCTGGGACCCCAAGAGGGCAAATGGAGGAAACCCCTTAACTGACAGCAGACTGGTTTGGAAGGCAAGTCATCGGAGCTCCAGGGTTTGAGTCCAGCTCTGCCACTTGCTAGCTCCTGACCCGGGGGCAGTTGATGAAATCTCAGCGTGCTTCCATTTCCTCATTGGTAAAATGGAGAAATAACATCTCAGGTTTTGAATATTAGGTGAAAAAGAGAAAGCACAACAAGAGACGTGAGTGAACATTCACCCACATTAAACGTCAAAGAGCCCTCTAAAATTCTGTCCTTTCCAATCTCATATTCAACTTAAATGTCCCTCTGATTGCTCAGTCCCAACAAGATGAAGCCAGAACTTATTTGTTCCTATTTGAAACAAGTGCCTGTGCTTGATTTCCATATTTTCGACTCCAGTACTCTCATTCTTACAGACACTGAGTCTCAAAATCTTCCCGTCATCTGTAAAAATTCTTCTCATTCCTTGCAGATCACATTTAATCAATTGCTGCCTTCCTGATTTTGCTCACAATGGTCCTGTCACCTGCCCTTCACTTTCTATTCCTGCTGATCTCATCTCAGCGTCAGGGATTTCTCCAAACCTGGACTATGGGAACAGCCTCCTTCGCACTTTCTATCCTCCAACGCTCCAGCTCAGCAGTAGCCGATTAATCTAGTAAAAAATATCTGTGTGGTTATTTCCTCCTAACGGTGTCCCATGATCTGCCCCAGTCATTGATTATCCTGAGGTTTATTGAACACCAACTATGTGCCAAGCTGCAGACTAGATCTTGAAAGTGCAAAGACAGTAAGCAAAGATTGGTCTCCAGAGTCTTTGGGTGACAATGATTTGTCGATGGTAACAAATACACCTCTCTGGTGGGGAATGTTGATAATCAGGAGGCTGTGGGTGTGAGGGGTACTTGGGAACTTTCTGTACCATCCTTCTAATTTTGCTGCGAACCTAAAGTAATACAAGTTAAGAGGTTGCTCTGCGGTATGTAATGCTGAAACCTCACAACACTCTCTGTGAGCCTGAGTAAGCAGAGATGAGATCGTGTGTGCAAGTGTATGTGCGTATCCTCATGCTAATTAATTTTCTCTGGGAAGGAAGACTTTGGGGAGGAGTGTATAACTGAATCTTCCACAGCTGATGGGGAGCAAGGGAGTGGGGGTGGGAACCATGGGCTAGCCTCAGCCTCTTTCTCCTTCCCATCCTGTAGATCAGGGCAGCTTAGAACTCAGCACTCTCCCCGCTAAGAATCAAGTCACTGTACATCCATCTCCCAGAGAGTTTGCCTGCCCCTGGACCATTACTCATTCCATGTCCTTTGCTGCTACTGCCCTCTTCTCTGTGCCCATCTTTGTCATTCATTTCGTTCCAATGCTTTGATAGGTTCCCTCTGTCATTGGCATGATTTGCATGTGCTACGATTTCGGTGTTCTCTCCAAAGCTCACGTTGGAGTCTCATTGCCAACCTCACAGTGTGGGCAGGTGGGTCATGAGGACTCTGTACTCACGAGTGACCTGCTGTCATCACCTGGGGAGTGGCTGGCTTTCTTCCATGGTGGGTTTGGTGTCAGTTTGGCCCCCTGTGCCCTCCCTGGCTCCTGCGTGCTCACCTGCCCTTCTGCTGTGCATGACACAGCGTGAGGCCCTCACCCAATGCTAGGACCATGTTCTTGGTCTCCCCAGTCTTCCTTCTATAGTTTGTAATTAACAGCCTGTGGGATTCTATTGTAATAGCAGAAAATGCACTCACCCCACTGTGCCAGTGAGAAATTCAGTTTGACCGTAACAGACATGAGGAAATAATGGTAGTAACAAGATACGGCCTATTTCTTTTTCACATAAAAATAAATCCAAAGTCAGCAGTCTGGAGCTGGCATGGGAAATCTTGGCTCATGCTAGCTTTTTGTCTGTAAAGGACAGCATTTATCTTCATACTGAGAAGATAGCTGCTATAGCTCCAGCCATCATGTTTGTAGACCCATTATAAAATAGGAAAGAGGGAGGAAAAAGACAAAATAAGTCAACTAGCAGGATCAATCCCTTTAAAGGTTTATAAGTACCAGAATTCATCTTGGGCCCAATCTTAATATAGCCTTCTCTGACCCTTCTCTAGAAGTGCCTTTGCTCTGAGAATTTTTTAAATCACTGAGTGAAAGTGAAGTGCCCACTGATATCCCACCCATTCTGACTTGATGATGCTCTGGGCATCCTGGAATTCGAGTCTTTGTGGCTCAGAGCCCATTGCTGGATCTATATTGGCCTTTTCCATAGGTCTCTGCTCCTGTGGGCAGAATATAGCTCTGGTGTGAATATCCACAGGCTTGACAATTGACTAAAGGAGGAGATTGTACTGGGGAGATGGGTGGCCCAGGGTGCACATCGCTGTGGGGGTTGGGGACTGGAATGTCCACTTGTATGTGCTTGAGTTCCTCACTGGAGGGGTGGGTGTTGGCTTGGAACTTCCAAGAGGCCAGAATTCCAGGCCTACTGCTGTGGACCCTGGAGGGGTCACCCTGGACACAGCAGTGGTCTCAAACCAGGTCTCTGATTGGAACTCTGGGCAGTCAAGGGAGGGATTCACGATGATGAGAGGGAATTCAGGGTTAGGGAGGTTCGAGGCAGAGAGGCAGCCCCCTCTATACCCATCTACCACTGAAGCCTGTGTAATTTGAGCCCATGACTCTTAAATAGCCTCATTTTCACTAGTAGTCACAAACACGGTATTTTTAAATAAAGGTTATAATAGATCAAGAACAGAACAGTTAATGTGGTTTTGAGGAGTTAGCATAAAATAATTTTCTTCCTGTCTGTTGATCCCTTGGGTGACTGATGTTAACAAAACCACTCAAAAAGATACACAGTCTGCACACGTCAGTGATTAACGTTTGCGATCTATGAACACAGCATTAAGATTGACTGGAAAGAACACATTTCTTTGTAGAAAGTGCTTCCAAAGCTTATGATTCTTTAATTGAAATGTTTTAGGAAAGACTATCTCTGCGTGGTTCAACGGTGAGAAAAACAGAAATTCTCAGTGTCAATAAAGGCCTGGGCATTGGGTCACCAGAAGAGCTGAGTGTCTAGAATAAAGATGTGCTTCTTGCATGAATAACTTCCTAACAATCTGCTGAAGGAGTGATTCTGTATCAGGCTGAAACCCCAAACCAGCATCATTTTAATTTGCGAAACACCTGTGAAGGAATACAGCTGCAAGACCATGGGAAAACAATACGAACGGTGACAGTTCATTAATATAAACCAGCAGCTAGATTTATTTGGAAAAGTCATTGATATAGAATTACCCTGGAGGATACAATGGCATTCCTAAAGCAGACCAGCAAGCAGCTCACTAAGATTATAGATGTGTGCACATCATTTGAAACCGAACAGTAATTTGGTAACTATTACGATTTATTGTGTATGTCAAACCGAATAACAAATGTGTACAGCACTGTGATTGCTGCAGGAAAGTTAGGTTTGTGTTGTATTCCATTGTTTGGCTTTTTTGCATGCAAGGATATTTTGTTCTGGAAAAATCAAGATAATAGCATGGCCTCTGAAATTATTATCTGTGTGTTTATCCGACGAAAGAAAAGAGGAAAAGTATGCATTCCCGTCTAACAACTCTGAACCTTAAAATGCTGCTGATAAGAAACTGAAGAAGTTATTTGTTGCAATCAAGTCATCAGTCTGTCGGTGTGGACCACAAATGTTGGAGGCTTGGTCACTCATGAGCAAGCTGACTTGCAGAAAATGAAAGGTATCCACTGATCCGGAGGCAGAGAAATGGATCTGCCAACCGCACGCTTTTATTGCAAACAGTGAAATGTAACCCTGGAACATGTGAGGAAAGCATGATTCTTCTTTTATATACTTAAAGCATCTGGAGAAATCTGTGTCTGGCACCACCAGTGCAGTAAGCCTGTTCATGGAACCTGTTCCCAGCCATGGAACAGGCCAAGTTACCCAGTAACAGAGGAGAGGAAAAGGGATGCCCTGCGTCGCCAACGCGTCTTCTTAAGAAGGAAAAGAAAACTCAAAGGTCCTCCAGCTGAGTTTCTTGGTTGCTTTTCTCAATTCTTTTACCACCACTATGTAGAGTCCCTGGTACTGTTAGTATCATTGCAAACTGACCTGGACGCTGGTCTTGAAGAGTTAAATTGGATATCTGCCCCAGAGGACCCGCTGAGTGATCAGTCGTCCTAGGGGACATCTCCAGGATATCACGATGGTATGTTGCCAACCCCTGGGGCCCAGGTCACTTTTAGGAGACCCCTGTAAAGGCAGTAATGGTATGTAAGGGTTGGAAAGGGATCTGTGGTGGCTGTGTGTGTGTGTGTGTAACCTGCTGCTTACTGGGAAGTCACTTAGGACCAAGAGCATCTTCCTTGCTCTTTAAAAGTATGTCTCCATTTTTTAAGATGCTAAGGTCTTTTTTTTTTTTCCTTAGCCCTGAAAAAAAAAAATAAAAATGATCTCAAATCTAGGAAATATCTGATTTGAAACAACAACAACTACAAAAAAAAATCTGGGATTTGGGGTGGGGCATCCATCCTGAGACCTTTTAAGACCAATTCAAAGAAACGATCCACTTAGAATCTCAGGAATTGAAAACACATTAGATTATTTGTGCTTACAAGGTCCTTACAAGGTCCTTAATTTTAGCATTACTTTCATCTCCTTTTCGAATCCTCCAGTTCCAGGAGACTTTTCTAGTGCTTGGAGTTGCTAATACATTATGTGGCAGGAGGATATTCGAAGGCTGCTTCTCATTTGGTTAAGTTCTCCAATGGCCCTACTCAAAAACACAACCTTTGAAACCAATGCCAGGATTTTGTTTCTTTTTTTTAAGTTGGTTTTCACATCACGATTTAAAAGCATTCTGGAAATAAGGAGCAGTTAAGAAATTCTCAGTATCCCTCCACGCCCCATGACAGGGGTGCTAAAACACAAAACCAAGGCAAACAACATGAGTGAATGAAAAGATGTTGCATTGCCAACAACAGCTCAGGGCTGGACCCTCAGAGGGGGAAGCAGCTCCCACGTGGACTCACCTATTGCCCCGGCTTCCCATCCATTAGCGCCTTCCTTCTGTGGGGGGCAAATTCCATGTCAGCTTGATGCATAAAAATCCAAGTCCTGGACACCAAATTCCCCCTTCTAGTTGTTGTTGACAAATATTTTGAGGGACGAAAACAGAGACTGAAAAGTTAGCAACCTACAATCCAAATTTGGGGTGTGAACATATTCTATTTAGATTCCACCTGCAAATGAATTGGCAACCTTTCAAAATTTGGACTTTCACATAAAAAGTTGGGTTTCCAGTTTTCCTGAAAAACGAAATCTGAGCCCATATCTCTAACAGCGGGTGGAGCAGTCCTCTTCAGGAGGGCCACAAGCTCTTGGTTAATCTTTCCAGGAGGCTGTGGATGCCAGTGTTAGTCTAATTCCAATCATTTACACCTGCTCTTTGGATAGGGCTAACCAGTGTGGTTCATTGCAAACCTCACCTCTCCAAAGATGGCCCAGTGCCTTATGCAAGAGCAGCTACACAATCTGGGAGACCCAGTGCAAAATGCAAACAATGGGCCTCTTGTTCCATAATATTAAGAATTTCAAGATGGCAACAAGAGAGCACTAAACTAAGCATGGGGCCATGATAATTGTGGGGCTCCGTGTGGTGATGGCACAAAGCCACCCCTGGACATAAGAATAGCTTTGGTTCCACTCTGACAACTTGAGAACTGCGCTGAGTGGTTTTCCTGGAAGATAAATAATTCTAAAAGAAAGCAAATTCCAGAAGGGCTAGTAGCCCTGGAGGGACCACAATGAGCAAATAAATTCTAGTAGCATTCAGGGGAAAGAGCAGAGATGGCTTGAAGGCATTTTGTTTGTCTAGTTGGAGAAAGGTTTAAAAAAATAAGTTGTATTGATAAGGAATTCATTTAAAAAATTATAAAGTAGGGCATGTGAATGGTAAAAACTGGATACCCTAAAACATCCAAAATGAAAACCTGAAACCTACCTTTGCTCCCTTTCCAAACTCCACGCACCTCCTAGAAACATCACAGTTGCTTTTCACACATCCTTGTTACAGATCATTTCTTACAGATCCTTCTAGAAACTTTTTTACAAGCATTCATTTAACAGAAACGGAAGCATACTATATTTAACACCAGATTTTTTTTTTTCCAAAACATAACTTTAACGTAACTCAGAGAATATGCTGTGATCAACACAGGAGAATTATCTTGCACTCACCAACTCTGAGCCTTTCTCCAGCCCCCTCCTCCCATCCCACCCCCTCAGAGTTGACCGGATTGCTGGGTTCCCCACAGGATGTGGCAGAGACTCTGGCCTGACTTAGCCAGTGGAAGGCCTGGCTGACCCGGGTTCCCACGTGGCTGGATCTTTGTGTGAGAAGAACGTCCAGTCTGTCACCTCCATGTTTAAAGGCATCTTCAGAGGTCGACAGAACATGGCATCTTGGAGACCAAAGAGGACTTTCTCCCTTCAGAGGGCCTGATGACTGACCCGCCCTGAGCTTTCCCTCCCCTCTCCCTGCCTGGCCTGTCTGGTCAGCTCCACACAAGCCCCACTGAGATAAGCATAAGCAAATACAGTAGCAGGTCAACCCCAAATGTCACCACCCCCCCCCACCCTCCCAGGCTGAGGAGTCATTTTAAGTCCACCTGGGGTTTCTGTGGTACTTTATCTGTGTCACCCATATCTCCTCAGAGTGTGGGCAAACAAAGCCACCGAGCTTTATCAGGCGTTGTAATTCCTTACATCTGCCTTATCACCCGACTGCCCAATCCTACCAGAGCTTTTAGGGATCTGCGGGGAGGATAATCAGACCCTTCAGGAGCGAGTGGTCTTATCACCCTCCAAGCCCTTGAAGGGTTGGGGGAGGTTCTAATTTCCATCCTGGTCTTTTTCCTGATATGCTTTCAACTTTTCAAGAAGAACCTGGTCTCCTAACATGGTTTAACTGTCTTTAGGAAGCTTGTTGCTTCACATTTCTAGGGCATTTAAATCTGAAGCCAGTACCTAGTCACAGGTGTGATTTAGTGTCTCCTGAGTTCCAGACTCCAAAAGGATTTCATTTCCTCTTCACAACCATCCTGGGAAAAGACACCGTGCCATTTTATAAATGAGGAAACTGAAGCTCTGCTCGTGGACATGTATCTCCTCGTCACTCGGTTTTGAAGCATCAGAGCATGGACGGGCAGCCAGGTCTTCTCTGGACTCCCAAGTCCAATGTCACCATGGTGCTAGATCAGAGGCAGTGCCCTGCCAGAGTTAGGATGCTGGATTCTGGAACCTGGCAGTCTGAGTCTGAATTTCGAAGCTGCTCTTCACCAGCTACGTGGCCCTGGGCAATTGACTTAACTTCTTTGTGACTTAGTTGCTCCTGTGTAAAAGGGATTCATGATAATTCTTACTTCATAGGGTTAAGAGAAAACAATGCACGCACACATTCATATTGGGATCATTGTCCACACTATTAATTATAGCTATTAATTTTATTTGCATTGTGACTCCTGCGTCTTTGAAACGAGGTAAAGAAGGGTTGAAGCAATTACCCAGATGACTCAAAAAGTCATGACAGGAAAGAGATTAAAGATACCTCTGTTTGCTTGTTTGGGGTTGTCTTGTTGACACATCCTTCTATTTCATTTTTCTGCAAGTATATCCACTTCCCTTTTGGTTTTGATAATCCAGGTCTGTTGTTCCTTGACTTTCTACCCTGGACTTCTCAGACTCACACAAAAATAAACACAAACAAGTGCAATTAGTCATCCAAGTCCTTTTCTCCTTTACACCTCCCTCCTTCATGTGCACATAAATACACACTTGTGGAAGCACACACATTGACACACACATGTAGACACACACACGTACACACACACACACACACAGAGGCCTTTGGTTGGCCTCCAAGTTCAGGCTCCTCCACTCCCACAAGGATTTTTCCTTTCCTTTCTTCTTCTTTTCTCCCTTTCTCTCCGTGTGAGGAGTCAATTCCTCATTTGTTATCACAGGTGCTTGCTTTCATGAAGTTAAATATTTGTCTCCCTCACAAACTCCTACACTCTTGGGTTTGGGAGTGATCATAAAAGTCACCTGGTCCGACCGCTCTTCTGCTGCTTGAGTCACCTCTTAGGATGTGCTGGCTAGGTGGGAAATGGGTCTCCATGTGGACATTCTCAGCGACAAGAAGCTTACCAGAGCCAGAAAGTCAGTTCCCTTCTGCTATCTTGTGAGGGTCGGTCTATGGCTGAAGGTGACGCTGTTATTCTAACTCTTCCAGGCTCATAGGGGACACGTTTTACTTCAGTTCTGAAGCCTTCTGTGGTAGAAGAAGCCATTTCCAATGTGTCTGAGAAAGGGTTAATCCTCCTACTTCACCAAAAGTTTTCTTATAAATGATAAGAAAGTGACCAACAGCCCAGTTAAAAAAAAATGGTCAGGGACATGCTGGAGTAATTTATAAAAATGGAAACAGGAAAGGCTGAACTGTTAAGGGGAAGAAATTCAACCTCAAGAATCATCAAACAGATTCCAATAAAAGAAACAACAACAAATCCTTCATTAGGGTTCAGATTGGGGAAGATTAAAGACCCTGCAGCTTTGATGATGCTCAGTACCAGGGTGTGAGTGGGGGAAGGACGGTCTCCCTTACATCTACGTGGCAAATTAGTAATAGGGATCAACGCTAAAAGTATTCATTGACATAAAATTTCACTTATCACAATATATCTAGATTTTTCTATAGGTTGACAAAATGTGAAAACATATAGTGTCTATACATACCTGTATGTGTGTGTGTGTGTGCATGCGTCTGTGTGTCAATATCTGTATGGTTGCTAGACCCAAACATTTGAAATGGTCTCAATGGCTAAGTCACCATGGTGGAACTATGTAAAGTATACTTTAGAGCTGTTTAAAAAGGTGAGGTGTAGATATATTCATCAACAAGGAGATATCCAAGAAATGAAATGTGAAACACTGTTTCACAGAGTTGTTTATTTTGTTGACATCCATTTGATGATTATTGAGGTTGAATACCTTCACATATATCAGATTTGTCTACGTGAGCAGTATGGTCTCCTTTAGATACATTTACATATGTAAAAACATCTTAATTCCAAATTCAAATATGGGAGAAATAGCTCATCTCTATAGATGTATGTACATGTATACTTGTGTATCAAGTGACACATGTACCGATTTTTTGAGATCTTATTCAAGTATCATAAAATTTACCCTTCAGAATCCAAGTCAGTTGTTTCTAATATATTCAGAGTTGTGCAACCCTTGCCATTGTCACATTTTAGGACATTTTCTAAATGACTCCAGAAGAAACTCTGCACCTGTCACAGTTTCCCCCATTCCTCTCTCTGCCTGATGCTGGCAACCACTAATTTACTTTCCTTCTCTTTGGATTTGCCTATTCTGGACATGCATTATAAATGGAGTCACACAATATGGGGATTTTTGTGACAGTTTCCATTGCTCAGCATGATATTTTTGAGTTTCACCCACATTTTTGCATAACAATCCCTCATTCCTTTTTATGGCCAAAATAATATTCCCTTGTATAGATATGCCACATTTGCTTATCCATTCGTAGTTGATGTGTGTTTGGACGATTTTCACTTTTTTAGCTATTAAGAGTAATGCTGCTATGAAAACTCACGTGTAGTTTTTGAGTGGATGTATGTTTTCAGTTTCCCCAGGCAGACAGCTGGGAGTGAAGTTGTTGGGACAACAGCAATTTTGTTTAACATTTTGAGGAACTTCCAAACCGTCTTCTGAAGTGGCTGCACCATTTCACATTTCCACCAACAATGAGGGAGGGTTCCAGTCTCTGCACATCTTTGAGGACCTTGTTACTCTGGGCCTTTTTATTTATAGCAACCTAGTGTGTGTGAAGTGATCTTTTAAAATATAAAGTCGAACTCCAACCCTCTATCTGTCTATGTCAGGATGAAGTTTAAACTGTGTGATTCACGGGAACTTTGTTCCACAGCATTGTGTTAAGATAGAAGGAATCAGAGGGTTTTGTTTAGGGTGGAGATGACCAGAAAAGAACTCTGATAAAATGTTACCTTGGGCTAGAGAGGAAAGTCCAGAATCTCATACTCCGATTCCAGGTCAAAATGCTTCAAGTCATTTTGGTTGATGATCAAAGGGTTGAACGTAGTTATGTTGCATGAGGAGCTTGCCATCCTTCCCAGAGTGGATCCCATGCTCATATGTCACTGTTGCCTAATACCTGCTGACATAAAGCCCCATTCTGCACTTTTCCAATTTAAATATTAGCTAAATATTAACACTAACCAGATCCTACCTTCAGTGGTTATTGGAAGTCCCATGTTGGAAACCAGCTCTAAAGATAACCCATTTATCTGAACTTAATTCTTTTTTTGTTTATTTTTTATTGGTTTATTTTTATGTTGTCTTGGATTAGTCACTAACTGAAACTTATCCACATAGGACATATCTATGATCTACTTAGATCACAGCAGAATATCAGGTATAGCAAATCACAACAAGTGGGATCATTCTAACAGATTTTTAAGATTCCATAAAGTTTTGGTTGATGATTCTCATTACAGCTTCAGAGCAATAATTTTAAGGCACCTTCTACATACGGATTACTAAGGCTTACAGCAAGGCTTCAATTTTTATGAACGATTTAAATTAATATTAAAATGTTTCTTTAATAGTTGCCAATGTTCCACATTTTAAATTTATATTTACTCGGTTCATATTGACTTCTTCCAGATATTTAAAAAATTATTTTCTGCTTTGTGAACTACTTCTTTATACTTTTTGTTTCTTTTACCACACAACACTATAGCATTTTTAAATTTAGCTTTTTTTTTTTCTGAATATCCTTACTTGGGCATGAACTGTTTGTTGTTCTGCTGTGATCTAAGTAAGTAAGAAGTAGGTTGTTCTTAGATAGTGTCCTGTGTGGAAATGAGTTTCATTTAGTGACTAATCTGGGACAATATGAAAATAAATCAATAAAAATATAAATAAAAAAAAATTAAATTCAGCAAAGGGGTTTCTTTTAGAGTTGGTTTCCAACATGGGACTTCTAATAACCATAGAAGATCGGATCTGGTTAGAGCTAATATTTAGCTAATATTTAAATTGGAAAAGTGCAGAATGAGGCTTGATGTTTGCAGGCATTCGACCACAGTGACACATGGGCATGGGATCTACTTTGGGAAGGACAGCAAGCTCCTTACCCAGCACTAGAGGGAAACAGGGTCAGTGATTGAAGATAATGAAAATAATAAAGGCAGTATGGGTTCTCATTCCAGAAAATGAGAACAGGTGCCGATAAGGCCAATCAATGCTGATGCAAGGAATAGAAGCAGATCCTTTCAGTCCAGAGATGGTTGTGTGGGATGAATTGTGTCCTCCTCCATCCCAAATTTACATGCTGAAGTCCTCACTCCTCAGTACCTTAGAATTTACTGTATTGGGACACAGATTTTTGAAAGAGTTAATTAAGTAAGACTGAGATCATTAGAGAGGACCCTAAGCCAACATGACTGTGTTCTTATGAGAAGAGGAGATGAGGACACAGACAGGCACAGGAGGACGACCGAGTGAAGACCTGGGGCTCTGAGAGGCAGGGAGCAGAGCTCAAGAGAAACCCACCCTGTCAATACCTTGATGCTGGACACGCAGCCTCCAGAATGGGAGAAAATAAGTTCCTGTTGTTTCAGCTTCTTAGTCTCTGATACTTTGTTATGACTCACCTCGCAAGCTAACGCGACCAACTCCAAAACTCAGTTTTATGACACTGAATGCATTTTCATTATTAGGTCTAAGTAGATATTCTTTCATCTTGCAACACGAAGCCATGTCGTGGGAGCTCCTCTTGGGCAGTAGATGTCAACGAGGTGAGCTGCCTGTCACTGGCAGAGTGGCAATGGCTTCCTGCACTTCTGCACAGGACTCGAGGCAAGCACGGCTGTTTCTCATAGGCAGGGCAGCAGTGGGGGGCAGTGCAGTGCTGTGGTTATGGGCACAGCCTCTGGAGCTCAAGAGCACCTGCCCAGTGAGCTGGCTGTGAGAAGCGACTGCATTAATGTGTCACGCAGAGCCTGCCCCGCCATGAGTGCTGTTTAATGTCGGCTGCTGCTCTTCTCGTGAAGGCAAAGGATCTGGAGATGAAAGTGGTCTGTAAAGCCATCACTCCTGGGAGCCCCAGAAATGATGAACCAGGTAACTAGCTGAGTCATGATCTCGTTAGGGGGGAGTTGCCAGAGTGATCGCTGGCCGTTGAGGGGCGGCCAGTTACCCTTTGTTCCAACCTCCTCTTTTCATTGAGCACGTCTTCCTTGGATATCCTCCCCAATGTTTTTAAAAAGTTTATTGCTGTTTCACATGTGGTTTCTTCATACATCTCTTTGGTCCTTTTCAATGAATGTTTCCTTTCTTTTGGGTCTTGATCTCCTATGCCTTTTCTGCTCTAACTTCCAGCACAAGGTCTGTCACCTAAAGAATGCCTGGTTGGTTCCTAGGATCCTGGATATCCAGAACTCGTGTGAAACACGAGCCTCGTTCCACCCAGGCTTCCGACTTGCAGATGACCTCAAAGCCTAAGATACGGTAAACTCGCAGTCTCTACCTGTAAAGTGATGGCGGCCCCATCCAAGGGGAGCTGGTGTTCTATTTTAGTTCATGGCCATGACCAGATTTGATCTTTGAAATGCAGGTCACTTCTGGCGTCCTTAGGAGGTCTCATGTATGTACAGACTTCAGGTGAATTCAATCTAAAACGTGCAAAATAAAACAAAAAGGTAAAAAAACATCACAACCCTGTTTTATGGTACTTTTCTTTGAGAATCTGGAGTGGCGGGGCTTAGGGCAGAAAGGCTGGCTTTGGGTTTTTTTCTTTGACTTCTTCCAGGAATGTCGATAGAATGGAAGCCTCCGGTGGGGCCTGCTTTGTAAGGAAGTTGGGAAATTAGCAGACCTCACACCATCCCCTCACACCAAAATCACTCAGCCTGAGTGAGATGCTGTGGCCAGATCCCTGAAGTTTCGCTGACCTCTCACGGCAGCCCAGCTGCAATCTCCATCTCAGGAAAAAGACAGTCATTGGCAATATCTGAAGGAGTGGGATGTGGGCTTAGCATCACTGCTTTGCAGGGAGTACTGTAATCTGTGCAGTGCACAACCTACACTACCTGACAGTATCCTCCTTCCAACTGTGGCCATAGGAGAATGGGATGACTCATGACAATAGATTAGAAGGTTCAGGGTCAAGGGAAAGGGCTAAGGCACAAGAATGAAGTATGGAAAAGTTATTTCTAAGAACCTGGAAGTTAGGTATCATATACAGAAAGTATGCAGGTGGTCAGCTGGGTGTTCTACTTGTTGGCTACATATTTTGAGATTGTGAAGTAAAACTGAAGATGAACAAGTAACAGGTCAAAATGAGAGACATGAGCAAGAGCAGGTGGCAGGAAAATTAAGTGTGAAGGAGTAAAGTGTGTGGGAGATACACCTTACACTTTTTAAAAGAGCCTTTTTTTGTAGAGGAAAGTGAGGGAAGGAAAAAAATACTGTATCTTTAAAAAAATGGAATTAGAAAAAAAACCCGACAGAAATGATGAGAGGTGGAAAGAGGGGGGAGAAAGCAGAGCCCAGAGCAGAGGCAGGGCTGTGGTGGCAGGACAGCACTGGCTCCAGTTCCTACTGTCAGTCAACCCTGGTGACCGAGGCGCCCGCCTGGGTGGAGTCTGGTCTTTTATTGCAAAATCGGGTTAGATTTATGTCAGTCACTAGGAGAAGAAACACATGTGTCATTCCCGAGAGGGGATAAATCTGGCGTGGTTCTCAGGGAGGTGTGGGGGACAGAGGTGTGGGGTACAAAGGTGTGAGGTCATCTTCGATAAAGGAGCAAAACCAGAAGCACATGACGTGCGGGGTGGATGGGAGATGTGAGCATTGAAGGCAAACATCAAATAAAACCCAAGGAACAGCAGAGGAAGGCGCTTCCCCTTGGTGGGGCCCAATTTTTCTTCTCTTTCTCAATTGTATACTCCCTCCTTTCTTTTCTCTTTTTCTTGATCTCTTCCTTTCCCCCCTTCCTTCCTTTTTTTTTTTTTTATCAACGTGCTCACAAGAGCCCCTCCTTGGCCATCCACACAAGCAAACAGAGCCCCAGAAGGTCGCAGAAGACTTACTTTGGCCCCAGAGTGTGGGAGGTGTTGGCAAAGTGCCAACGAGGGTCCCAGCCCAAGGGGCCCAGGTTGGAAGAAGGTGGAAGCGCTCCTTGCTGATAACTGGAGGGTTTGTTGGCTCTGGGTGGTCCAGGAAGCCCAGGCAGAGAACGTTCCAGAAGGGAGAGAGGAAGGTTGGGAAGCTGGTGTTCAGCCTGGAAGGAGGTGCTGGTCCCAGTTGACAGGCTCACAATATCTACGGAAGGAAGAAGTTGATTAGGCCAGTTCAGACTCAGGTGGTTTTCAGAAGGCAGTGGGAAGCTTTGAGAGATGTCCAGAAAGATTTTGACAGACACCACCATCTGGTGGTGTGCCATTGGACAGGAAGCCAGAGGGGCGGGATGCGACTCGGGTGGGTGGGAATAGAGCTCAGAGGAATCAAATGACCCATCTAGGGGTCTAGAGCAAAGGATTGTCAACAGCTGCTCCTCTCTGCTGAATTTACTAAGAATAGGTGGTCACCAGCATCAGGGACCATCGAAGCATAATAAACCTTAAGATTATGCCTTTCTCACATGGAAAGAGAACTTTCCCCTAAAAAATATGTAATAAACGGGAAACGACATGGTATGCAAAACCAAAACATGTTCATGGTTGTCATCCTGCCTTCTATAAGTATCCTCCACTGTTCAGCCCCAGGTTTCCATCCTAAAAATTTAAAAATCACATTATTTTTTGTTAGTGATGAGATTAGCTTTTTCTTTACAATTTGAAAATTTAAGTCAGTACAGATTCGTAGACTGCTTATTAATGGATATAATTCTAGTAAGATTTCTATCAGTGTTGACTTAAGTAGACTTTTTCTTTTTTAATTAACATGGTTGACAAAAATGAAATGGTCAAAGACAGAGCCCCCTTGCTTCACTAGATGAATTTATCATTTTAAGTCCTATTTTTCTCTTTTGCTCAAGTTCACAAACATATCATGAAGGATTTGGTCATGCGAAATGAAATCCAAATACAGATGGCTACACCATTTTCATTGGATGATTATTTTATTTAATTTATTTTAACTAACAGTTGATCTTGAACAATATAGGAGTTAGGGGTGACCCCACTGCCATCAAAATTCCCCATATAACTTTGACTATCCCAGAACTTAACTCCTAGTAGCCTGCTGTCAATCGGAAGCCTTCCTAATGATAGAAATAGGAGAATTAACACATATTTTGTATGTTTTATGCTTTATATACAATGACAACCATGTGAGAACTGTGAGAGATTACTTTTTATTGCAATGCACGATTTATTGAAGAGACTAAGTGGTCATGCGGTGATGATCAGCGGATGCTCACACTCAAGCTCATTGTAATGGCAACAGGAGGAGGCTACAAAATTGTTACAGTGGCACAGTAGGGACTGCCCTTCATATTATGCCTTTGTTGTGATTTAATGCTGCATCTTTACTTTTGTTTACATTTCTTTCAACTATCAGAGGCCTGTGTTTTTAAGTTTTAACTTTTTATATTAGATATGTGTATGTTTAAAAGTAGCAAATGAAAATATAATAGACTTATCCACACGTATTTTGTGCATTCATAAAATTTTCCTAAAATTAAATCTCCAATATTTTTAAGGCTATGTGATAGGTCTGTGTGTTTTTTCAAGTTGTGGCAAATCTCAAAAAAAAAAAAAAATCTTCAAAACACATGTATAATTGGATCCATTCAGTTCAAACCCTTGCTTTAGGGTCAACTGTGTTTGGTTTTAGTAATCCTGTGTTAGCTTCCAAGAATCAATTCTTCTTTTCAAAGTTTGTTCAAGTCAACTATTAATACTTCATTGGAAACTATTAATGAAGATAAATATTAAATTCTCGAGTCTACGATTCCTGAAACTCACTTTCCTTTTTATTCCCAGAAAGGGACAATGCTTCCTTACATTACTTGAGTATCTCTGCACCAACCCCCCCACCCCTACCATTCCTTTTTGTTATTTTTCAAAGATTGTCGTCATTGGTTTTGTGATTACATCTCCAAGCACTTAAGTACCCAGCGATGCCATTTGCTTGGGCCTGGAGATGTGAACACAGTCATCATGGCCAGCTGCAATCAGGGACCCAAGTTTGTGTTGCCCTCCTCCATCCCTGACACGTACTCTGTCTTTTTAAGGTGGGTGATGGTGATCCTGCAGTGAGCATGTAAGGACAGCGGGAGTAGACCAGTGTTGCTTTTATCAGAGGCTTTGGGGAGCCACATCGGTGCTTGCTAGCTGGGCACGAGGTTCCTTTATCCCAAAGGGGATCTCTGGGACTTTGGCTCCTTTTTGTTCACTGAAATTTAAACACAAGCTGCTGTTGTGTCACCCTATAATTAATTACACATTCTGATAGGAACCTGTTTGCTCTCTGGCTTATCTTTTTGTGTTTGTTTTGATTCTCCAGCTAGATTGTCAGCTCCTTGAAAACACAGGCTCTCTCTTGTACCACTATCATCATCCTTGTTTGTTGCAACCTGTTTGTTGTGGGTGATAGACATGATTATAATATTTTGGTTAGATGATTTCCTAAATAAAAATCTAAGAATAACTTTTTTCAACCTGGGCATAAGAACTTTTATTTGTCTAAAAAGTTCTTTATATAGAAGCATGTCTTTGGCCCATTTCTTCTATTTCCTCAATACATACAAATTCCCTCAAATATTCAGCAATTTTTTTTTAACCCAACACTCTCTTAAGAGTTCAGGATCAAATTCTTATTATTTCTCTGGAAATTTAGGCAGTCTGGATTTTGAGGCCACAATTAATCTCTGATGGACACTTGATTCTCAGATGCAATTATAAAACTGGAGCTCAGAGAAAGACTTGGAGTCAGATAATCAAAGTGGAAAGGAAAAAAGCAAAAACCTCCCAAACAACCGCAGAAGAGAGACTCCGCCTGATATGTCACTACATCTGTCTTACAGAAATGAATGGTTAGTGGGTCACGCAACCCAGGGCAGCAGGCTGGGCTGGCTGATGGGCTCTGGTTTTCTTGAATGGGCCATCGGGTGAGACACCTGCTAGTTTAAGTTCCAAAGGTTTCCTGAGTCATATTACTAATACATTCCTGGGGAATTTCATGGAGCTGCATTTAAAGCAGTTTATGTGCACTGCAGTAATGGGTAAACTAGCTATTTTGACACATTGCAAAGGAATGTTTTTGAAAAGAGAACCTCTCCTGGTGAAAACAGACAAGTGATTGAGGGACATTGTCGCTGAACTCGAGTGTTGATGTAGGTGTTTAAATAGCCCATTCCCAACTCGCTATTTAAATACCTATATACTGAATTAGTTATTCACCAGGGGGAGATGTTGAAGAGAAGCAAAAATGATACAATTAAGTTACAAATATAGGAGATACAGTCCAAAATATCCCAACTGTCCTCTTTTTCTTCTTTAACGAGTGTCATTATATTTTGATGTGTTTAATAATACAGCAGAGGTTAAATGAAACATGAAAAGGGATGTACATTAAAATTGAGATAACTCTTCCTTCAGTGAAGTGGAACCCAGCAGATGTAGCAGCACACTGTAATTGCTGCCTGTTTCCTGTCAGTCTGATTAAGTTGCATTGTCCCGGCTCCAAGTGTAAGAATCAGTGGCTTCCCATAGGGCACAGCATGGGACGACGGGCTGAGGCGGTGGCATAACTACAGGCACCTCCTGCTTCTCCTGGTAATAGTGTAGACATACAATATACATTGATGACATATAAAATCAATAGGCTGTGGAGTGTATTAAGAGCACACTCTAATCCATCTTCTCAGAGTTACATCCCAGGAAAGCCAAATAAACAATAACACCATGAAATCTGGGGCTTAGGTGGAACAATCTGCAAATTCTGGGTCCGATGATTGGAGCATTCATTTTTAAAGAAACATACAGGTTGCAATGTAATGTAAATTTGACCTGATCTGAAATCTGCCTATTGCTTTTCTTTCTTCCCTCATCCCAGCTGGGTACTGTGCTTTCTGAACCAGCCAGTCAATTGGCAAGTATTTATTGGGCACAAAAGGAAGTCCAACATTGTGCTAGGATTTGGAGGGAACAGATACCAGACAGTTTATGATCCACTTGGGGAGACAACACTAGCCTAACATGAAACAATTAGAGAACTATTAGGAGATACACTGGGTGAGCAAGAGTTCAAGGAAGGGGCAGCCTGGTGTACGATGGAGCAGTGTGAAATTCATGTAGGTGGAGCTTGAAGCAGGCCTTCAAGGACAGGTGGGGTGCATGTAAGGAGAGGGGTACAGGGAAGGCATTCCAAGCTGTAAAACATTGGTGACCCAAAGTGTCAGTCAAAATGAACTTGGGAGACCTTAAAGGGCTATGTCTAGCTGCAATGGGAAATTTAGAAATAAAGTTAAATAGGGGTTTATTTGAGAGGGTTGTTCCACTAAAAGAACAACTCTGCAATGATCTTTCACCTTCTATTCAAATAAATCTAATAATGATAACTACCAACATAATCTCTCCAACAGATTCAATTTCATATAAAAAATCTCAATGTGCCTGTTTGTATTTAATTTAATAAATGGCTTTGGTGACAATGGAAATGATAGAAGTAGGGGAGGAAAGCCATCATTTAATTTGGGTATTTGATCCTATGAAGTAATTTGACAATCTCTCTCTCTCTCTCTCTCTCTCTCTCTCTCTCTCTTTTTCAGATTATGTTAGATATGTTGATGTCATGTAAAGATAGCCAACACTGACATATGGTAAGCAAATCAAAATATGCTCTATCATGTTGACTATAAACAGTTTGGATTCCTCACCCAGAAGGAGACATCTGGGAATGGCCTAAAAGGACTTTGAGTTCTGGTATTTGCCCTCAATATGCTTACTCAGTAATGCTGGGAGTGGAGATGAGAACCATGTATAAAAAATTTAATGCTGTATAGACAGGACTAAGAGGAAATTCAGAGGAGGGTGAGAGATGACCTACTCCTGCCCCCAATCAATGCATACCATTTTTTTTTTTGCACTCGGATTTGACTTAAGTTTGACATCAAGTTCATGTGTAGTGTGTTTCAAGTGAGGGTCCTACAGTCAGTTCTTGTATGTCGATAGAGACTCAATTTAATGACTTGAAACCTAACGAGAAAACTTCAGACCTTGAAAAAGAAAATTAAAGGTGTGAGGTGGGGGCATCTGCCATTCAATTCATTTTTGGGTCTCCGTAAGCCCTTGAAGTAACTTTGGATGAGCATGGTCCCATAGGTGTCCACAAAAGGATTACTTCCTTCCACTCACTGTAGGCCCGAAGTGACACAGTTAGAGTCATGAGTAGAGATACTCAGGGGGAAAGAAGTTAAGTAGGTTCAGATGCTCATCATGATGATTACCTGCTTCTCATCGCCCAGTTCCACCTCCTGCCTGACTGACGGATTTCCAAGGATCCGCAATAATTTCCAGTTCTGTACTGTCAAAAGATATACCTATGTTTCCCAACACAATGCTAGTGGCTTCCGTATGACACTTGCTTTTTCCCCTTCTTTGGCTCCTGGATTTGGGCTTGTGGTTTTCCATCTTTAACATGCTGCTCAGAAGTGGACTGATCTAATAATCACGATCATCTGACATGACCAAAAACTTATTGCTACAAGGATTGTTTTCTTCTCTATCCCATGTCAGTCTCCATATTCTACTGAGAACTAACCTCCTCTTCAGAAGCCAGCTTTTTATAAAACTGACTACGACTGTTGGTTACCATCTTGGTTCCTAGGTCCCTCATGTAAATCCTTGGTAGGAAGGGTGCAACCAAAGGACAATACCATCAACTACTTTTGGAATAGCTGTTCCTCTCACACAACACCCAGTAGTCCTCGGACCAAGATGGTGTCACTCCATTCTGCCTTTTTGCAGAATATAATTTTTAAAGTAACATCTTGGCTCTTGAGAACAACACATTTCATTCCCCATACAAATCATACTTACTATATGATTTTCACATACTACTAGCCTCTTAAATTACACAGGGATAACATTTATTGGGATGCTCATCATGATGATGTCTTCCTATTTGGAAATCAATTTACTTCCTAAGACAAAGGCATAAAATCCCAAGAAAGGGGCAGTGACATCTCATGCAGAGAGGCATTTATACTCGTTTACCTCTAAACACACTGAAAATTATTTTATTCCTTTTGCATCATTTAATAGCATCAATGTGACCTTCTTATGACAAAGTGGACTCACTCTCACCCCTAAGAGGGTGTGGGTGATATGAAAGTGTTGGAACCTTGGGTAAAAGGAGATTTAACAAGTCAGAGGCACAATCATGAAGAGCCTAGCACCTTAGGCTTCAGGAAAACACATTTCAAAAGGTTAAAGAAGTGATAAATTCTATGCATCAGACAATGTTTCTAAGACAAAGACTGTTAACAGACCAGAGGGCCTGAAGGGGAAAAGCCTGTTACAAAAGAGAAGGAGCTTCGAAGAAGCAAACCTGAGGATCTTTAGAGACAGAGGTGGAATCCTTCTCTACAGCTGTAAAGAGTTGGGGGTTCTTGCTGGTCTCAGACTCTCGAGGTAAACTTAATGCAGGGTTTCCTGGCCTTGCTGTGTGGCACCCTGGGCCAGATAATTCTTTGTTGTGGGTGCCCTTCCTGGCATTGTAGGATGTTCAGCCGGTCATTTAGCCTCTACCCATTACAGGCTAGGAGCACTTTAATCCCCAGCTGTGACAACCAGACACATCTCTAAACACTGCCAAATGTTACATGGGGGGCCAAATCTTCTGGTTGAGAATCATTGCTTTAGGCAAATCACTAAGGTTTTTTTTTTTTTTTTTTTTTAAATACTACTCTACAACAATTATACTTCCGACTGGAGCAGACAGTTGTCAGCGAACTAAAACTAAGATTTGGAAAAGGTCATCCAATCCCATTAAGTCACTTCAAATTTCTTACAAAGGGAAGAATTTTACCTGACATGACCATATTCGTTGGTAATCTTGCTGGAATGACAGAGTTTTGCAAGCTGTGGAATGGTAGAATTGATCAGCATTACCAACATAATTCCATAGCATATCATTAAACAGATGACTTATTTTAGAAAATAAAGTATAATTGTAAGAGCTAGGATCAGCTTGCATGACCACAGCAAGTCAAACAATCCAATTTCCTTCTTTCTATTTTTTTAAGATTACCAACTTGGGTAACAATGGGACGCTAACTGGGTGTACGGCACCAGTACCATCCACTGGGAGGAAGCTGGAAACTCCACAAGATGAGGGCTCCATGCTCCAGGATTCTACTCTCACTTCAGATGCCAGGGGGACGTGGGGTTTCCTGGGCCACCCACACCCCTGACAAACTGTCTGAACCCATCTGGGAGGTTCTCATGCTACCCCCAGGTTTACTGGAATGACTTTTAGAACTCAGGAAAGCACCATAGATACAAGTATGGCTGCATTATAAAGTATATAGGGCAAGGGCTGAGAGGGAAGGAAGAGTCCCCCTGCCCTCTACTGTGGAGTAGGAGCACTATCACTGTCCTGACACATCAGTCTTTACTGACCAGAAAACTCCATTGAGCTTGGGTTTTTCTTGGGGTTTTGTTCCACTGGTATGACCAAATCATTGATCATGTAATTGAACTCCATCTCTTGTCCCCCTCCCCTTTCTGAAGGTCTGGCCACTGAAAGGTTCAAATCCTGTGTTCAGTGTTTCTGGAGCTCAGTGTTTCACCTGCAGCTATCTCTGGGTCCACCACCAGTCATTAGCATAAGAGAGTTTTGCCTATCACTCAGCAAATTCCAAAGGTTATGAAGACGTCTTGCAAGAACCCAGGACAGACATCTGACAAACTATTATGCCACTGGTACATTTTGCAGAGTATCTTAAGAATCTAGGCAGTCTGTACTTTAGTAAAAAAAAAAAAAAAAAAAAAAAAAAAATGATAGTATTTTTCCTACCTGGATGGAAAATGTAAAGAAAACTGGCTAAATAGCAGCATATTCAGTGGAATTAGTCAGTCAAATAATTATATTCAAAGGTTTTTAATTAATGGACTAGCTTGGAGGAATAAAAATTAAATCAGGACAAAGAAACCATGCCTATCAAAATTTCAGGCAACTTAATAATATGAGGGATGGCAAGAATTTTAGCTAAGCAAATAAAAATTCAGAAGTATTTCACACTTGGAAGTACCAAGGGAAGCATCTCCTTAGGCACTGGGGATTCATCATTCATCAAATTCATCATTTCCATCATCTTTCCATTCTCAAGGTTACTTCCTTATCCAAGATAAATACTGGAGCTTCATCCATAGTGTTCACATTCAGGCAGGAGGAAGAAAGGAAAAATGTGTGTATCTCCTAGATGTTTTAGATTCCTTTAAAATGTCTTTTCAGAAGTTGCCACAAATGTTCTGCTTGATCTTTGTCACTTAGTTGCAGGAGAAGCTGGGAAATACAATTTTTATTTTTTGGCTCACTATAGGGCCATCTCCTTCTACAAACAAATAAAATTTTGAAAGGGCTGAAATGGGATCAAAAACGGACAGTGAAATTTAGTAAGATAAATAAATCATGATTTCATATTAAAATGAGTTCAGAAATATTTTTAAAATCCCAATTTTCAGGATAGATGAAAAAAAATTTGCTAAATAAAATCCGAGTGAATTTAATGTGGTAAGTAGTAAAGAAATAATATTTTCAGAGTCAGAATTATTTCCAGCAGGCAAAGATGGTTTGATATCTAAGTGTCATCTGTGACTGCTCTGCTCAAGATTCAGCTGTCTTGGCTCTCTTGACACAGTTACTTTTTTATTCTCATTCTTCAAAATGATGAGCAAAGCTGCCACAAACAATGCTGTGGTAAATATACTTGTGCATCTTTGGGGACAATTTATAGTTATAATTAGTGAAAATGGAATTGGTAGGTCAAGGTGCAGGCATCCTGGACCTTTCGTTAAATTGGACAATTTACCCTTCCAAGGGACAGTGTCAGTTCACAATTTCACAGTATTGAGGGGTAGTGCCTAGTTATTTATTATTTATTTATTTTTCATAACTTTCCCTTACACTGATTATTATCATGCTTTTTTTTAAACCAATCTTTGATGAGGAGATAATGGAAGAAAAGTAAGAGTTCATTGTGATTTTGGTAACTATTTCCTTGTAACTACAATTGTCATCTTTCAAATGTCTATTTGGGCTTTTGCTTCCTTTTCCAGGCACTGGGTGTATTTGACCCCCTCCTTTTTCATCGTTCTCTTGTTAGCTTGGAGAAATGCTTTCTACACTAAAATTACTTCCCTCAGATAACTACTTACATTTTAAAATCTTTGTTTTATTTATGGTGTCTTTTTCTACAGGGAATGTTGAAGTTTTTTTAGTTTTTAGGTCTATTCCATCATTTGCCCCTTTTCTTTATGGCCAGCCATCCTAGTGTCATGCTATAAAAGTCTTCACAATAATCATCTAAACATTTTCCTGTGTTTTCTTCTAGTATTCTTTTCTTCATTGAAATGTTTAATCTATTTAGTTTTACCATTGTGAGTGCTTTAGATGAATATATGGCTTTTCTGCCATGGGTGTTTAGGTATTTTCCTATTAATTATTAAAATGTTATCTTTATGATACATTAAAGTCTCATATAAAATAAATAACTTAAAATAAATGTTACTTCCAGGCACAGTGGCACATACTTGTAATCCCTATGGCCCCGGAAACTGAGACAGGAGGATTGACCTAAGAATTCAGTGAGATGTGTCTCTAAATAAAATATAAAAAAGGGCTGAGGATGTGGTTCAATGGTTAAGCAGCCCTGGGTTCAAACCCCAGTACCAAAACAAACAAATAAATAAATGTTATCAGAAATGCTTAGGACCTGTATGAAGAAAAATTATAAAATGTAGCTTGAAGACCAATTAGTAAAACTTGGATAAATGGAAAGTTATTCTATATTTTTACATTGGATGTATTAGTATTGCATAGCTTTCAATTCTTCCAAATTTATATATAGACATAATGCCACCAAAAAAATAGAATATTTTTGGACCTTGATACAATGACTTGAAATTCTTCTGAAAGACATAACTAAATCAAGGGGAATAAGAAAAGGAAGCAGAAAGAAAAATGATTATAAAAGAGTGGGAGGGGATTAAAATAGTATGATCCTATTATTCAAATAAAAGACTAATTTAGATCTAAATACCTCAACACCACAGGTGTGAAAAGCTTAGAGGGTTAAATGTAAAACAAGACACAATAAGAAGCTAGAAGAAACTGTAAACAGACAAGTGTTTATTTGTTATTGTAGAGACAGGATCTTGCAAAGGAAAAAACTCACAAAAGAAAATTTTTATATATTGCTTTTTATAAAATGAAATGCCTCAAACATCAAAATATCACATACAAAAATATGTAAGACATTTTATCATTTTTATTTTTTTATTTATATTTTTGTGGTACTGGATATTGAACCCAAGGCCTCCTGCATGCCAGGCAGGTACCCTTCTACTGAGCTATATTCCCTGCCTGCATTTTATCATTTTACCACCTACAAACACAAGTTAGGAATAATATTCTTATTCTATAAGTGTATATAAAAAATAATAAAAGAATGCCCAACTGACAGAAAAGTGGGAAAAGAAGTGGCAAGTAATATATATTAAAAAAATGCAAGAACAATAAAGACAAAATCTTTTCCTCACTACTAATCAAAGGAATTAAGATTAATAGGATAAGGACAATATTTATCACAATTTTGCAAAAATAAAAAGTAACAACAGCTATTTCACAAGGATGAGGTAAACAAAACAAACAAAAACAAAGACAAAGAAAACCCACAAAACCATTTCTTGTGCTGTTAATGGCAATATAAATCCCTTCCAGTTTCTTAAAGGACAACATAGCATCTAAAGCAGAAGCTTTAATTTAATTTTTTTTATTTCTCCCAGTTGTTGTGCAGTTAGAAAATTATTTCAAAGAAATAATCAAATGTATATTTAGGGCATACACACACACACTCACATACACATATGAATTTTTCACTATTTTAAAAAGTATTATGAAGTATTTAACACATGCAAGAACTGTGAAGATAAATACAGTGGACACACATGTTCCCCACATCTAGAGTAAGAATTAAATCATTACTGATGAAAACCTTGCTCGTCCGTCCCCTGATGTCTTTGTCGCCTACTCTCTAGAGGCAAATTTGATGTTTCTGATTACAAAGTATCATTTAATTACAAACTCCTTATATGCCAAAGCTTGAGAACATTGATTAAATAAATTGTGATACTTTAAAGTGGTAAAATATTATTTATTAAATGAATGAATTAAATTTTATTTCTATGACACATATAATACATACACATGGTGGATCATTTAGAAAAACAGAATCTCAGACTACAAAATAACCCATAAGTCTTCCAACCAGATGAGACCATTCTAGTTTATGTTTGATGGCTGTTGGTCACTTAATTTTCTTTTACTCTGAATTTTAATTCTTTAAAGTCCAAGTCACCATGTTGAAGGAGGAATAACAAACTCCACTTGCATTGACACCAAGATTTAACTTGGAAGGAGTAGAATCTTGAGAAATGGAGGTATCAGGTCTTCAAGGGGGGATTTCCAGAGCAGGGGTGGTATCCTGACCATACTTCCTGTGCTATTTGGAATAAGCTTTAGGAGAAGACTCAGTCCCTAGGCAGAGCAGGTCAAGTTCAAGGTTGAGCAGGGGTCCACTGACCCTTATCACACTGTGGAGCACAGCAAGGTCTGCACTCCACAAAAATACCTAAGCCTAGGACCTAATCTCATGTCAGGGTCCTGTCTAGGTCCAGAAATATAAGATGTCTGTGTTTTTCTCCTAAACTAAACTAAGCTTTTGTCTCGAGTCACCATTATGCTTACTGACAGAAAACTTAATTTCCTTTACTTCTGTTAACTTGGTCTTGGAGACGGGGTCTCTGTTTCTCTTCTGGCCCAATGGCGAGGACTTGTCCAGTTCTGTCTAACCCTTTCTGGGATGGAGTCACAGCTTCTCAACCTTGTTATTGGTGTTTCCTTTCAGGCTATAGAATGGCAATAGCCCCTGAGTCCCCACCCCTTGCTCTGCTTGATGACAGATTATACTGCTTTGACTGCCCATTCAAATGCCCCAAGAGGTACCTCACTCCAGTGGCCAGATTCCCCCTATCTGCCACCTGCCTGCTCTGGATGGCAGTAGTGGACCAGTGAGTCTTCCTTTATGGCAACAATTAGCTCATGGCTGCCTGATTCTGAAATAATAGAATGAATTTGGTATTCTGTATTATTCTGGGGAAAAAGAAAATCTGATTTCCTTCCTTATTTCAAAATTCCAGTACATTAATTGCATAAAGAACTTGACAAATATGGTTTTTTCATCAGTCTTTCTTTAAGTGGTTTAAATTATTTTAAAGAAAAGGTAAAGGCAGAATATAAACTTTGGGATATACTTCTGGTATGGTTATAATACAAAAGAAAATCCAGAAATACATGCAAAAATAAGACGACTCCCAAAGAGTAGCAGATATCAGATTCTTCAAGGAGCAGACATTTATGAGAACAGTTGGATGAACAAACACTTATCAACTTTTCAAATAAGCAAACCAAATTACTGGAGGTTGTGATTTATATCATATTAGGAAAGGGTAAGCTGACCAGGAGGGCATCATGAATTGTGACAATTATTTTAATTAAGAAGAAAAACATGTAACATGAAAAAAAATAGGAAATTGATACTACTATTTAATATGAATTTCACTGAGTTTGATAGCATTTTTATTTTTTTTTTAGTTGTAGCTGGACACAATACCTTTATTTTATTTATTTTTATGTGGTGCTGAGGATCAAACCCAGTGTCTCAAATGTGCTAGGTGAGTGCTGTACTGCTGAGTCACAACCCTGCCCCATGGATAGCATTTCTTGACAATATTAGATCGAGACACACACAGAGAAAGAGAGGGAGATTGGGAGAGACACAGAGACTGTGTTTCTATCTAGATACTAAAACAGTATCTGTCCTTAGTAGAGGCTTAACTAATGTTTGTTGGATGAATACGGGGCCGGGGGTAGAGGTAATTTAAACTCTCAGGGCTCTGAGTGGAACCTACAGGAGAGTTCCACTTTAGACATTTTAAGTTCAATTACATAGATCTTTCTTTAAAGGGAAACTTTTGATTAATATCTAAAATATATAAAGAACACAAAAAAACTGATACCAAAACCTCTGAATAACTCAATGAATGAACAAATTAATTAAACAGACACTTCTTAAGAGAAGAAATACAAATGGCCAAAAATATATGAAAGAATGTCCAACATCATTAGAAATTAGCAAAATGCAAATCAAAACTACACTGTGATTTATCTCACACCAGTCAGAGTGGCGGTCATCTAGAATAAAACAACACAGGAGAGGATGTGGAGAAAAAGGAACACTTCTACATTGTTGGTAGGATTGTAAGTTAGTACAGCCTCTATGGAAATCAGTATGGGGGTTCCTCAAAATGAATGGAACCACCATATGACCCAGCTATACCACTCTTCAGGACTTATCCTAAGAATTAAAGTTGTCATACTACAGTGAGACATGTTTACAGCAGCAAGATTCTCAGTGGTCAAAATAAGGAACCAGCCTAGGTGTCTATTAGTGGATGATGGATAAAGAAAATGTGGTATACAAACACAATGGAGTTTTATTCAGCCACAAAGAAAAAATGAAATTTTGTCATTTGCTGGAAAAATGAATGGAACTTGAGAACATTGTGCTAAGGGAAATAATCAGAAGGTCAAGGGTGGTTATGTTTTCTCTGGTTTATGGAGGCTAGAGAGAAAAAAAGGAAAGGAGGTGGGGGGGTCTCATAAAATTTGAAAGGAGGTTAGTGGAATCTAGGAGAGGCAACAGGGAGAGGAAGGAGGGAGGGGAAAGGGGAAATTCTGAGGAATGATATTGGACAAATTATATTAATTGTGTGTATGTATGTATGATATGTAACAACAAATTCCATCATTATGTATAACTATAACACATCAATTGTAAAACTGTAGGGAAAAAAGAGTTAAAAAATGAAAAAAAAATTTTTTTTGGCTTTGGGTACTGAGATCATATTCTCAAGTGGGTGGCACTTCTTGGCCAACCTGATTTTAATAATTGTTTCCCTTCTGATAGATCCAGTCCCCCCCCCCCACCGCCCCTTCTGTAGCTTGCCTGTTGACTGCTGCATTGTGAAGCCCATCCCTGCATCTGCATCAACCCAAAGAGGTCTCTGAAGTAGGAGGCACAGTAAGTCTATGTGATACCGATGGGTGTTGAGTTGATGGAACTGGAAAAACTGCCTACCTATTTTGAGGGAAGGGATCCCTATCTCATACTTCAATGAAGTACCAAAGCAAAGAGAGTTTTAAAAATCCATTATAAAACAATGGGTAAATATCTGATATTCCTCAGGGCAATGAGAAACAAAGGGAAAATCATCAAGAAATGTTTTAATATCTTTATCTAAATAACTATTAAAATCTTATGTACAAAATCATGAATGAAACTAAAAGACAAAGAGGAAAATGGAGAAAAAAATTGCCACAATTATGACAATAGACAGATTTGAGAGGTTATGTAAATAATTAAAGAAGCACTAAGTTTCCAATAGAAAAAAATGGGCAAAGACATTGATAATTGCAACAAAGCAAATGGCTAATGAATATCCAGAAAAGCTGTTGAATGATAGTAGTCCTAAATAAATAAAAATAAAACAATAAAACCTTTTCTTTAACCTATGAAATAAGAAAGGAGAGATTTTTTTTTTTTTTTTTTTTTTTGCAGTGACATTAGTCACTACTAGAGACATTAGGAGACAACAGCACCCTCTTTATGTTGTTGCTAGGATTGAAAATCGCTACAACTACTAAAACTCAATTTGACTATATATTTCAGAACCTTAAAAAAGACATAAATAGAAATCTATTCTACAAAATAGTCTTAAACTCAAAGATTTATGCACTTTGATTTTAATTCTACCATAATTTCCAATAGCAAAAACTGGAACCCACAGCATTCAATGATATATAATTATATTGGTATGAAATAAAATTAGACAGATGTTACAGATCATTTTTAGTGACATGAAAAAAAATAAATCTAAAAAGCAGAATGCAAAATTTTATACAGAATAGATTCATACCAAGATAAAAAAAAAGATAATAGAAGGACATTACCAAAATTTTAAAAGTGATTGACTATCAATCCATCCATCTATCTATGTGTGTCTGTACATATGTACACATGTGTGTGTGTATCTGGGTGTATGTATGTGTATATCTATCTATCTATATATAGATAGATATATATGCATATATGTATCTATGTGTATGTGTGTTTGTATGTTTATATATACACACACACATATGTGTATATATGAAGTTCTGGGAATGGAACCCAGACCAGGATTGACTGCTGAGCTACACTCCAGTCCTGATTAATTCTTATTCTTGGAAACAGTGTGCTTTTATCTTGGTTACAGCTTATTCTTTTTATACTAAGTTGTCTGAAGTTGAGCATGTATTACTCCTATATTCAGAAAAAAAATCATCATTACTTTCAAAGAAAATCTCTAGAATCAATCTTGCTTTTACCCGGTAGAAAACAGCAGAGGAAATTTTTTTGATGACAAGTTTTGTAATTCTTTTTAGAGCAGAATTTCACAGTTCTATTCAAACACAAGCCCCAAAGTAATAACTCTTTTTTTTTTTTTTTTTGGCAGGGGAGTGGAAAACAACAAGGAGGCAAAACCTGTGAATATTCAGTTTCAGAAACAGTTAAAAAAAAAAAAACTGAAGAAACAAAATTCCCTTAGCAGCTCAAGGGTTAAATGAGGACACAAATATTTGTTTTATTTTATACCATTATTATAAATGTTTATTAAATTGTTTAAAAATTACATGAGGGTGGGCATTTTGCAGGAGCCTTGATTTCTTCTGGTTTCTGGAAGCATCATCCTTTGATCCCAAGGTCAAGAAGCGTCATGACCAGAAGGCAAATTTTCATAAGCATTCTCCTCCACCACCCCAGACTTCCTTGCTTGCTTTTCTAAGTGTCTGCCCTTTCAAGGGAGTCACTGTAGATTCACACACTAGTGAGAATCCATGTCTCTCCCCAGAGCCAGCCCCAGGCAAAATTGTTGAAGAGCGGCACTTCCTTTTCTCCAGCTGAGTCTGGTGTGTTCCCACCCTCTCCAAATCTGCTCTCACATGCCTTAATCACACTAAATGTTGCTAACACTTTTAAGCATCTACTACACACCAGGCATCCTGTTAAGGGTTGTCATCCATACTATTTTATTTTATTGGCAGGATAACCTTGCAAAGGTTTATTTGCCTCATTTTATGGATTTGGATACTGAAGCCCAGAGAGGTTAAGAAAGTTGCTCGAGGTCACATCATCAGCACAGACACTGTTTATTAAAAGTTGTGCTTACTTTTCATGGGTGTGGTCAATACTTGGGAGTTTCATATCTTCTAAACTCAAACATACAGACAGTCTGTCTATTTTCCAACCAAATTTCAAGTGGTTCTTAAATTCGAAACAGCTCCAAAGTCTTCCGTTTTCTCTACAAAGAACAGAAGATTCCTGAAGAATATGGGCATTTGACTAATTATTTCTAGTAGTTCTATTAGTTCAAATAAGGCCTTGCAAAAACAAATTTGAGCACATTCAATTTTCTCAAAGTGTCATACCTTTCCCAAAACCACATAATGGATAACAAGAAAATTCATGGGCTTGTCTTTCTGTGGGCTTAACATCATTTCCTCACTAAAGATCCTCCCAGAAGGTAATTAATTTCCCAGCTTCCCTCTGTAACTAATCGAGATTTAAAAACACTAATTCTCAAGGAATTCTTTTTTGCCCCTTAATCAATTCTAATTCTGCTCCTAACTAGCTATATGCCCTCAGGCAATTTACTTTGGGCCTCTGAGATACAAGTTTCTCATCTGTAAAAATACAAATTAAAAATATTACCCTACCCCTAGGGTTGTGGGAGAATTAAATGAGATAATGTAAATAAAGTTCTTGATACATGGGAGTGGGGTTGGTCAGGAAGCTTTTACCTCCTTATTCCACTCCTCTCTCTCCTATGTAGATTCCCAAGCTCCCTATTTAAAGATTACAGTGCATATTAAGGTTTTTTCTTTTTCTCTGGAAACTTGATATTTTCTGCTCCTTAACTCTTTTCTCAGGGACCTTGTTTTTCAATCATGTGCTTCTTGCAACTTCTCCATTTCACATCACATTGAAGAACAAGGCCTAAGAGGTTTTGATCCAGCCAGTGATAAACCTTTATTCCACCCTGCTTTCCATTATCCACGCCTACCCTAAAATAAATAAATAAATAAATAAATAAATAAATAGTACATAAGTAAATTCCAGCAAGCCTGAAAACAGTCCAAAATGACAGAGAAATGATGTCCCCAGAGTTGTCAAGATCAATTAAACAAACTTCATTCAGCAGTCAAAGAAATGAGAGAGTAGACTGAAAGTAAGAAAAAAATATACAGTTTTTTTTTTTTTTTTTAATTTTAAAGCCGTTTTCTCAACCAACTTTCTCATTTTCCTCTCCAATGGCGCCTCAAGGCCTAAGCCTTCCTTGCTACCGCCGCAGTCTGTACCAGCAAGGTGCCTAGAGACCAAAGTACACCGAGGCCTGTGAGAGTCTGGTCAATACTGAACATTTGAATCAAAGAAATGCTCTCGTGAAAATGATTCAGTGAGTAGGGAACAGCATCTTTCCCATTCAGTAATGTGTAATGTCAACGTTTTTTTTTTTTTTTTACTGATTGGATTATAAGGAATTGTTATTGCTGGTTAAAACTACATGATTCCGGGGTTAAAGTCCTACAGACATAGGAGAGTAAAAGTTTCAGAAATATGAACTCTCAAAAAAATCCCCCATGCTCTCGGGTGCAGACAGCCACTGATTTACAAAAGGCCAGGAGACCTGCGAGTGTGACATTTCTGAGGATAATCTACCCCCCTCCCCCAAGAGCCTCTGGCAGTTGGTGCTTCTGTGACTCTAAGTGTGAAGTTTCCGTCTCTCCCTTGGGCCGCCTTGGCCACCTCTCCCACTCAGGGCACCTTCCTGAATCACGTCCGAGGGGCAGTGACTCCTGGGTCCTTGCCCAGGAGATCTCTCCCCCGGAATGAACGTGCGCTGGGCTGCTCACATTCCGGAGCTCAGATTTCATTTCCCGTAGGTCAGATGGTGGGGTGGGCGGGGGCCAGAGTGAAGTGCACAGCTGTCCCTAAGAGGTGCTCCGTCCCCCGCCACCAAAGTCGCATGGAAATTCCGTTGCACTGACGTGTGAGTCCCAAGCATTTTAATCTCGGATGTTCGAAAAAAGTAGACAAAAAAAAAAAAAAAAAAAAAAAAACCCAAGCACAGGGCTAGTGTCGCGTCCCTCTGCGGCCCGCCCTCCGTTCACACCAACGAGGTGGCTGGGATTTGCACCGCGCTCCAGAAGCCTGGCTTGCTGCATCTTTGCGAGCATCGCGCGCGCTCTGGACCGGTTCGGCTGCGGCGTGGTCTCGGCGAGTTTCCACGCGAGCAGCGGTGACCGCAACTGCTTGACCCGTGCAGAAGCGTCCGCTATGTACTTGCGCCCTTCTCCAGCGCCACTGCCTAGGTCCCCAGATGAGCGCTACCCGGTCGGGCTCTGCGCGTCCCCGCAGGGGCGGTGCAGCCTCGACTCGGTGCAGCCCCGCCTGGTGCCGGCGGGAACAAGGCGCCTGCGGGATCCCGCCGCAAGGCACGGTCGCCCCGGGTCCCCGAGCAGCCCCCGCCGCTCCCCCGGCCTGGGCGCCGAGCGCGCTGCAGCGCCGCACCGGGACCAGAGAGGCGGCGGTCTCCTGGGCTGGCCCGAGGCTGCCCTGCGGTCCAGCCGCCCCCACCCAGGGAATCCACCTTGGAAAAGATTGACATCAATCTCAGGGTTTCCCCAGGTGTTCAGCTACCGCAGATTTTCATGATTCTACATTCATTCCCTTATGATTCATCTCTTTTCTGTTTGGGGTTGTGGGTGGTTCAAAGTTTGGACTTGGGATATAAAAAAAAAATGTTATTCACATTTTTATAAGGAGGGGTAGATGGAAAGTGGGGAACTAGATACCTAATGAGTTTTTAATGTAGGGAGACAAAAGTCGCTGAGCGGTGTGACTTAGGCTCTTGATTTTCCTCTCAGAACCTCTACGAATTTGTGTGCTAAAATTGAAACAATTTTATTTCGCCTGCCTTAAAGTAGAGTTGGCCAGACAACTCATGAAGTATCTTCCAGGGCTAAGAATCCCTGTGATTTTTGTGGTCTGCAGTTAGAAAATTCAGATTAGAAATATATCCTTCCTCTAAAGCTGTGTGCAGTGAGCATTATGTGTGGCTCAGGTATCAGAAGCAGGAAGTCTTTCCCCCCTAGCTCTCAGCAGTTGGGACAGGAGCTCCAGTGTCACAAACACCAAGTCAGGAGGTCAAATATGTGGATTATTAATCCGTCAGCATTCTCTGTGCCATGATTCTGTCCCACTAAAGTCAGTATCTCAGCGTTAACTAATTTCCAGTTTCTCTTCTTGCCTCTTAGTTTTTAATTCTGTACAGAGGGGGGAAAAAGCAACCCATTCTCTGTTTGAAAACACAGAGAAATCAACCCCATGGATCAATGTGGAGAGTCAAAGAACCAACCCTTCCCTGTGCCAAGTACCTTCCATTATCCTCCACTTCTGAGACATTGGAATGTTCTGGAAACTACCCTTTTAAATTGCAGGGAGGAGGAGGAGCCCGTATGTGTCCTCTGTCTTTCTCCTTCTTTACAGGGGCATCTCAGGGACCTTCCCTTAGTCTTTTTCATCCAGGAGTTTCAAAAGGCCACCTCATAAAGCCAGCTGAGTTGGCTGCAGGTGACTCAAGATGTGCCCAACAAGGGCAATGTGGTGCAATCTTCAAAAAAGAATCTAGAGTATTTTTGTGGGATAAATAACCTTTGTTTACCTTAGGGAGGCATTGCCTGCACGGTGTTGTTTTTGACCCATCCTTCTGTTGGGATACAAGAGCCAACCTTCTGTAAGGGGGAGAAAAAGAAGGAAGATGTGTGAGCTCCCCCTGGTGCCGTACTGCATTCAGGCCGACTGAAAGGAACGGCCAGGAAACATGTCTACACCACCTAGGGAAAAAGAAAATATCTGGATTATTTCCTATTAAAAGGCCCATTTTTATGCTGCTAGCAAAATGCCTTAGATCAAGACGTCCAGGCTTTGGACCTAAATTTTATATGTCACTGGAAGAAGAATCCTTGCTTTGTTTGAGGACACATTTGCAAAGTGAAGTTAGTCGGCAGCAATCTGGCAGCCGCCCCAGGGATGTGGTTGTTACTCTTGGAATCAGACTGGATTATTTTTGTGCAGAGTTGTTCTCTTTGTTAATGTACATCTATTCATTGACCTGAGTAATTTTCACACACTGAGGTAGGTAGACACCACAAAGATATCATGGAAATCTAGTCACAGCCAGTTTGACCTGTGGGGATTTTAATTTGAGATTATATCTCCCATCTCAAATAATATCCTGGACTCAAACTCCAGTCCTTAAGACTAGAATCAGGGACCCCTGTGAACTCTAGTCATCTGTGGAGGGTGGGAGAAATTCTAGTCAGTCTTTTTGGTACATTAATGATGGAGACCTTCAGTGATAAATCACCATGTATTTAGTTAGTTCCACTCTTTGTCCAACTGCGGAGAGTATAAAAGATGTCTGTCTATACCAGGGCAAATCAGTTATGGGACAGACTTGAGTGTTCATTAATGAGGTTAGGATGGATAGTTAAGGTGGAAAGGTAGGTCAAATTATCATGCTTCCTTCACCTCCCATGTAAATGCAGAACTTTGGTTTTATTTCTTTTCTCATATGTAATTTTGATGGAGTGGGAATCTTGTAAAACCAAATGTGAAACCAAATCTCACTCATAAGATGATAGCCATTTGTTTCCCCCACAACCAGTTTTAATTACTCTAGTTTGTAATCTTGAATTTGTTCTTTTCTTTGGTTTTTATTTCTTCCAACACACCACCCTCCTCCCTATTTATTTATTTATTATCTATTTATTTATATTTTGGGGAGAGTGGAGATTGAAGCCAGGAGCATTTTACAACTGAATTGCAACCATCACTCTTTTTATTGTTTTATTTTTAAAATTTGAGACAGGGTCTTGCCAAACTGCTGATGCTGTGCTGGAATTTGTGATCCTCTTACCCTAATTCACTGGCATTAGAGGCCTGTGCCACGTTGGAGGCTCCTCCTTCCCTCTTTGTGCCTTTGTTAATGTCATCCCTCTGATCTGCCCTGTGATCCCCATTTCCACCTGGCCATCCAGCAAACAGTCCATTTTTGTCAAGGCTGACACCTGTTTCCTGGCCACTCTCACCTGCACAAGTTGCTCCTTTTTGTGACTATTTTGCACACCCAATTAGCCCTCTACTCCCACGGAACCCACACATGCGTTGATGCTCCCTTTGGCTCTGAATTGGGATCTCCATGGACAAAGTGCCTGGCTTTTGTTTCCTCTGCAGCTCCACACCGCCCAACTGCACTGGTGACTTTAGAAGCTCAATGCTAAATGAGTGAAATAATAATCATAAGGGATGTTTTTAATCTCAAAAAAAAATTTTTAAGTCCCATGTCTCTTAAATGAAAAATTGTCAAATTAAGGAGTCATTTCCAGGATTTTAATTGATGTATTAGTTGTGCTTTGTCTCCACCTCGGAAGGATTTAAGGTGGGCTTAAAATATTATGAAAATTAGACAATATTATTAATTCTGTCCTTGCAAGCTCTAAAATTGATAGGTCTAGATCCCATGTTAAACAGTGAAAGGTTTTTTTTATTTGTTTGTTTGTTTTTTAAAGATAAAAGGCATGCTGTTTTATAATGTCTCTCATTATCAGGTTAAGGAAAAAGCATAGTTAAAAAAATTTCTCAAATAATTTAGTGTCTTATTTGCATATCATACACACACACACACACACACACATACATACACACATACTCACACTAGAACTGCACTGGCAGAGAACATAGGTTGTTTAAAGTATAGCTATTCAACTGTCATATAAAGTGAAATCTATATTTTCTCTCCCTATATGACTATATATTTAACATCTCTATGCATATGTGTGTGCATACATATGTATATGTTATATACACACACTCTACATTATTATTTCGAAGGGGATTTTGCTCCTTCTGGCTACCAGCAATAACTAGTCAATATTTACACTCTTGAATATCGATGACATCGTGCATACATAGGAAAGCTGTGGAAAACATCTCCATTTTCAAACAGAGTTTTAATTATTTGTAAAGACTTCAATTGTTCACTGTCTAATGTCATGGATTGGTCCTCACAGTGTGAAATGCAACTGTCCAGAACCCCCACAGTATTATAAATAGGCTTCTAAAGCCGGGTTGATTGATGTTTGGCATAAGATGCTATTCCTCTGAGCACATATATTCCTTCTGTTCACCATTTTCATAGAAAAATACCAGGGCTGATTTTTTATTCAAATCTCCAATTTATGCAGGGTTTAAACTACTAAATACTTAAAGCCTTTTTCAGATCTTTTTTTCCTTTTCTGTTAGGTAAGTAACTAAATCTTATGCTTCAACACAAATAAGAATTGGAGATTTAGCAGGTTCCTGTGGGGAAGAGAAAGAGTTTATTAATTATGTTGAGAATCAAATAATATGCTTCTTTGACACTAATGTTCCATCTTTCTCCACCCCAAGTATCCTATGGGACAAGTTTAAGGCCTTTATCAGGGTCTAGATTACTCCATTTACGGTTCCTTAGAAGAAGGAATTTAATGAATGGCATTCTTAGTTGAAGAGAGAATTTGAGATGTTTTAAGATTTAAGCTGCAACCGTGAAATGGTTTTTTCAAAGTATGTCCCAGGGATTGTAATATAAAACATAAAAAAGCACAATAAAGTACATTTTCATGAGTTTTAATAAATTTTTAATAGTGGTGAAATGTAAATTTTTCCTTCATGACCCTTATCTGCATTTGACAGAGTCCTACAGAAAACTTTAAGTACCTGTTTAAAGCAATTTACAAGATATTGTAGAGATTCCCAGCAATAAAGAATGATAAGTGATCTTCTTAAAAAAATTTTATATTGACAATATTAAAACTAAGTGCCTTATCCAGATTCAACTGGTTTTGTCCAGTACCTGTATTGGTATGTTTACCAAGCATGCATGTTTACTTTACAGGTGCTGAGTTAGAAACAAATTCTACGGGAATAAAATTCTGAAACCACTGTTACCCGATTGATTAGCAATGATTGCTAATTACTTTATAATGCATGGCAGGCACTGTGCTAGGCACATTCCATATACTGTTGCATTGGGCTTTTATAACTCCACAGAGGAAGCTATGTTATTATCACCATTTGAAGGCTGAGAAATTAGAGACATAAGAGTTCAAATGATTTGCCCCAAATTACCTGCTTAGTAAATAATGTGGGGAAGAAATAAGTGATTGATAGCAGTCTCACTCATTATCCACTATCCTGAGAGTTAGCAAACTTTTTCTGTAAAAGACCAAATAGTAAACATTTTGTGTTTTTCAGGCCACATGGTCTCTGTGACTATGACTCTACCTTGTGTACAAAAGCAGACCTAGATAATCTAAAAAGGAATTACATGGCTTTGTTCCAATAAAGTTTTATAAAACAAAAACCAAAACACAGATGGTGGACCATATTTATGTTGTGAACTATATAGTTTGCTGACCCTTGTACCATCTTGGATCCTCAGGCAGAGAAAACCAAATAAATGGACCTCACTGTGCAACAGGTAGGTCTTTGATGGATCTGTCTTCTGAGTAAGTAAAAATAGCATGAACTGAGAGCTTCAAAAACTGCCTCCCATCTTGGCATTTGATCCTAAACACCATTGTTGAAGACTCTGGAAGGCCCCATTTAGAACACACTTACAAGGATGGTGTTTTAGTCAGCTTTATCATCACTCTCACCAAAATATCCAACAAGAACAATTTTGAGGAGGAAAAGATTATTTTGGCTCAGGTTTCAGAAGTCTCAGTCCATAAGTGGTTGACACCATAGCTCTTGGATTGATGTGAGGGAGAACATCATGGTGAGCGAGCATGGCCACCAGGAAGCAGAGGCAGTGTTGTTCACCAAGGATAAAATATAAATCCCAAAGGCTTCTCCCCAGTTCCGCATCTCCAGCCACACCCCATCTGACTACAGTCACCATTCAGTCCATCCATGTCAAGGGATTAATTCACTGATCAGGTTACAGCTCTCATAGTCCAATCACTTCATCTCTGGACATTCTTGCATGACCTCACACACGAGCTTTTTGGGGAAACCTCACATCTAAAGCATAACGGGGATCCTGCATTACCTCCTGAGTCCTCATTATTATTGGACTGTGATTTACAGGTAATCTAATTAAGCTAGAGTCCAAGTCCACCTGGGTTTTGGGAGCCTTAAAGGCCACTTAGCCTCACTCACATGATGATTTTGCTTCATTCTCTAAGAATTATTGGGTCCTGGGGTTACTCTGACTACGCACCCTGTTTTGTTTAATTGAACTTTTGGCCTTATTTGCTGGATTTGTTTGGCTCAGTTGGTGATTCACTGATTCTCCAGTCCATGTAGGTCTGAACATATGTCTTATACTTCTAAGTCATACTAAACCAGATAAACAAAGAAGTAGGTTCCACCCACTATTGGCCAACTTCTCTGATGAAAGCTGCCTCTCCAGAATTGTATTTTCACCTGCTCCTGGGTCCTCCATTACTAGTTCATCCATGTGCATTTATTGGAAAGTAGAGACCATCTCTGTTGCAAATGCCAGACCCATCATCCTCCCCAACAGGTGCTCTATTCTTCAGGACAAAATGCACTTCTTAGCCAAGGAAATTGATCATTGGTGGTCAGGCCACCCCAGTGGACAGATGAAGGTCTAGTTCTGGGACTCTCAGCTGGCTCTTTCCACTGGCAGGCAGTGGGACAGGGATAGAAACACAGAGCAGGCCACAGAAAAACAACTCCTTGCTCTATAGCTTTGCCAAAAGTAAAACATTTTCTTTCTTTCATACTAAAAAGCTAAGTAATACAGCCATAAGAATATTGTTATTAAAAGTAAGCGGCATGATTCTGATTCCAATCTTTTCAACACATGGTCTGCACACAGTAATCTTTCTAAAAATTCCATTTGCATACTAAGTAGACATTTCTTAAGTACCTACTGGGTGCCATGCTCTATGCTCTCTACTTGAGCTACAGAAAGATTAAATTACTTCTAAACCTCAAGGAACACATGTTCAGGTTTTACATTTGGCCTTAAATTTCTCTCAAATAGCAAGATAATAGGAATACAGTTTTGGCCTTGTTGGCAAGTTTACAGATGCAATTAGGTAAAAGAAAAACCAAACTGATAGTTGATAATTTAAAAGAATCAAGACTAAACCTTAGATGTTGTAGAATTAACAGTGCTTTCTCTCGTCCTTCCATTCACGCATATTTTCAAAATTCAATTTTCATTATAAATCCCAGTGATGATTTTTGTGTTAAAGAACTAAGCAGAGTTTTTAACTGAAAGAAAAATTCTCTAGTCCTGGATTTAATCCTTAAAATCAATCAAGTCTTTAAAGTCCTTTAAATCATCATGAGATGAAAAGGCTCTTTGGGTTCAAAGCCAAAAAAGTAATCCCTTGTCTCGTGTGTGACCAAAAAGAATGATTGTAATCGGTGATCCCTGCACTTAAGTAGATTATAGTGTCATTGTGGAGATAAAATTAACACATAAGAGACAATTAGAACAACTGAACAGTATGGCAGTCAAAATCTGAGTTTAGGGTGGAGAAAGTCGACTGAGCACTGGAAGAAAAGCTTGTCAGACAAGGTTGGGTTCAAAATAGCTGATTTTAGGGAGCAACTGATGGTTTTACGTGAGGAAACGACAGAGCACGTGTGCCTCGAGGTTCAGAGGTGATTTGATCTTTCTGTAGTTAAAAGTGTGGAGCATACATTGTGGCCCCCGATAGGTACTCAAGAAGTGTCTATTTGGTAAGAAAATGGAATTTTAGAAAGATTAGTGTGTGCAGACCATGTATATGTTGAAGAGAATGGAATTTAAAAAAATGGTCCTATCTTTGATATCTAGAAATATTAAAGTGAGCCTTGATTGCTTTTGCCAGTTATACCTGTAAAAAAGCCACCAGTACCGGGGAAAGTCTCAAGGTAGGTTCAACACATTCAACAAGTTAGTCCTGGATACCAACTAGCAAGTTTTTCAAGGTCTTTTAATATTCCAGATAATGTGAAATCCAAATTTAATATGAAAAATTAGATCCTCTTTCTTGAGTGAAATGAAGGAATGGTTGCAAGCTTTACTTTCAAGGGAAAAAGTATGGTCTTTACATTTGGCCTTACATTTTTTTCACTTGATGAAAAAAATGTCATGGGCATGAGAGTCAGACAGATCTCAGGAAGGAACATGGCCACACCAATAGTTTGCATGTCTACAGTTAGGTGGCCTTCCATAATATCAGTGTTCTGTGCCTTGGTCCTATAAGTTGAAAAATGGAGATAATGATGGATAAAATATCTGCACAGGCTCTGGCAGGTAGAGCATCAAGGGATGTTTATTTATTTTCCTTTCTCCTCCAAAAGAACTGAATAAGAGAACTCAGGTGGAGCCAAGATGTCCTGAGGGTCCTGAGCACCATTGGAATATAGGTACCAAGGATGCCATCAATGTGGAGGGCCCAGTGTTTATCCTGAGCATGAGGAGACTAGTGGTGAGTACAGAGAGAAAGGCACTGAGCACTGAATTAGCCTCATGGAATATCAACATTTTAGGGTTCAAGGAACAATATCAAAGGAGACAGTAGTAAAAAAAAAAAATAAGCAATTTAAATTCAAGGGAAATGAAAAAGCAAAAGAGATTATTATCTTCAATCAATAGTAATATACAAGTGCTTTAGATTTTTGCACTCATTTCATTGTACCCTGATGTGCTAACAAGTAAAAGTGGGTCTTAATGAACCTTCAAGTGAGTCAGTTCTGCTATGAAGAAGTTTCTTTTCTTCTTCCTTGTATGAACGGAAGAAGGGTCTATTTAAGGAGGAAAGTGCTGAGACATTGTGGCCATGTTTTTTACTTCTGCTCACCAAATGATTGAAAGCTGTCTCCAGACTATAGAAGAAGTTTGGGGAGCCTGGGATTTCCCAGAGGAACTTTTTTCCATTTAGTGGTCAACAAGTTCCCCTCATAGTTAACAGTAGATGCACAACTGACTGAAGCTGAGGCAGAGACTCTTTCCCCACTGAGGCCACCATTTTGCTATTTTACTGCTGGCTGCTCTGTTTATTTCATTCCCGTCATTGCTTGGTTGCAATGATGGTACTGCAAGGAAAGATGTTCCATCAGTTTGTAGGATCCTCAGGGGCATTGCATATTGGCTCATTCTCACCTGATGTGGCCTTGTCCTGGAAATAGCCATGTAGGTTCCCCTGCCTCCATATGCCTGGTGCAGTGCAATGTGGCCTCAGCTTTGTTTGCCTGGGCTATATCTGTGACCCATCAACTTCCTTTGCCATATGTGTCACCGCTGTCTTTAACATGAAGCCATTAAGTGATTTGCAAAGATTGCATGGAAAAGCAGTTGATACAGCTGAGATTAGAATACAGATCCTCAGTCTCCAGGAATTTCTCTTTGTAGACCTAATCATCAACATACAGGGGAAGCAATTTCTCCACCCTTCTGCACCCACCAGGATGGAATGCCATCAGCTAGGGGAAGGGAGAGTAGTTGAGAGAAACTTTTGAAAGTCTTTCTAAATGTGTACCTTCTGCTTTCACAACCAAATCACCAAAGGTTTGCTGTTCAAAAGTTTAGTGCCTAAGTAAATTTTGTAGGTGATGCTAATAACTGTAACATGACATCCAGTCTTTGGTGACAGGAAGGAGAGTGAAGCTGAGGAGTGCTCCCAGGTAGGAAGTATGGTAGACTTTGAGAGCCTAGTTTGAATACCATAGTGGACATGGAAGCAAGGTTGTAGAAAATAAGAAAATAATAGATAAGGAGAAAGTGCTGTCTATGCATGGAACAGAGAAGGCAAATATGGAAAGAAATGGAACTGGAACCTCTGGTGGCCTTGAGGCTCTGTCTCCTGGCTGACTGGATCAGCACCCCCATCCTCAGGTTTCTCCATTTCTCTCATTGAGTGCAATAAGTTAGTAGTTGACATTAAAAATGTGGGAGGATTGTATTTACATAACATGAATATATTTAATACAATAATAAAGAGTTTTCCTGTGCTTTAGGCAATTGCATTTCTTTACTTATATTCTGGGCATGTCTTTCTGCTCTTTTCAACCTCCCCTCTCCCTTATCCTGGGAGTAGACAGCTAGACAGTGAATCACCCAAAACAAAGGCTAAAAATATTTGAAAATCCTCTGGTCTCAGGTTAAGTCAGAAAGATTTGGATGCTTGCTAGTTGAGCAAGTTTTCCTGTTTTTCAGAGACAACAATCTAGATCAGAGATTAGATTATAGACCTCCCAGGGCAGGGTTAGTGTTGGGACAGATGGGAGAAGATTCCACAGAAGAGGAGAGCAGGCGTTAAGAAATCACAGGTCTCCTGCAGGGAGGGCTCTGTGCCAGGCCCAGGAGGCAGGGGAGCCCACTCAGGACCCAGTTATGCTTCTCCTTGCCCACTGGTGAGGACAGTCTTGGGCAGCTCTCAAAGTCGCTCTGGAGCTTGTTCTGTGTATTCCCCAAGACCACCTCCAGGTCTCATCGGACTTACAATAATAACCCCAGCTGGTGAAGTTCAGTGTGGCCATGAGAAGAGAATAAAGCTCCCGGTCTTTTCCAATGTGACTTTGATTGGAGAGAGATGGGAATCTTCCATGGAATAGGGAAAGCAGTGGGATTCACTACCCTGGTGTGTGTGTGTCTTAGTGAGTGCATCTTCCTCTTGCTCTGGGATCCTCTGAAAGCAAAGATCCTCTCTCTCTCTCTCTCTCTCTCTCTCTCTCTCTCTCTCTTACCTTTGCATACTCTGTGGCTGAAGAGACCTTGGCAGAGCTTAGCTAATGTTTGTCGAATGAATAATGGAGTGAATGACTGATTGATGAATAAATAAAAATGAAAATATCTAGAGGAAGAAGCCAAAGAGAGAGACAGAAGCTAAAGATGTTAGAAAAAAAAAGAAATGATGATTTGAACAGAACTGAGAGACGACTGGGGAAGGAAAGATTGAAGGATAGATCCAAATTCTTTCAGAGCCTAGAGAAAGGGATGACATGATAGGATATGATAGATGGTTAGTCTCTGATATGTTGGAATGACAAAAAAAAAAAAAAAAAAAAAACAGATCCTTTAATTCTCCTATTTAACACTAAATGTGTCTTTTTAATAGTTTCATTTCTGGCCAAGAGACACGTCCAGAACAGTTGACAGGCAAGAAATAACCAAGACAGTCTGAGAATCTGTAGAAGATAAAGGCACAGGGTTCTATTTTAAGCTTTCAGTATTCATATTTTGAAAAACATGTCACTGTCATCATCAGCTAATTCTCTTCATAATCTAAAGACAGAATTCTGCTGTAAGAGTGTGTTCAAATTGCCAGATAGAGTGTGTTCTCTCATGCTTTCAAGCAGTTTCTCTCTCTCTCTCTCTCTCTCTCTCTCTCTCTCTCTCTCTCTCTTCCTTCTTTCTCACTGGGGATTGAACTCAGGGCTGCTTTATCACTGACTTATACTCCCAGTCCTTCTTTTTTTAATTTTGAGACAGGATTTTGAGGCTGGCCTCACACTGTGATCCCCCTCCCACCTCAGCCTCCTGAATTACAGGGATTACAGTTGTGCACCACCACACCTGGCCTGTCCAGTGGTTTCATATTAACTCATTCACTAATTTGTTCACTGGGGTTTATTTATTCACTTGTTGGGAGGCACAGATTAAACTTCTGTGGAGACACTGTGTGGAGGCTGGAGTTCCAAAGATAAACAAAACATGGCTCCTTTCAAAGGAGCTCCAACCTCGCATGACAGGCATGAAAGTGCGTGTTCACGATTCAATGTGCTGCTCCACCCTGAAGCCGAGTGCGTGACGTCTGACCACTGCCTCTGCCTGATGCCAGCCTGGCTCAACCTAGATCACTGATGGGCTCTGGCCTCAGCACTCTGGCTGCTCTTGACCTGGCTACTGCACCCAGCCCCAGACACTGCATGGACTGGGGCTCTGCTGGGTTGTCTCCAGGCTCTCTCCCAAGAACTTAGACCTTACTCGGTCCCCCAAACATGGCTAGACTCTGTGTTCTGAATTGGCTTCTACTCAATGTCACTTTGTTCCAATCATTGCCCAATTGTGTCTAAGCATGCCATGACCTTTGGGCACTTGCTTTGGGCCACCCGCCTACCTTCTCTGGCTAAGACCACTCTTGGCTTGGAGGTCAGGCCTTCTCCTCCCTCCTCAGTGCAGCACCATCTTTGAGGACTCCCACCCTGCCTCAGGCCCATGTCCACTCAAGGAAGACCCTGCTCCCTAGCATGACAGCCTGGTGGTGTCAGCATCCTTGGGAAGGCCTCTTCTGGCGGAGAAACTTCCTTGGAGGAAGAAACTTCCTAGAGGAAGGCCATGAGATGAAAAATAACACACTACTCATTCATTAACTCCATGATGCTCGCTTCAAGGGAAGATGTCAAACTGTGGATTAAATAGCTGCTTGATTAAAAAAAAGCATGCATATATATATATATATATATATATATATATATATACACACACACACAGTACATATATGTATATATATGTATGTGTCTATACATAGGTATATATATATGTTAGAAGAGATAGAAAAGCAATCAGTGTTTTTCAGCTTTGTTTTGATCACTGGGTCATCTTAATACATTTCAACTTACTTTTTTGGTTTGAGAGGATGTTTCATTTGAAATATGAAAAAGTGTTCTTAACGTACCACTCACTCCTTGATTTATCTCAGCTTTAAGATTACTTTTGTTGGAACACGAATTTGCTAATATGCCTCACAATTTTGTGCACTGTGCAAGAATAACTGTGTAGAACACGTAAAACACTACAGAAAAATAAAGGTGGCAGAAAAGGGGTGCATAAGAAAATGGTTATATTTTGGAGGCAGGTGAGCTATTTCAAGTCAGAGTAGTTAGTTTCAAACCTTTGAATCTGTTAAAAAATATATATATATTTTCATTTTTTAAAAATTTCACTTTTAATTATCTTTTATTTAATAATAAAATGAAAATAAGAATATATGAATACATGCAATCTATATACATATATTTATTGCAAATACTTAAAATTCTTATGTAAAATGATTTTTCTATATTTATGAAAAAATATGACTTATTTGGTGTTGAAGCGGGCAAAAATAACTTCTTTACTGTAAACAGTATCATTGAAAATTCAAATTTTTGAGCTGATGGAAAAACTAATTGTGAATCATCAGTTTGTCAAACATCAGTATCAGCTCCAACAAATTTGGGTTGACGATTTAATAGGTCTTTGATAGCTGGAGTGGTGGAAGTCGCGAGATTCAGAGGGTGTACAGGAACAGCAGCACAGATGAGCTCCCAGACTGGGTTACCTGGCATCTTGCTGCTCAGCCAAGCCTCCCACGCTGGCCAGCAATCATTAGGTGGAAGACTTTCCTGATCCCCAGGAGATGCTTGCACAAGGAATAAATTTCCATGTCGAAGCATTTGACAAGCCTTAGTTCCTGATGTCTCACACTCAAGCCTTACTTTATAGTCACATCTGTTAGTTTAAAGCATTTTTAGTTTATTGAAGAAGCCTTCACAAAGAAAAAACAGATGATGAAAATCTCATCTGTCAAAACTGTTATTAAAACCAGTAACAGTGTGAAATTTTGTTTAAATTGAAAGCATCATTTATTTTTATCAAACATTTTATAAACAATCACATTTGAGAAAGATTTGGGGGACCCGGAGAGCCCTCAACAAAACGCGGCTCGTTATGTTGCTTGGTGTAATGTGTGGCTGAGACAGGCAGGGCGGGGGTTGCTTCCCTTTATTCTGGTGAGACCCCAGGGGTGAAGAAATTACCAGGGAGTGGGCCTGGGCCACCTTGAGGAGGGGGAGTGAGCAGTGAAGAGGAGAGCACCTGAGAAGGGGCTGGAATGACAGAGTGGCCCACAAGGTGTGTCCCTGATCTCCCCGCTTCTGATGGATTAGATGGAGTGACCTGGCCCGAACCTTGAAGGCAAAGGAGGACCCTGCATGGAAAGATTGAGCGGGGCTTCCTTTCTTTTCCTCTGTGCAGACAGTGGATTTGAAGCTCAGATCTGCTACTGATATCAAAAGGGGCTTCACAGCCAGAAGGAGGACAGACACCCTTAAGCAGGGGAACAAGATGAACATCAAGTCCGTTTAGCCCGACTCCTCATTCAATCCAGATGTTTGGCAACGTGGAGACAAAACATCCGACACTCTGCTCTTGTGTAGACTCAGCCTTCGAATATACAAAAGATCCAGTTTCACATTCTCCACTGTGTCTCCTACTTCTCTGGCTGTTTGGTATTAGCAGCTTTGAAAAAGAAACCGTGTCCAGGGAAAGTAGAGCAATGTCGATCTGAATGATTTGTCCAAAGAAAGTGACCTTTCTTTCCTACAGTAGATCCTGCACATCATTTGGTCATATGTGAGAGCTTACCCTGAGGGCCAGCAAAGGTGTCCCATGAGGTTTGGGACAGGGAAGTGACACACAGATAGTTAAAGGGCTTTCCAGATCAACTGCCCATTCATACTCCTTCCCCAAGATGACTGGCTCAAGGGTGCAGATGCTTCATCTTTCTCCATCCCGCCTTCTTCCACCTTAACAAATCTCTTGATTCATCCTGGATCTTATTGGGGCACGTTGCTCCAGTATGTACTAATCTCCAGGGCAGCACAAAAAGGGACTTTGGGGATCTCTGACCTCTCTTTGGATCTCATTGCCTATTTTGTATCATTTTCAAAGACCACAAGGTAAAATTTCCAGATTTACTTGCAAAATAGCAATATTATATTTTCTACAAAAGAAACATGCATTAGCGTTAAACATTTATATTTTCTTGAACGCTTGTTCAGAGTTTCTGAAAAATTTTTTTTTCATTAACTTTTGCCAGACAACTATGTACTGTGCACCTGTATTTTATTTTTACTGTCAACCACAATATTTTGAACTCTACTAACCTCTTTTCTGCTCATTTTTGGGTCGTGTATTCATTATAGAAATGTCTACAGATTCCACTCTTAAAAATTAATTTCACAGCACCAATTAATGCGAATTTCATAAATTCTAAACTTTCTGTAGCCCAATCCTTCATTGTTGCTGAGTTACTTGGAAATCCAGTATCTATTTTTACTTACTTATTTATTTTTTTTTGTGGTGTTGGGGATTGAACCCAGGGCCTTGTGTATGCAAGGAAACTCAGTATTCTTCTAGTCATAAGTTATATTCATCCTTGGAAATATAAAAGCAATTGGGAGGAACAATTGTCTTTGCCTTATAAATCTCTTAGTCCAGGTTCAAATCCACCAAATTATAACACATCATTCTTCCATTCTAATATCTCTCAAACCATAGGCTTGGCCGCTCTTGGGTTTAGCCCTGGATGTGTAGAAAGAATAGTCCTTGCCTAAGTCTTACACTTCCTGCCACCTGTGTTTTAACTCACTGCACCATGTTTTTCACCCATACCAATCACACTTCTTGAAGGTCAAACATGACTACCAAAGTAGTATGTACAATTGTCCTTTTTAGTTCTACTCCAGGCTCTGTCTACATTTTCTTTCCTTGTATATATCCTTGAAATTCTCCTTCTTTTTCCATGTCATTTTACCTTGTTCTTGTTCCTTTTACTTATCCAATTACTCCATCTTTTGCTCCTCTTGTCCTTCTTAGCTCATAGATTTTGTTTCACCCAAAAGCTCTGTCCTTACCTGACAGCTCTCATATGCCTCTTTTCATTGGATGATCTACATGGTCCAAGGGCTTCAATCCCCATTATTCTGCAGATGACTCTCTGTGTTGGTCTTTCTCCATAACTCCTGTTCTTCAATTCCTGCTTTGCAGGTATCTTCACCTATAAGATCTAGTCACATTTCCAGCCCTACATGTTCTCTGTATAGAATGTATCATTTCCCATTGGTGCCCGAGACTTCCAATCTTCCTATTAATGGGCATTTGGCCTAGATAGTTGTATAATTTGCATACAAGAAATTCATGAGTTTTAACAAATGTATAACCCATGTACCCACTACCATAGTCGAGATATACATTTCTATTACTCTTTAGGTTCCTTTTTGCCCATTCATAATCAATCACTATCTTCTCTGGCTATAGGCAATCACTAGTCTGTTTTTGGTCATTAAAGGTTAGATTGATCATTTCTGAAGTTTTCTGTAAATAAATTCATATGATACCTACTTTTTTTTCCTGACTTCTTCTGTTCAGAAAAAATATAATTAGAAATTCATCCACATTATGGCAAGTGTTAGTTTAACTTCATTAATTCCATCACATCTTAAATTCTGGGTTTGTTTCTGTTGACTAGTTTTTCTTCTGGTATGGACCGTATCTCCCAGTTTCTTCATAGAAGGTAATATATGATTACAATATCATATTGCAAATTTATTCTTTCAAGTACTGGATTTTGTTGTATTCTTTTAAAGAATGTTAGACTTTGATCTGTAAAATGACATTTTTTAAGAACAGGTCAAGATTAGCCTATACTGTAGGAATAATTTAGGCTCATTTTGAAGGTATAGTCATTCTTGACTCTCTACTGAAGTGTACAGATTCAATCTTCTGGTTCCATTCTAACCTATGGAAAACAAAATTATTCCTTGCATGAATAGGAGTTCTGGAATTAAAAAAAAATTGGATCACTCCATGGTAAATGTTTCCAGCCCAGAGGTTGTTTTTGTGAGGTTTTATCCTATGCACACTGATTGGTAGGTATTCAGCCAAAGTTTTAAGAACTTTCTGGAGCTCTTTGTTCTGTGTAGCTTTCTCTTCTATGCTATTCTATCTTGCAATTTTTAGCTACATCTGCTACTCTGAACTGTGATCCCCGTGTCTTCAATTCAGCAGTGCTGCATAGCTCTGCTTCAGTTTCCCTTTCCTGGGCTGGAGCTTTGCAAATTACTTCCAGGCAGAATGCCAGTAGAATTGAAGGATTCACCTTATTTTTCCTCTCTCTCTCTTTTCCCAGAAATTACTGTCCTGTGCTGCCAGTTGTCTGACATCTGAAGAAAGTTGTTACATAATTTTGTTCAGTCTTCTGGTTGTGTATGGCAGTAGGGCATATCTGGACCTGGTTACTCCCTCATAGCTGGAAGTTAAAGCCCTTGTGTCATCTTTGATCTCTCTTTTTTTTTCCCTTTGCTTCCACATCCTGGTGGTTTTTATTTCCTCCCAAGTCCTGTCTCAGCTCTCTCTCTCACATAAGGCTCCTCCTCCCCCTGGCCACAGCCTTACTTCAGTCCACAGTAACCTGTGCTCAGAATCATCACAAGGGGTAAAAAAAATATATTTATTTTAATTATGAATATATGATAGCAGAATGCATTTTGATTCATCGTACACAATTGCAGAACAACTTTTCATTTCTCTGGTTGTACACCAGGTAGTGATGTACCATATGTGCAGTTATATATGTACCTACGGTAATAATGTCCATCTTATTCTGCCATCTTTCCTGCCCCCATGCACCTTCCCCAATCCTCCCTCCCTTTTGCCCAAAGTTTCTCCATTTTCCCCATCCCCCACTTTATGGGTCAGCATCCACTTATCAGAGAGAACATTCGGCCTTTGGTTTTTTGGGATTGGCTTACTTCGATTAGCATGATATTCTCCAACTCCATCCATTTACCTGCAAATGCCGTAATTTTATTCTTTTTTAATGATGAGTGATATTCCATTGTGTATAAGTACCACTGTTTCTTTATCCATTCATCTATTGAAGGTCGTCCTGCTTCTAGATTCCAGTCTCTTAAAGGAGCCATCATTGCGTTGCCAGAACACCCTACAATTCTTCCAATCATGATTAAAAATCTCTGGAATCTTCAATGGCTGCTCCTTCCAGCACTTTCTGGTATTGTAGTAAAACACTTCCTGATATGAGTGTTAGAGCAGCTTTGTGCTTTTTTTCTTTTGCTTTCATCTATCATTACTTCCCTTCCCCTTCCTTCTGGTCTTACCTTTTCTACTATATTTTTCTGTTCAATAAGTTAAGATCATTCCTATTTTCGAGACCAGTACAAAATGTGTGTCTTTTGCAATTCCCTCTGGACCTCATTTCTTAGAGTGTCCTCCACTTCTCATGGCACTGTCTCCTCTCTGTACCTTCATCACAGTTCTCTTTGAACAGGCATTATTTATATCAAGTATTGATGATGGGTGTGATTCTTCTTTCCTGTAACAGATACTGGCAGTGAATTTCATCGATTTGGTGCCTAACAAAATGTGCAGTGAATTACTGCCTGTGCCATCATCTTGAAATCATTTTCCTTTGTGCCTACGGCTTCGACTCCAGAATAGGAGTCTCATTGCTGCCCACTCAAGTAGGTCAGGACTTAGAAGAACCCTTCTATATCACATTCTGCATTGTATCACCACCACCACCACCATTTGATATCACCACCAAATCTCATATCACTAATTTAATGTATTAAAGATAAATCTGTTTTTAATTTAAACATAGTGCATCTCTTTTCCTCAATTTTATACGGGTCCATTTTTTCTTTTTTTTTTTGTTTTGGGGCCCATGTGTTTCTTTCTCATGAGGTTATTAGCTCTAACAAAGTATTGACCAGCCCTTTGTTATAGAACTTTGCATCCATACATAGAGGCAGTAAAACAGAATTGTAAGAGCTTTATTTTTTTATTCAGACAAACAAGGGGACATACATAGATTTAGGCTTAGTGAGCATAGATTGTTGCCTAATAAGGGCTTAATAAACATAAATAAATAATTATAATGCATATCTACATATTTTGTATGCCTTTAGATAGTGCTTGACCTGTATGTAATATACAAACATTGAATGTGAAAATATTGGGATTATACTGAATATTAGCTGTTTCATATTAGAAAACAACACCAGACTATTAGCTCTAATATCTATAGCAAACATCTGATAGCCAGAGATATTTTAGTTTTAGTGTCTCAAATTATGAAGATTCAATTATTTCCTCTAGAATATACTTGTGTTTCAATCGCATTATCAAAGCACTTTCCATATACTTTTCCCTAAAATTACCTTTCCTTCATTTTAATTATACTCCTCCAAATCACTTTTCCTCATTTGTATTTGATAATTATGAACAAAGAAGCAAATAGAAGAACAAGAAATACATGAGAAGGCAGTCATGCATTTTCTTCTTTCTGTCGGTAGCATGGCTTTATTGAGATGAAATGTATTTAATCTCAAGTCACAGAATGACCACATCCATAATCTGAGTTCATTTTCATTTTAGGTTGTTGTTTCTTACAAATTCAATGCAATATCCATAATTTCTCTTTAAACATACATATTCCTTTAAACTTGTTTTACTCTTGGGAAGATGGAGAAGGAAATTAACACTTTATTTTTTTTTATCTACTTTTGACACAGCCTGTTTTTGGCACTTGACACATAATATCTCATTCTGTTCTTTGCATAATCCTGAGAAGTTCACATTATTATTCCTACTTTAAAGATAGAAACCTGAGGGCTAGAGACCAACATGCCCAAGATTGCTTAATGAAGAATTCTGCGTTGTCGGAATTTTGGAATGTCGCAGAATTTTGGGATGTTGCAGAATTTGCTGGAGCATGAGGGTAGACCTCAGTGGGAAGCACTCCCAAATCATATCATGAAATAATTGTTCTGCTCTGTAGGTTCTCGTTCATTGTTTGTTTTTAAGGCAGTGGTCAACTGATCGTAAGAGTGCATTGAGATTAAAGTAGATAAAAACTATGAGTGCATTGACACCACTCATGGGTGCCTTAGTTCTGGGTGACAGTAATGAATTTCAACATGTTTCCATTCCAGAATTTTGATTTCAGCTAACATGCCCCAAGTTTCCTCAGAACTCTTTCTTTGTTGAGTTTTGATGTGTCCTTTTGCAGTGTGTTGAAAATCTAAGCATCTAATGAGAGACAGTCAGTTGTGTTCCATGATTATACTAGCTGTTATTCTCTTAGTAACAAATGCTGTTGTGAGAGCAAGGTCATACATAGAATACACTGGAAGCAGTTGCAGAAAATATAAATTATGACCTTAAATTAATTAGGTGAATTAGGTTTGGTCACTTAACTAAGTCCTAGTTTTTGCTCTTTCATCCATAAAATAAAGGATTTGAATAAAATCACCAGTGAAGATTTCCTTTAAATATTATTTTCACCTGAAGAGAAAAAGCAATGAATGAAAGTATTAAAAAATAAGTGAAAAATAAGTGATTCAAAAGGAAATACAATAAAAATAATTACCTCATTTCAACCCCCTAGTTCTTCTTACATGAGTTATTATTAGCAGATTTTGTGTAAACTCACATTTTCTTTTCTTTTTTTTTTTTTTTTGGTTCCAGAGATTAAACCCAGGAGTGCTTAACCACAAAGCCATTTTTAGTTTTTATTTTGAGACAGAGTCACACTAGGTTGCTTATAGCCTCACTAAGTTGCTGAGGCTGGCTTTGAACCTGCGATCCTCCAGCCTCAATCTCCAGAGCTGCTGGGATTACAGACATGCACCACCATGCCCAACAACACACACTTTCTATGCCTGTACAGCCAGGCATGTAGTTGTATGTGTGTGTACAACTTTTATTTTCTTTATTTTAAATATTTTTCTGAATGTTGATGGACCTTTATTTTATTCATGTATTTATATATGGTGCTGAGGATTGAGTCCAGTGCCTCACACATGCTAGGTAAGTGTTCTGCCACTGAGCTACAACCACAGCTCCTCATTTTCTTTTGAACTTAAATGGGAATATACTGTACTCACTGTTTAGATGAATTTTATTTGAAGACACATGTCTTGGAGAATTTTTCTTATCACTATATTTATATCTACTTCACTCTTTTAAAAAGTTGCATAATATTTCATTGTCTGTACACTTCAGAATTTATTTAATCTATTTTCTCTGGATAGACATTTAGATTGACACTAATGAACACATTTGTGTATATATACATATATATATATATGTATATATACACAAGCAAATAGACATGGAGAAGGAATTCCTAGAAGTGAAATTACTGAACCAAATCAATTTTTAAAATAAGTTTAGGATAATTCATTCCTGGCTTTTTTCTTTTAACTTAATAAGGTCTTTTGGAAAAAAATTGATGTGTAATTATAAAAGTTCAAGCAATAAGAAATAATTATAAGAGAGCAATTTTTTTTCAATTTACAACCATCTAAAATCACCATTTGTTTTTACATCAGGTAACTATCATAACATATTATTGATGCTTTATAGAAAGAAAGCTATGAGAAAATAATCTTATTTAACAAGGAACATGGTATAAATGCTAGTTTTAAAAAGTACATTATATTTAATTTTTATTTAGCTCTAGCAGGATAAAAAGAAACAGGTAAAACTGAATGACTCTATAAACTTTAGATAAGGATTTTATCAGTACACAAAATATTAGTTTAAAAAGATTACCTTCAAAAAAAAAAAAGGATTCTAAAAATACTGAGGATGAAATCCACTCTTAGAAGATATTCTACTTTGCCTCCCCTACCTTCAAGCCTTTGTTAATGTTTTCAAGAATTTGTTAAGGTCTACAACTCTTCAATCCAGTCTGTAATAATAACTCACTTTTCAAGTCATATGTCTATATTTAATGGATTTAAGACTCATTTACATTTTGAGCTATTATGATATATTTCCTGATTACTTAGATTTAATTGATGTTATTTTGTTTTACAAAAAAGAGTCAGATTATTTTTCTAGGTGCTTCAATGCTGGAGGACATGATTCAGTTGCTGACACACAAGTGACAAGTTGACCAAGTATAATATTTTATTTTCCAAATTTCAGTTATCAGTATTTATTAACTATGAGAAATTACATGAGGTCCAGCCTTTGCTATTAGCCCTTCAGTTTGCCACATAGAATGTTCTGGGGTCCTGGTTTTGTTAAGCATTTTCTAGACAGGACTGTCCTTTAGAATAGAGTTGCAGAGGAAATATCCCCATTCTTGCTTTGCTCTCCAACTTGTAAAAAATTTGGTTTTGGAGGGTGGATGTCTGAAGAATTTTTCATGTTAAAATTCAAATATTCATTTTGAATATGTCTCAATCTCATTGTTCTTCTTTCAAGAATCTTCTTAGAATATGCCATATACTTATGATCTGCATGTTTACTTCTTTATTCCAAGGAAACTTTTCATTTCTTATAGTTTTCATTAAAATTTTTTTTAAATTGCCATTAAGTTGAATCTTTTTTCTGTCCTTTATATTATGTTCTTCTCTATGATTTAAATTTTCTGTTTCTCCTATAGTTTATCTGCAGTTTTTCCTACCAGCCATTGATTTTTCAGGCATGCATATTTTTCTCTTGCTCTATCTAACATTAATTCTACAATGCAATTCTTTTTTGTTCTCAATTAAATTCCTCAATTGTTAGTTCCCTTTATGTTTCATGTTGTATATTTTAAATTTTATTTAAATAAATTCATGCAATTTTAAGTTTCTTTTATTTCTTTCATTATTTTTTCCAAGTGGGGGTATTAAATCTGTCTTTTATTGAATTTATTTATTTATTTATTTTTTAAAGAGAGAGAGAGAGAGAGAGAGAGAGAGAATTTTTTTAATATTTATTTTTTAGTTATCGGCGGACACAACATCTGTGTTGGTATGTGGTGCTGAGGATCGAACCCGGGCCGCACGCATGCCAGGCGAGCGCGCTACGGCTTGAGCCACATCCCCAGCCCCTTTTATTGAATTTAAATGCCCAGTTTACTCTACTAGCTAGAGATGCAGATATCTTCTTCGACTGGGGAACCTCTGCATGGAAGTGAGGAGCCTCTGTCACCCCAAGTGTGACCCCTATCATCTGCCGGTCTGCTTACCCATCCTCCTCAATCTGCTTCTAGCTAAACTGGGGAACAGTCATGAGGCTTTAAAAAGAAATTGCCTTTTATCTTTCTCCAGTTCCACTTTTAGGCAGGAAAAGTGTAGTGATGAGCTGCCGCAGTCCAGCTGCAGCAAACTAACCGGGGGGTGATGAGCAACTTGTGTAGATTGATACAGCAGGAGTGGGAGCCGTTTATTGTAGGACAGGAGGGGTATATATACATTCCACACAGCTTATCTAATTAACATAAACTAGATACAGCAGTCAACCAATAAGGAATCTCCACACTTAATGGCTCGCTGGCGTTACTTCACAAACCACTCCCTCTGGCAAAATGCCAGGCGCCATCCTGAGTTGCTTACAGACCCTAACATTGAGCAAAGAAGACCAGTATCAACACTTTAAGTTTATTTTATTGGTCACAGTATTTTGAAGATTCTTTTGTCAAGTGGTTACTTCTTTTTTGCTGATACATTTTACTTTGTTGAGAGTTGTTCCTGCACCTCTAATTAGGTATGGGGTGGGTGTTTCATCTCAAATTGCCTTTTACGTAGAAATCCTCTCCATTGTAAATGTTGAGAACTATCCACCCAAGTAGGAACAGCAATACACACCCACCAAAAGAGACTCCACAAACCCAAACCAACACACTTCTTAATCTTTGCCAATAAGTCATGTGCAATGTTATTTTACAGTTTTCAATGTACAGTTCTTATGATTGAGGTTGGGTGGAAACTTGCTTGGTTATTGATTTGTAGGAGCTCATTATCTATTATGGAAAAATAATTTCTGCAGACATTCTCCTCAGTCTGACATTTTTCTTCTGGCTTTGACTTTTTATGGTGTTTTCATTAAGTTTGTATTCATTTCTAACTTTTAAGTGTTAAATGATTCATTTCCCTTCTGTTTTCGAATTTTGTGAACTGCTTGGAAAGGCCTTTCTTAGTCCTAGAGCAAAAAAATATATATCTCTGAGGCTGAAAAAACGAAGATTGGCCCCAACCACCACCACCTACACATCCATACACCTGGCTCAGCTTGAGGCCACGGGCAGGGAGTTTAGCATGTGTGCTTTCAAAGCTTTCCCTGCTAAAGGCTGTCTTGACCTAACTGTCTGTACTGTGTCTTCCATTACAACCTGCTATGACTGTGAGCGATCCTTTACACCTAGGAAAGAGACAAACATTTTGTGAGAACAAAAATATGCTACAGGCATTAATTTACAAAATACAAATGTTATGTTTCCTCATTAAGGACTTCATAATACAGAGAGATTTATAAAGTACAATTTATTCCCATCATTTAGTAAAAACTGGTAAAAATATAGTGATCTCTTGTTAGAGGACTTTTTTTGAGATCAGAAAAGAAACAGCATAGTGACTCTTTTAACCAGAAGAACAGATAGTCTTTCATGATATTAACAACCATTTGGAGCACAGCATAAAGCAAGACTGGGTTATTGCTAAATTGTAATCCAGGTAGATCAAAGGGACTAGAAAGGGAAGAAGGAAGGGAAAAAAATGAGTATTTAGCATAGTGTTATTGTCACTGTTATCTCAGAAACCCATTTTATCAAAGAGAGGATTTAAAAAGCTTGGTTAAATTATTACAGACACGTGCCATCCCATCTTCTGAAGTGGCTCTATTAGGCTATCCCATCATTATTGGGAATGTTTCCTAGACAGGACATCTTTTCTGTTCAAAATGATAAGGTGGAGAACATGTAGCCAAATGAAATTATCCAAGTGGCAGAACATTCGCATATAAAATTATTTATAGTTCACCATAAATGTTGTTAAATCTGGGACTTGTACAATGATGAGTTATGAATTCAGCCCTTGTTAATGTCTCCTTTGCAATATGTGGTGGGAAACAGCTATTAAAAACACTAGCGTCACTATTTATACAAAGGTTCCACATCACCAGAATAAATTGCCTGAGAGGAAACATCTTGTTCATAATGATTTGGAATACAGAGCTTAAAGTTTCATGCACCGAGTGTTTAGCTTTATAATAAGGAAGCATTCATAATATATGTGCGATATTTGTTAGTGCTAAACATATAGCTGAATGTTTTATGAAGGAACGATTGTTCATTTGATTTTACAATAAACAGTTAAAACTCCTGGAGTAGATTTGAGACAAGTGGAATGTTTGCTTAGATTTAGCAAAGGGAAATAGTGTAAATAATTCACAAGGTGTAATTCGACTCAATATTTTTCCTGGCCTATTAGGGATATGGATCTTCTCTTGCTCTCTCTTTCTTTTTTTTTTTTTTTCCCATGTAGCTTTGCTCTCTTCTTCAGGTTGCAATTTGTTTGGGGTTGTAACTCACCTCTGGGTCAATCTGAAAATAAGTCCAGAAGATCAACTGATGGAAATATATGTAAAAGACAAAGAAATGAAGACCTTGAAAGGCACCACCTGCCACCTTCTTTAAGAGACAGTATGGAGGGCTGTACTCAAATAGGCCCCACAGTTCCTGTTCTTGAGTGGCAACCTTCTTTGCCTGTGACTTCTGCCTCCAGCAGGTGAGAGGTTTGATGCAAGACAAACAAACAAACAACAACCCAGCAAAGACCTGGTGACCGAGGTCATTACTCCATAACTTAGGATCAGTTGTGCATTACTAATTTGAACCTCAGTGCTCAGGGCCCTCCATGAGATTGTACAGGACTCTATACCCTTTCTCCCAGCAATTTTGTCAAAGTAATCAAATTCCAAAGACTATCACAAGAAATCTGAAAAGGGAAACAACAAAATGTGAGGGGAAAGTCCAGTCACTTTTCTTAGTCATATTGAGAGCTTTATAGACCTATAGAGCCAAAGCCACCTTCCTGTCACCCACCAACTTCCTTCAAAAACAATTTTTGGACAATTTTATGCCTACCTTTAGTTAAGTTATTAGAAATCTAAATTTGTCTTTACAATTTTGGGGATTGTCCAAACTCTAATGTGGGTCTTGGTTAGTTCCTTAAAAAAATTTTTTTATTGATACTTCTTTATAATGCAGCAAAACAAATATTATTTTAAAGCTAGTTGAAGATAAGCCATTCATTAAGCGTATGAGTCAACAGATGTTTTTTTTTTTTTTTTTTCAGTGTGAGTTGTGTGAAATAGCTTCCTGAAAGGGCAGTTGTTCTACTTTATCACCCGCCCATCCCCATCCCCACTGCACACAGAGGAAAAATAGTCCCCAAGTCTGCAAAAAGGAAATAGCCACGACTGACTAATACAGAACCTAAGTCAGGGAAGGAGGAATGATCATTTGGAAAGATGTCTGTATCAAGACCACTGAAGGTTTAAAAGGAGGATTGTTGCATAAATCCTTCCCTCTCTGCCTTTGAGTGGGTAATTCCTCCATGACCATCCAGTAATGTAGTTTGCACAAGCTCTGGGATCCAGGACACTGGAATTTTAGTCTTGGCTTCAGATCAAGGAGCTGGTGAATTTGGATCCTTTCCCCTTCGGTTCCTTACATATAAGCTGATAGAGTTGGTTAGGAATGATTCTAAAAATCCTCTCCAGCTCTAATCTCTTTTTCAAACCAAGTGTTTCCTGAGCTTTAGTCTATGGCACATTAGAAATGAGCCCGAGCTGCTACCAGGTTCCATGGAAGAAAGCTGGGCTTGATGTCATGAGAACGACATTCTTCTCAATGGGTGTGGGCTTGCTGGGATGGACAGGTTCTTTGCTCCATTAAAACTTAATCTCCTGAGACTTCTTCTAGGCACATCTGCGCACTTTTGTCTGAAAAGTCCAGTGTTAGCAAGAATGCTGCTAAGTCAGTTTGGCAAGAACCCCCCACCACACATATACCTTCGTATCTGATCACGTTCCTTACCCTCCACCAGCCCCAGGCAATGTCTGATCACCCTGGCCATCCTTCAGCAAGAATCCTGTTGGGTTGGTTTAGCAAGAATTCCTTTTACCCCCATTCCAACTTTCAGTAATTTTCCATCCACTGATCCCCCACCCTTTTCCTCAGTTCATAATTGCCCACGCTGTGTTTGGAGTTGAGTTCCTCTCCCTGCTGCAGATCCCATTGCTGTGATCCACCCTGATGTGATGGTCCTGAATAAAGTCTTCCTTACCATGCTTCAGTAGCCTCTTTGAATAGTTATTTTCCTTACTAGGACATGGTGTAAGTGACGTCCTTAATAGGAGGAGGATTCTGAACAGGGAGGCTCACGGAGGGGGACTACCTCTGAAACAGAGTCTGGAAAGAAAAGGTTTTATTAGTTATGGATTCTCTATCATTAACTAATAAGCCATCTCTGATGATGATAATATGTGTTTTGATGTACCTGGGAAGTCCTCTGACTCTTTCAGTCACTGCCAAAGACTGTGAAAATGTCAACCAATCTGTGCTCACTATATTTTCATGGTGATACGGTATCATGTGTCAAGTCACATTATCTTGTTACCAGAAGGGTTCATGGATCACAGAAAGAGCTCTTGATGCTGTTACCCTGTGAATTCCATTGCTTTGGAGAATGACCCTCAAATGTGTAGAGCTGTAGGCCACTTTGGCTTGGCCAAGCCACTTTTGCACACCTACTGTCTCTCCCATTCACAAAGGACATATAACACTTTCCTACTCTTGATTTGTAATGAACAGAGCAAAATCAGCCAGACCTACCAATCAAAATTTACCTGGTGAATGGGATGAAAGATGTTTCACATGTGAGTCCAAAGAACACAGTAGGTGAACCATCGTTTTATGGCAGGACAGACAATATTATTACAAACACTAAGGTTTCAAGTGTCCGTGAATTATCTTGAAGGGGACACACTTTGGGAATATCCCATTGAAATGAATTGTTTGTCCAGATACTATCAGCAGCCCTGGTTTTCCCCTCTCCCTCTTGGTAGCCAGGAACTTGGGTTCTGAACCAGCAGAAGCTCACACACCTCTTTCTGAGTCACTGCTTTCTAAGACAACACTCTGATTTTCCTTGGAGCATGTCCATGCAGACACTGACCGCCATGGAACCTATTTAGCTTGTAAGACCTGACAGTTTCAGAGCCAAAGGTGGGTTAAGAGACAGTGCATCAAGGTTCAACTCATGATAAGAGATCCGGCATGGAATGGGAGGCTGGACTTACCACAAAGACAGGTATTCTTCAGGGAAAGGTTGGCATGTTTGTGATTCTTGAGGTTATGTGAGCTCAGTTTTTCCCCTTCAACATCTGCCACAGGTGCTGGGTAAACACTTCTTGTGTTTTTGTATGAACATGGTGTAAATAATGTCCATTTCAACAAATCTTTAAAACTAAAACAGCTGCCACGCAGGGCTTAAAAACAACTTGTGACTTCCCGTAAGTGGGCCTCGACCTTATCACCATTCTCCATTTCAGATAGTTGCCCAACTTCTCCCCTCACCTCTGGTCCGCAGCTCCATAAAGTTCATAGCTCTTGACTCTTTCCCATCAATACAGGGCAGTGGCTCTAAGAAACACTTGTTCTAGATTCTTGGAGGAGGTATTAGAGCCAGAGCACTTGCTGCTCTCTTGATAAAAATACCCTGTGTTTTATGATTAAAAAAAAAAAAAACCAACACATTGAAAATTGTGCTGTGAATGAATAAATATGAATGTAATGCACTCCACTATTGTCATGTATGTAAGAAATAAATAAAAAAGAAAAAAATGGTATGCAGAGGGCCTTTTTAAATTGTGTGTTAGCTGTCTCTGTTTTTTTTTTTTTAATGTTGTTTGTTATATGGTGTGAAGCCTCAAAAGTGAGGACTTTATCATTTTAAAATCTTCTAGGATTTCTGAAGATTTAGCCTAGGGCAAGGAAACCTTCTATGAAGCCTGTGTGTGCACTACATGTTAACATTGAGGTTCAGGATTCATGCATATCTTCCTTCTTAACCTGATCTCTGTTCACAATCCCAGTAGATTTAATGGCTGAGCAAGGTTTCCCTTCCAGGTAACTAGCAGCAGGCTCTTCTCATATCCTAGAAGCAAATTAGAGGCTTCCAAGAGACAATGGGGTTCTATTCTCATTATTAATCAAAAGAATGTGATTTACCTCTTTAAAGATTTTATTTCTAAAGATAAGATGTGAAATAATGGAACAAAATAACCTGGAATACTTTTGTGTATTTTGTGCTTTTCTGGGGTGTTTGGTGTCTTTGTGTGTATTTATAGAGACTCAACAGTTGCTTAAGTAATTGGGTAAAAGTTTGCATATGTAAACCACCATACATATGTACACTGTTAAGACCTCTCATCCTGGGGTTTGAGCAGTGGTTCTCAAATAGTTTTATAATTTTATAAAGTTTTTAAATTTTATATAGCTTCATAATTTTAGCTTCTCTGTTTAGGTCTTTGATCAAAGCAATTGTGTCACCTAGGGGACACTTGGCAATGTCTGGAGACATTTTTGGAAAGGGTGCTAACTGGCATCATAATAAATTTTGGTATCTAATAAACGCAGTTGCTATTGTTTTTATTGTGGTAGAGGATGCCTAATGTAAAATTGACCATTTTCATTTTTAAGTGTACAGTTCAATAGCATTTAGTACATTCACATGGCAGTGCAACCATTATCACCACCCATCTCCAGAACATTCTTGGTTTCTATAGCCGAAATTGTATCAATTAAAGAGTAGCTATTTGGGGCTGGGGCTGGGGCTCAATGGTACAGTGCTTGCCTAGCATGTGTGAGGCACTGGGTTCCATTCTCAGCACCATAAACAAACAAACAAACAAACAAATAAATAAAACAAAAATCTTCAACAACTAAAAAAAAAAAAAAAAAGAGTGGCTATTTGTTCCTTCCTCCACCAATTGGCAGCCACCAGTCTACGATCTGACTGTACAAATTCACTCATGAATCACACTAGGCATCTCATCTAAGTGGAGACGTACAAGATTTGTCCTTTAGTGGTTGGTTGATTTCACTTAGCATGGTCTCTTCAAGGTTCACCTACATTGTAGCATGTGTCAGCATTTACTTCTATGATAAATCTAAACAGTATAACATATATATCACTGTCCACTCATCTGTTCATGCAGCTTGGGCTGCTTACATTTTGGCTACTGTGAATGATATTGAGAGGCATGTGGGTGTGATATTGAGAGGCATGTGGGTGTGCAAATACCAATTCAAATATATTTTCAGTTCTTTTGGGCAATACTCTGAAAGGGAATTTCTGGATCATATAGTAGTTTCACACGTCATTTTTTTGGGGGGGGGGAGAATTACCACAAGACTTCCTATAGTAGCAGCTGTACAATTTTATAGTTGTATCAGCAATTACAAGTATTCTAACTTCTCCACATCCTAACCCTTATTTCTTTTATAACAACTTTGTGTGTGTGTGTGTGTTAGGGGGGGGGATGATACAATGGTTTCTCACTGTACTTTTGATTTGCATTTCTCTAATTATTTGTGAGGTTGAACATATTTTTAGCTTATTGGCTATTTGCATGTCTTTGGAGAATGTCTATTCAAGTCCTTTGTCTATATCAAGTTGTTTTTTTGGTACTGAGTAATAGGAGTTCTTTTTATATTATAAATAGCAATCCCTTATTAGATATATTATTTGCAATTTCTTTTTCCCATTCTGAGGGTTGGCTTTTTACTCTATTACTATCCTTTGATGCACACAAGTTTTAAATTTTGATAAAGTCTAACCTACATTTTTATTTTGGTGTCTCTATTTTTTAATGTCATAATCATGAAATCCTTACCAAATTCATTGCTATGAAGATTTTCTTTTCTGTTTTCTTCTAAGAATTTTATAATTTTAGCTTCTGTGTTTTGGTCTCTGATCAAATTTGAATAAATTTTGTATATAATTAAGGTAAAGTTTTCTCTTTTTTTTTTTTTTGCAGGTGTGTATATCTAGTTTTCACAAAACTATTGGCAGAAAAGACTCCATTTCCAACTGGTTTTTGCATCCTTGCTAAAATTCCCTTGACCATTTCCATGAGGGTTTAAAACTGAGTTCTCTATTCTGTTCCATTTGTCCATCTGTCTTTGTCAGAGCCACATTATTTTGATTTTTGTAGTTTTGTTGTAAGTTTTCATCTGTTTAAAAAAAATTCATTTGTTTTTCCAAATGTCTTGGCTGTTCTTGCTCACCTTCTCTTCAGGCTGAAGTTTAGGGCAAATTCATCAATTGAGTCTTTGAGCAATAAATGTAGAGATCAATATGGAGATAACTGGAAGTTTCACAGTATTGTTTTTGCTCTCTAGGGTCAGGACTGCTCTTTTTATTCAGACTTCATTCATGGCTCCGAATAAAGTTTTATCATTTTCATCCATGTCTTGCATGTTTCTATTAGCTTTATTTTTAGTTTTATTGGTTCATATTCATTTTTTAAAAATAGTTTTTGTTGCTCTTTTTAAATGCAGTCTCCCCTTACCCCCATTACATTTTCTAATTGGTTATTCATAGAGTTGAGAAAATATTTGTTTTTGAAATTTGGTGATTTATCTGATAATCTAATTGAACTCTCTTAAATATTTTAACATTGTCTCATTGCTTCGGTTGTCGGGGCTTTTAGATATGCTAGAGAATCATATTGTCCACAAGTAATGAAATTGTTGTCTTTTCGACTCCTGTCCTGGTATCCTTTATTGCTCATTCCTCCTGTCTTGGCTGGAACCTAGTGAATAGTACTTTTCAGTAGTTGTCTCTTACAGGTATTCTTGTGGCTCTCTTGCGTGAGAGTTCTAATGCTTCCCAGCAAGTGTGATAGCAGCCAGAGGTTTCTGAGGATAACCTTCATCCAGTTAAGGAAGTGTTTTCCTACAAATGAGGCTTTTATTTTTTATCTTTAGCTTATTAAGGTGCTAAATTGCATTTTTATTTTATTAATGTTGAACCATCCTTATGATCCTGGGTTAAGCCTTCCTTGGTCATTTTTGTTTGTATTTTAATATCTCACCAGATTCAACTTAGGAATAGGCTAGTTAGGACTTTTTGTATGCATATTCATGGGTTAGACAGAAATGTAGTGTCTATTTCCTGTGGTCTTTGATTTTTGTGGTCTGTGATTTTGCCATGGGGGTTTGCTTACCTAGTGATATCGGTTGGAATATATTTCCGTTGTGGTGGCGAACTATCCTAGTAGACATTGTCTGTTTTTGAAGGATCCGAAGAACAGAGCAGGGAGGAAGAGCATGAGAAGAAGATTAACATTAAACAGGGACGAGGGGTGGGAGGGAAAGGGAGAAAGAAGGGAAATTTCATGGAAATGGAAGGAGACCCTCATCTTTAAACAAAATTACATATAAGAGGAGGTGAAGGGAAAGGGGAAAAAAAACAAGGGAGAGAAATGAAGTAAAGTAGATGGGGTAGAGAGAGAAGATGGGAGAGGAGGGGAGGGAAGGGGGGATAGTAGAGGATAGGAAAGACAGCAGAATACAACAGACCCTAGTATGGCAGTATGTAAAAACATGGATGTGTAACCAATGTGATTCTGCAATCTGTATACGGGGTAAAAATGGGAGTTCATAACCCACTTGAATCAAATGTATGAAATATGATATGTCAAGAGCTATGTAATGTTTTGAACAACTAATAAAAAAAAATGACTCACTACTTAATATTGGCCAGGGTGATCTGGGCACTGGACATTTCAACCTGAAACAATAAAGACATCTTCCCTTCAAATTCTCAAAGAAAAAAAAAAAGGAGATTGAATTTTCAGTGTCTTTTATTGCAGTTGATCTAGTTGGGGCTTTTATTTATTTATTTACCTTTTTTGGCTAAATTTTGAGCCTTTCTGTTGCCATAGAAAATGAACCTTTTAATCTACATTTTCAGATATATTTGCATAAATCTTATTTAGTGCTCTCTAAAAGTTTTGAAATTTATTATCTCTATAACTAAGCATGTCTTTTAATTTCTAATTTTTTATTATTTCTATTTGTGGTTTTTATTTTTTCCTGATTCTATTTGCCATAGATTAATCTCTCTTCAAGTAACAATCCTTTGTTTTTAACCAACCAAGTAAACTAATTATTTTCTTTTCTATTTTATATCTTTTTCTATTCCCACATCTGATTTTATCTTTATTTACTTATTATTAGGAGATTCTTTTGTTCTTTTCCAGCTTTTGGAATGAGTACTTAGTTCATTTATTTTCAATTCTTTCTTGCTTTCCATGAAATTTTAACTACTTTTATATTTTGATCTGAAGTGTTTTCAGTATCATTGCTTTATGAATAGTCTGTAATATTAATTATGAATTTCTTTTTAATCCACAACTAATTTAGGAGATGCTTTCATATTTCAGTGGATACATTTCAACTTGACCATTTTTTGTTGTTAATGTTTAATTTAATTGCATTGTAGCTGTAGAATATGGTTTGCATAATTTCTACTATTAAAAATCTTTTGAGAATATTTTTTCTGGTCTAATATACTGTCAGTTTTATAAATGCTGCACGGGTATTTGAAAAGAATGTTAATTCTGTTTCTTTTGTTACAAAGTTTTCCATATATTTATTAAATCAGCCATGTTAATTCTAATATTCAAATCCTCACTTTGGGGATGTTGCTTCTCTATTGATCTATGAGAGAGGAGTATTAAATTTTTTTTCATTATGATATCAAATTTGTCAATTGCTTTTTGAACTGCAAACAGATTTTTTAAAAAAGAAAACGTAGTTTGATAGTGTAATGTGAAAAGTATCTAGTTAGTATCTTCTTTATGGATTATACTGTCTCTGTCTTATTTTATGTTTCCTGCTTTGATTCACTAGAATATTGCCATTCCTGTTTTCTGTTATTAGCATTTGCCTACTATATCTTTGTCTATCCCTTTATATTTGATCTTTCTGAATCATTTTGTTGTAGATATATCTCTTGGAAACAGATATACCTGGATTTTGCTTATAGAAAAAAAAAACCTGATCTGAAATTCTTTGTCTTTAAATTGGGAAATTTATCTATTGCCATTTACTAGGAAAATGGAAACATTTGGTCTTGTTCTGACATCCTTGTTTGGTTTCATATTTTTATGTAAATGAGTTTTTACCCTCTCTTGGAGTGATTGAGTTTTCTTTGTTATTTTTCTGTTTACGGGTTTGAGGGACATACATACCACTATTATTTATCTAGGGTTTATTCTTATTTTTTAATAACATACTCAACTGTGTTCCTTTGAATCCATTTGTAACATTAGTCAGTGTCTCTTCCCTTCTCAAATTAGACCAGACTTGAAAACTTTTCTTCTTCCTTCTTTTCTCCTCTAGTACCTTCTCTGTGTTGACATAGGCAGAAATTTTATTTCAACTTTGTGATTAATTTGCTTTCCATCTTGCCTCTATATCATAAGGAATTAATTCTTAATAATTGGACTAAGATTAAGATGCCATTATGAGTAATTATTTTAATTTAATTGTAAGTTTTGTGTATTCTTAACTGACTGCTTCTTGACTTTCCTGTTTTCCTTCTCCTTGGATTCATTTCTAATTTTTCTGGCATACTCTCTTGAACGAGTTTTTAGAAAGGCTTTGTGGGTGGCACGTTTTCTGAGTCCTTGAATGTCTTGAATAAACCTAAATGGCTTTATTGAGTTATCGGGAACAGAAATGGAGAACTCAGATCTTTTCTTCTCTGTACTTTGAAGCTATTTCTCTACTACATTTTAGGATTCTAATTTTGATTATTGTTTGAGTGAAAGACTGAGACAAGCCTGCAGCCAGTTACTCACTTGTGAAGCTCCCATACTTCAGGCGCAATGTCATGCTAGAAGAATTCTGAGAAGGTAACCCTAGTCTATAGATGAGTATCTATGGGAGAAAGGAGAGAGTGAGTGAATTTTCTCAGGGTAGCCTTCTTTGTGGAGGAAATCTTCAAGCTGAACATGGGAAACAAAGCAGAAATTTACTGGAGAATTCATAATCTTATCTACTCAATACTCTGGTTTCTTACATTAAAATGTAGAATTAAATCTGATAAATTTTGAATAGGTTAGAATTACACAGAATTTATAATTACATTTTCCTCCAAATGTCCATAAATTTTCTTCTTGTATCCAAGTATGTACTCTTCCACTAATCAGATTTTTCTGGGACCAAGGTGTACAAACTGAGCTCCTCTACTTTTTTTTTTTTTTTTTTTTTGCGGGGAGTGGGGGGTGCGGGTCAGGGGATTGAACTCAGGGGTGCTTAACCACTGAGCCACATCTATAGCCCTTTTATTTTGCAACTTGAGACTCTCACTAAGTTGCTGAGGCTGGCTTTGAACTTGCAACCCTCCCGCCTCAGCCTCCAGAGCTGCTGGGATTAGAGGTGATTGCAAGGATACCCAGTTATTATCTGGCTCTTTATAGAAAATGTAAGCTGATTGCTATTCTAAGACATTTTGCAGCGTGCAGATGCCCAGGACTCCTGTTGGGGTTCCTACAAGCCAGTGAAGGGAGGATACAGCACCAAGTTCTGATGCCATAGGGTGTCTGGTGGATCTATACTCCTCAGGGACCCAACTCAACTATATTCTAGACTGAAAGAAATTGAAGCTATTTCCCAATTGTGTATAACTATCAGTAATAACTTGTCCTTTAAATGATTTCTTTCTTTCGATTTTGTTTCTTTCTTGTGCTCTAGGAGCTGTGCAGCTCAGCATTGTGGTTTTCTTTGCTTTGCCTGTGTGGTGTGGATGTGAGGGAGGCTGGCCTGTTTTCTACAGTGCTGTTGTGTGGGCTCGGGCTGTTGATTGCTTTTGGCCTAGGTGCTGCACAGAGCTCCAAGGTTTGGCTATGCGAACACTGCCTGGCAAAACGGAAACATTTTGTGAAATTTTACAAATGTCACAAACACCCGCACACATACACATTTTAAATTGCAAAATTCTCCCCCTTGGCATGCAATTTCCCCCACATTTTTTTTTTTGTTCTTCGTAACAAATCATTAACTGTCTTCAGTTCTATAGGAGTCCTTGTGTGGATCTCACTTGCTTTTGCTTCGTGAAACTTGCAGTTCAGAAGTCTTTGGGTTCCAGGGTGTCCTTGTTTTGCCTTTTTCAAAAATTGAATGTGATCTTTAACTCCAAAGAGAAAGCAGCTGTAATTCAAGCCCAACTGTTCCCTCAGACAAAGATCCCTGATTGGATTCTTACTGAAAACCATTTTTTTTAAAAGATGGGACCCAGAGAAATTGACCTCCCAGCTTCACTTTCCAGAACACTGAGTGAAAAGAGCAGAATGCAGAGGAAAAACTGGACAAATTAAATTATTTTTGTGCATGAGTGAAAGCATCCAGACGATGATAACAAGAGTGCCTAATTTCAATAAAAATCTTTCTGAATATATTTTAGATATCTCCCTTCACTTGTAGCCAAGAACACTTTACAAACAAATCATTGACTTAAGAATGAAGGGACAGATACTATTGTCACTGGGCCACCAAGGGGCAAGCTTTGCTTATGGTCATTCAATATGTCAGTGGGGTTAGTCAGGCTTTAATTTAGTGGTTGGGGTATCTATTTTGAGTATTCTGCCTATTTTAAGATGTGTCTCTGGCTTAAGAAATGTTTTCCAATTTGATTGCCCAAATTTGCTCTTCTCTCTGGGCTTTATAGTCTGTTCTGTAACCCCGGACACTCTCATTACTCAGTGTTTCTTCTAACGGTGACCCCTAGCTGCATCCCTTCAGCTTGAGCCCAGGTCCTTGCACCTGTGAGTTACCATCGAAAGCCTTGATTCGACAAGTGTGGATGCCCCTCTCATGGAGTGGTGGCCTTCCTGGTTCAGGCCTTTGAGGGGAGCAGTAGTTGGGCAGCCCCCTGGATCAGGGTGTGCAAGAGCAACCTAACCAGATGGGCTGCCGTCTCTATCTGAAACCCATAGATAGCATTGCCTGGAGAGCAGGCAGGGCTCTTCAGAAACTCTAGAGAGAAAATATCCGTGTCTTTGTTTTGTCAGTGACAGAGCTGGCTTTCCTCAGAAACTCCCACCGTTGGCTGCTGTGTGTGTGTGTGTGTGTGTGTATGTGTGTGTGTAAGTGTTCAATTCAATGATTTACCAGTCCTGTAGGTAATACCTTGTTTTCTGGATGTCTCATGGGTATGTCTTCCAGGGTCAGACTGTCCGGACTTAAGCCTGGGTTTGGCCACTGAGGAGCTCCCTATGAGTTTGGTCAATGTACTTCGGTGCCCTGGGCCTCAGATTCCTCATGTCTACACTGGAAAAAGCATCTACCTCTACACTCTCCAATTTGGTAACTACTAGCTACAGATGGCTATTTAACTTAAAGTAATTAAAAATGGAAGGAAGATAACAATTCAATTTCTCAATTGCTCTTGCCACAACGCAAGTACTGAAAAACCACATGTGGTTTGTGGGGACTGTATTGGAGGGCAGAGAAGAGGACGTGTCCATGTTAAAGATCTATTGGAGAGCACCCGTCTACAGCACAGGATTATGAATGAATTGATACCTCTAGAGTATACTTAGAACAGTGTTCGCAAAGTACAAGGGGTTCAATTCATGATCATGGTCATAGTCATCCTAGCACTCTCTCCCCATCCTAGTTCTTTTCAAAATGGCGCTGGGTTACCAGAGAAGGGTAGTTAGCTCCTGGTTATTAGTGTTTGTACTAATGATTTATTTCCTGAGTCATTTTATAAGTTTCCAGGAGGCTGAGATTCTTTATTTTTTTTAAAGACACTATAACAAAAATGGCTATGAATGTGGCTTTAATGCCAAACTGCCTCCTTGGAGCATCAGTTCTGCCGCTGAGTAGCCGTGTGTGAGGCAAATTGTTCACTCTTCCTTTGTCTCCCTTTCTACAAACATGAACTGAGGATAATAATAATATAATATAATAAAACCCTCCAAAGGTTGTCAAGAGATTAATTGACTTAAGTAAAATACCTTGAATGGGACTTGGCATTGCGAGTTCTCAGAAAGTATCGCCTCGCATCAGTATCATTATTTCTTTCCTGTGCTCAACTCCTCTTCAAAATGGCGATGGAGCCCTCTGGGGAAGTGCATGAGTCACTCAGTCTCCAGGTGGGGGGAGGGGTCAGAGGACGGCAACTCGTCTGGCCTTTGGAGTGATGTCTCTTTGTCCCTCTGAGATCTTCTGTGGTGGATGGGATGAGAAGTTGATTTGACCTGTGACTTAGCAGGTCTCAGGGTGGCAGGACTCTGTAGTCCTTCCTGGCTACATGGTCATTTCTAGGTCCGTGCTGGTGCCTCAGACCCAGTGGGTCTCTGTCATGCCATCTTTCCATTTCTGGCTGGGCAGTCAGTCCCATCTCCCCTGCATGGACTCTTCTCACCTCATCATGGTTGGCCCTAGGGAATTCTTCCCTTCTTTTCCAAGTTTTCAACATCTTTGTAGAGATTCAGGAGTTTCTGAGCTCCTTCTATTCTAGGTCTACAGGTTGATTTTGACGTGGCTTCATGATAGGTAGGTCTGAAATAGGAAGCAAGGCAAAAGATCCCTGTCCTCAGTGTTCTCTGCAATTTACTTAAGATATCATTTCCTTTTTCTGGTAATTTCAGATGGAAATTCCTCTCATTCTTCCCTGGCAAAAATCTGGGTCCATGTGGATCCTCTTAGAGGATCAGATCATGCACAACGGGTCCCAGGAGAAAGGAGCTTTCTCAACCAGACATTCTTTCAGACTGAATCACTGCAGAGTGCCCCTAGGATCCTAAAGATCATCATCATGACCCGAGGCCTGGCGATTCCTTCACAGTGACTCCTCTATTCATGGTTTAGTCATGACTTGAGACTGGAACCAACTTTGGGCATGTGTATGCCTGTGGATTTTATCCTCAACTGGTAAGTGGTATTCTGAATTAGTGTGGTAAAAATGTCAATGAAGGAGAGCAGGAGATTAATTCTTCCAATACTGAAAAAGAAGAGTTAGTATTTTTAACCATTGACTAGATGAATATAGGACACAAGGAAGAGAAAGTTTAACTCTGACTCCAAAGTGTTGATTCTGTTGATTATGAATTCAGAAGTTGGTAAACTCTTCCCATCTGGATCCATTCCTGAAATGTGGAGTCCAGAGCCCAGATACTCGTGATGTAATGTACCCTTGCTGGTGATAAGCTCTTGGGGTTGTACTCATAGGGCCTAAAAAGGCAGGGGTTGACATGGATGAATTTTACATGGTATGAAATTTACAATATTTGGGTAATAATTTGGATATCTTATCTGTAACACTAGTAGTTGGTTTTTTTCAAATGAAGCCATAAGTAATTAAAATAAAAGATAAGATGATTCTCCTTAAGATAATATGTCCTAATTTTTCCCTGCGGCATGATGGGATACCATGCCACATCATGGTTAGAGTCCAGTTAATACCCCAGAAAGTAGGAGTTGCTTTTCTCTTCTCAAATGAAAATTTCCATGGTATTTGAGATTTTGGGCACTGCCACGGAAGAGTAGCATGTCCCCAGGTGCACCAGGAATAGCGTGTCATGATGAAAAGCATTCGATGAATAATTTTCAGTGTTGTTTATAATTACTGTGATAATAGTAATTATAGATCCACAAGCAAAAAAGCTTAACTATCAGATTTAAGAATAAGAGGTTAAACCTCATAGGAAAGTGATCATTTTTAGTGGTTGTGGAGAAAAATGTTAAAATGACTAAAGGAACATATGGGGAACTACCAGCAGACCAATTCATGTGTTGCCGCTATTTAACCGAATTACAAATGCAAAATGCATTCTTTTCCCAGTTTCATTTCATTTAAGCCCAAATGGCTATGTGAAATGGTGTCATACACCTGGTGAAAAGCTTTGCTTTTTAAAAATCTTATCGCTTCACCAAAGTGCCTGGTGTTGAATCAACAACAGCATTCTTTATGTATTTTTTTTAAACGAGTTTAACCACTTTTCAATATACACTCCTCTTGCTGTGAAAAAAATAAGCATCAAAAAATAAATACATGTCACTTAACCCCTTGTTTCCTTTCAAGATTCTGTTGATATCAATGATGATACTAGTCATTCTTAGGAAAGTAAATGAGGAGTAACCCCCCCAGTCCTTGAAGCCAGGAAGAATAGGAGTGGAAAAGATATTTTTGTTATTGTTCGAGGTGGAAGATGATGTTGTAAACCAGTTAAGAAGCACCCTTCCAAACTGCCAAGAAGATGTAACCAAGAATAGAGGATCAAACCCACAAATTAAAAACTCTGAGTTATACTTAAAAGGGCAACAAAGATAAACACACAAATGACTTTCAGTTGAGGCAGGAAAAGATTGAACTTTCTTATAAAAAACATTGAAAGTAATATTTGATGTATTGGGAACATCAACTATATTTGGTTGTAATGAATTATATAAACTGGACATTGCAAACTGTTGGTCCTTGAGCCACATCTGGTACCCAGTTGTGTTTTGTTTGGTCTACTCATTATTTTTTTAAAAAAATTCTTATTAGCTCACAACTTTTAAAAATTAGGGTTGTTTGCAAAAAAAAAAAAAATCAGATTTTTAGTTTTTTTAAAAAAGGAATCTGGCAGCCTGTATCTGCAAGGTGTCAGCTGGCCAGGACTGAGATTCACGGCCTCTTTCACAATTTTCAAACCCCACTTATGTACCCCTGTAGCTATGGGCGATTGAGCCTCATGGTGAGTGAGGGTAGTCCCTGGGCTGTGACACACTCGAATGCCTGGGCTAGCTCTTAGAGTCAGGCTCAAGTTATGATTTGTCATGAGTTTTGTAATGTTGTGAACATCCAATAAAAAAAAAAAAAGAAAGCTCAAAAAAAAAAATAAAAAAAAAAAATAAAATCATCCTGAAAAAAAAAAAAAAATTGCATATACACAGACCTTGGTGAACTTTTTCTTAATTTTCTGTAAGTAGATTTTTGTCATTGTGAGTTACCTTCAGTGAGTCATACTTTATGTTCTTTTGGATAGAATTAAACAATCCCGTAGTGTTATTTGTTGGCTCTCTTCACAATTTACTTCTGGACCCAGCCCCCAGGTGGCCTTTTAAGCGAAAGCACTTAATTACTTCCTACAACCTAAGGGAATGTGAAATTACAAATACAGCTAGATTACTAAAGCACATGTTTGGTTCATAATTTGTATCTTCTGCTCATTTCTATCATGCAATAGTTTAGAAGAGGGAGGCTCAGAGAGCAAGGGAATACTAACGACATGTCATGAGTCAACTTTAAATAAGATTTATTGAATTATACTTAACATAGAAAATTTAGGAAACAATGAAGTGCTCCTGGAGTTCAATTTTCTAATGGAGTTTGGGCTTCTTATTCATCTGAAGAGTTATATATTTCTGGAATGTAAGAATCTCTAATCCTAGATGTATATTACTGTGAAATTACCCATTATCTACGTGACCCATGTCCCTAGCTGATAAGATGTCTATCTAAGAGATGACCAATTGGCGTCATTAATTAACTGGTACCTCATCAGAGAGTTCTCTCGTGTCCTTTAACACTTTAAGGATCACTCTTTCAAGTAAAACTTTAGAACTATTTTGTTATAGGAAACCTAGGGAATTAAAACCTTCAGGTTTATTTACTTTGAAGAAAGTGATTTTTGAATGATGGAAATTTCAAAAGCTGAAAATCTTAAAAAAGAAAAAAAAAAAACAAAGTCAGAAATCTTGCATTTTTGTGACCTTTTCCTTCATGAGTAACTCAGAAAATTTGATTCAAACTTTCCAAAATAAAATTTCCTTTGGCTTGGGATGAAAGCATAATAATTTTCAGTTTAAAAGAAGCTGTTGGAGGACTTTTTTTTTTTTTTAAACAGCATGAGAAAGGAAAGAAATCAGAGCCTCAACAGAGTAATACTAGTGGTGGCATTTTGGGGAGCAGGGGATATGGTGCTATAATTACTAGAGATGATGTACCCACATCACCCGGGACCATTTAGCTACTAAAATTTGGACTTTCTCTTCCCGGAAAAGCAGAGAGGTGGGTTGTTAGCTGAAAAATTCCTCCCGATGTCGGAATACATACCATCCGTTTAGGATTTGTCTATGGGGAAGAAAGAGACACGGGTGAGTGCGCCGGAATATATGTTTTAAATCATGAGATGAAAGTCCAGCTGGAATACTGGAAGGAAATGAGGTCTGTAGGAGGTGAGAGGTGGAGGAAGAAGGGTGAGCCCCTGAGCAGTTGTGGCCCCTTCGTTGACACTTCCCTACAGACGACAATTCCAAGAGCAAGGCAGAACCCCTGAGCTTCCAGAGATGGATGAAAATCTCGGGGGAAGAAAGAAAAGGAGGGAGTATTTTGGATGCTCTGTGAGGAAGGGGGAAAAAAAGATTGGAAAATGTTACAAGCATTCTGTTCATGTTGTATCACTTAGAGCAGTCTTGTCTCCCCAGCCCACTAGTCTGGAACAAAAGTCAGTCTCAAACATAACAACAGACACTGGGGAGCTCTCCAACAAAAGATCACCTCCCAAAGAACAGGATGGTGCTGATGACTGAATGCCAGCCCCAGGAAACAAATACTACAGAGGCATGCCAGGGCCCACGGTGGCTTCTTGCTGGCTCTGAATGAACTGCTAAAAGACCAAGGACTGCGCTGAGAGATAAGATGACCCCAGGCTGAGCCGCAGGTGAGGCTGGGTGGTACCAGACACATCTCCTGCCACGTGGGGCTGGCAACAGCCGTGGAAACTCCCCCAGTCCGTGGTATAGAAAAAGACAGAGGAGGATTGTGACTTAGATCTGCAGGCGGAGCTGGGCCTCTACTTTCCTGCTGAAGTTAGAGCAAACACAGAAGGCCAAACTGGAGGATTCCATTGTGACTTAGATCTGCAGGCGGAGCTGGGCTTCTACTTTTCTGCTGAGGTAGAGCAAACACAGAAGGCCAAACTGGAGGATTTGATATCTCTTCAACTTTACACCATTCCCTCAAAACTAAGCCCAAACAATGGACCACTGGAGAGGTGGTGGATGTCCACTGACCACACACAGTATTAGGTGTATGGCGTTGTCCTCATCCCGTGGCCTGGCTCCTGTGCCATGCTTCCTTCTATGAGTTTACTTTGACTTACTGCATCGAGTACCTGCCCATCGCGGGGTACTTTGCTAGCCATTGGTGGTAGATGAATGACACCTAGTCCTTGACTTTGAGCAGCCCACTGCCTGGTTTGGGGAACCAGTGATTTTGATATAAACTATTAAGTGGGGGCATAAAGGGCCACCTGAGGATCCCTGGACTCAGAGGAGGGGCCCTTCGCTCAGCTGGGTAGGGAGGCAATGACTTATGAAATATGCAGGTGGTGAGAAGAGGGCCATAGATTGAGCTGTTGCTAAAAAAGTTTTCTGAACTCTGCATTTCATCAATGCCAAGACATTAATCTGCTTTAGCCTCTTTTTTCATATGTCCCTATTTTGACTCAATTAAAATGTTGGAGTCAGCACTGACAATGTGATTAACCTCTGTCTGGGATTCACTGGAGATGACCCACTGTCTTCCGCTGGAAGCCGCTGTCCTAACCCCTCCTGCCTTCGTTCCCCACCCACTGGAGAGTCATTTAGCCCCCAGTCCCAGTTCTTCCTGCAAACATCTCTGGAACCTGCCACCTGCTGTGCAGACTCAGGTCTCTGTGCCATCCTCAGCTATCAGGTTCCTCACATATACCATGCCAGCATCTGGAATCCCTGGCACCCTCCTTCGCCACCAGGGATGTGGTCTTTCCAGACAAGAGATCTTCCTGTGTTGTTGCACTGCTCAGATCTAACCGTGGTTTTTTATCACAGACAGAATAAGGCCCCAACTCTTTGGCATTGGCTAAAATGTCCTTTACAAAATATTTAAACAGCACCCAAGAAGATATACAGATAACAAATAAGCCTGTGAACAGATGCTTGATATTATTAGCCATTGTGAAATTTAAATTTAAAAGTCCATGAAATACCACTGACAGCTATTAGAATGGCTAAAATTCTAAAGAGGAGGATGCAGAAGAACTAGCTCTTGTACATTGCTGCAGAAGGTAAAATGATAGGGTCACTTTAGAAAGCAGTTTGTCAGTTTCTTATAAAGTTAAATATGTATTTACCGCATGGCGCATCCATTCCACTGGGTACTCCATAAAAGAAATGAAAGTAGTCATCCAGAAAAATACAAAAAAATATTTATAGTATCTTTAGTCATAATAATAAGAGATTGGAAACAATCTAAATATTCATTAATAGTGAATAGCTAAACAAATTGTGATATATTCATATAATGCAATAAGAAAAAATAAACCATGGTATTCAAAACGATATGGGTATGCTACTGAAAGAAGCTAGATAGAAGAGTGTATAACCCTCTGTATTAGTCTTACAGGGCTGCTATAACAAAGAAGCCACAGACGGGCTTAACCAATAGGAAATGACTGTCTTTCAGTGCTGGGATCACGGCACTGGCAGAGCTAATTTCTTGAGCCCTCTCTTTTTGATTTGTAGAAGGCCACCTCCTCCCTGTGTCTCCACATGGTCTTCCCTCTGTACCCATCCTTGTTCAAATGTCCTTTTCTTAGAAGGACACCAGTCAGATGGGATTTGGGCCCACCCCAACCTCATCTTCACTTAATTACCACTTTAAAACCCCTATTTTCAAATACAGCCACTTTGTGAAGTACTGGGGATTAATACTTCAACTCCATAAATTTGGGAAGGATACATTTCATCCTACAACCGTATATGATTCCATTTATACAAAACTCTGGATAGTACAATCCAATCTACAGACAGAAGGATGGTCAGTGTCTACCTGGGGTGGCAGGAGGAGTCAGTGGTGATGGAGGTATGAGAAAACTTTGGGGGTGGTGGATATGCTCATTGCCATGTTCGTGGTGATGGTTTCCCGGGTATATTCATGCACCAAACTCATTGCATCGTGTACTTTAAGTATAAATATGCCTAGTCTTTTGTGAGCCAATTATATATCATTAAATCTGTTCTTTTAAAAAATATCTGTCCTGCTCTCTCACCTTCCCAATCTGCTCAAGTCCTTGGTCTACTGCTCCCTTTTAATACCACATACCCCTTACTGTACCTGATTCTTTCAGTTATTTGAATAGTATAAAATCTCTCATGTGGCCAGGAAGACTTTGCAAATGTTTCCTGTGCCCCAAACGCCCTTCTTCCTTTTCTCTTGGTGAATACAGCATGGACACCCCTTTGCAGACAGCAGACATCTGCAGGTTGAGACAGGCTGAGATGGGCTGTCCATCCTTCCTGCTTCCACAGCTTTCTTTGTTTCCCTTTATGTCAATTTTTTTTTAAGTTAAGGAATTTTGTCTTGATATCTTAATTTTTTAAAAATTGGAATCATTTTAGATTGATAGAAAAATTACCAAGTTGAAAACAGTCCAGAGCATTTCCATATACCCTTTATCCAATTCTTTTGTTAGGGTTGATATTTGCATTACTGTGTCCAAACTAGGGCCCAACTCTGGCACATTACTATTAACTAAATACCAGACTTTATTCAGATTTCAGTAATCTCTCCATTCGCATCCTTTTCTGTACCAGGATCCAATGCAAGATACCATTTGTCATTTTTTTTTCTCAGTATTCTCTGGTCTCTGACAGTTTCTCAGTCTTCCTTTGTGTTTTTTTCCCTATATTTTTAATCCCCAAAGCTACATTAATACTTAGTTTCTAGGAATGTAACTAGTAAATGTTTGTTAGATAAATGGATTAATTCATACGTGTCTTTTTGGTTGGCTGAATTCAGAGCAAGGGTGCAAATGTAGACTGTTCACAGCACCAGAGCTCCCTAAGCAAGTGCAAACCATTAAATGATGGGATATCATTCTGGGGAAGGATGAGGCCTGGTCCTGGAATCAAAACTCTCTGACTCACCCATTCCCACTCACATGGCAGCTAGAGTTACCCCTGGGTGGGAAAGAAGAAAGATCTATTAAAACAGACACTGAGTTCACCAATCCACAAATGTGAAATCCCCCCCACACACACACACAATATTTATGACCAAAAAGAAAAAAAAAAAGGGAATGCATGTTGAACTATTACACAGGGATTGTGGAAAGAGCCCAAGTTGGTGAAGACTGGAAATCAGCAGAAACGCCCCTGAAGAAACAAAATCAGCATGTGCTTTAAACAAAGCACCAGGCTAGACAGCCTCACCCACTTCTCCCTGGATGCCTTGTGGAGTCCTTTAAATAGAATGCACCATCCTTCCCACCTTGGCACTTCAGAGTGTCCTTCATGCAAGGAGATCACTAACTGATCGTCTTCAAGCTGGGTCAGTGTTGGATAGAGTCTGTTTTGCTCACCTGGGTGGCCACTGGTACAAGCCTCCAGGTCCTTCTCCTGGGAGCTGGGTGGGAGGTGTGCTAGGAAGTTGAAGTTGAGTTTAGAGTTCACTACCTTTAATACAGGAAGGAGTTGAGAGTTGCAGAAAGCCCAGATCATTCACAGAAAGCCATTTTGCTAAGTTTCCCCCGTGGACTGTTCTCATGAATGGATTTTCTTTGTAATAACAACAAAAACCTACCTGGCCTTTTCCAAGCCTGGAACTTAGTTTGAGCGGGGAGCATGAGTGATGAGGCTGTTCCTTGGCTTTCTGAGCTAAAGCTGTGTGGGTGTGAGGCGGGAGAGACGAGGCAGAACAGGCTGGAGATACTGAAAAGCAGTTCTCCGCTCAGAGAAGAGGACTTCAACCATGAGGCTCCCTACCCACTGGATTTCTCAGGTCATTCAGTCACCTAAAGTGCAGCCATTTCCTCCATTCTTTCCTCATTACTAATCTTCTGTCTCTGGAGAACATGGACTTATTATAGAATTTCTTGACCCCTGTCCAGTGCAAAGAAGAGTGACTTGGGACAAGAAGGGAGCATACAACGTCTGCTTTTCCTGTCTTTAGAAAATTGCAGAGCAATCTACCACAGATAAACTAGGGCTAATCTCTGTTCAGTTTCTCCACTTCGATCAACTTTGCTTAAGCGTCCACAATGTCCCCTGAGCTCTCCACCTTAGTCCTGGGGCTGGCAGACTCTTTCTGCAAGGTACCCAAGAGTGCATTCTTTTAGAGATACCACATGGTATCGCTTGCAACGACTTGGTTCTACTATTGGCTTTTCATGCAATAACAACCAAAGCATGAAAACAGGCAGAGACAAGACATTAATGAATAAGCAGGACTGCTTTCTAATAAAACTTTATTTAAAAAAATCCCAAACTGTGGCAGGCTCAGTTAGACTCACGGGTCATAGTTTATAGATGCCTGTTCTAGATAACAGACTCAAAGAGACCAGGAATCACAACTGTGTTTTCCTGTAGCAGGTCTCTTTGCTTAAGTATTTTTATAGTTAGCATATTCTTGATGAAGTTTACTGTAGGTACATATCATATTAGTAGAAAGATTAGGACTTGGAAAAGATGTAGAATTTGGATAAAATTTAGTTTCTATAAAACCAAATTCAAGGGGCTGTATCTGTGGCTCAGTGGTAGTGCACTTGCCTGGCATTGTGAGGTACTGGTAAATTAAATAAAGGATTATCAACAACTATAATAATAATAATAATAATCAATAAACTTAAAACTGTAGAGCTTAATCTTATTTCCCTGATATTTATTTGTAAAAGCCCCATGAAAAATTTCTTCCTCAGATAACTTATTATCTTATTATTTAGAATCTTTCTCATGTATTATATTTTGCTTTATCAAGGTTCCCAGTATTCACCTAGCTAATGATAATATCTTTCCTTTCTATAGATAATGATGGCATTTGTTAGAGGAATCCCTTTGATTCTGTCATTGTTGGTTATCTCTCTGGTATAATCTTTGAAAGCACAGCTATTTCAGATCATTGGGTGTGGCCCTACCCTATCCTAGAAATTCAAATGAAGATTTATGGTGCCATTTCCAGGAATGATAATCTATCAGATAACCTAGATTATCTAAGAGACCCTCTATTTGGTGAGCCCTGACAGTGGGCAGGGCTCTTATCTCCATCTATCCTCTCCTTGAGCTTATTTACTCAACTGAGAAGGACACTCCTACTTGGATGTCTGCTACATTCCCCTAAGGAGTAATATCCACTTTACCACTCTGCATCTCCCACCCTAAAATGAATTTGCATAAATAGCACTGCCAACTAATCAAATGTTCAGTCTCCAATTAGGAATTATCTTTGATACTCTCTCCGCATATTCTTCATATCAAGATAGTCATAAATTCTGCAGTCAGATGGGTTCCAACTCCACTACACTACTTCTCCCATCTCTGGTGCCATTCTGTCACCCAAGCCCTATGGCCCCTGGTCTGGATCATGGTACCACTTCCCATATCCCTGCTGTCTGCTCCATCCTGCGTGTCTGCAGCCAACACCCTCAGGATGGCTTCTATAGAGTAAAACCCACTGTTCCACTCTGCTTGGGTAAAGCCTACCATCTTTCCTGACCGCCAGCATGTTGGTTCAACCCTCCCTCCAAACCATACAGAAAATTCTGTCCACTTCTTCCCATCTAATAACTGTAAGGGCTGCTCCCATCTATTTTGATTGAAGTCAAAAGAGGTTGACCCCTTCTCTTAATCTAATTTAAACTTGAACCTCAGGCAATCAACACTTGGACCTGCCCAAGACTTTGCATTTTCTGGTCCTTCCCCCTAGGTATATGGGTAGCTATCTCTTTCCCAACATGTAGCTTTCTGGACAAATGTCTCCCATCTAGAAACTTCCCCTACCATCCAAAACCAGGCTATGTCTCTGACCTCAGGGACTCCTGATCTCATTACCCTATTTTATCTTTCTTGTAAAACCCACCAGTTCCTGTCATTGTTTGCCTACTTGCTCATGTGTTTATCATCAGTCTCATCCCCAAACACAGACACTTCCCTTGGGCAGAACCCCTGTCTCTCTTTTTCATCTTGGCACCTACAACAGTCCTGGAATATGGTGGGTGCTCAAAAAACATTTGCTGTCTGCTGTGGGACTTGGCCTCTGGGTCTTCAGCTACCAGACCTCCTAATGAGTGACCATGGCAGTCAGCTGCATGATGATGGTGACAGAGCAGGAAGACAGGCCGGGCATCTGACACTCTTATTGTAGAAAGCAGGAGGGTGATGTCGGGGACCTAGCTAGCACAAGAACCCTCTTAAGCCAAAGCAGAACAAAAATCCAAAAGGTAAAGATAACGTCACCAGGAAAAGAAAGAGAAGTGGCTCATCTGTCTGCACATTTCTTTAGAAAATGGCTCTTTGAGTTATATCTCCACATAGGAGTTCTCCTGGGCCCTTTTATAACTGCCCAAGTGACTCGAGGAAACCAAGACTCTTTAGAAGAGGATTTTCAGCCGGCCTGGGCACCAAAACCTATTCTTATTGTTCCTTGTCTATTTCTAAAGTAGCAGTAGGTCCTAAAGAACCTGAATTCTATTGTGTGAATTAATGTAAATCAGTACTTTTGACAGGTTAGCGGGTAGCATTCAGAGCTGTTCTGTAAGAAGGCCATTTAGTCCAGGTGTCGGGGGACACTAGCTCAGGTGGCACACGGTGCCAGATTCCCACCTTATTCCGCTGTTAATCATTTTCTGGCATTCTCCCACTAATGGCTTTCTTTAGAAAACAGGAAATGAGTTGGACTCAGAAGCATCAGCAGTGGCCCAGATTGCCACTGCTTTTCACGGCCCACAGATCACTCTAGGACTGTGTAGATTTTAGGTGCATAAAATTATCCTCATGGTTGAGTTCAGTGTCCAGTTTAGGTATTCGATCCTTTCACCTGTTTTTCAAAAACCTGGGTTCATATTGGCTCATGATGAAGACGTTCCTTTTGCTTCACTGTGACCCAGCCTTCTTTTGAAAGTCACAGTTACAGTGGTAAAATGGAATTCTAGATGTGGAAAACTAACGCATGTCTCTCTGCTTTTATGACACTTTCTGTCTGCACCAAAGCACAAATTCATGGTAGGACCCTTGGAAATAAAGAACACTGAGAAGAAAGGAATAAAAACGAGACATTGTTCTTCCTCTTGAGACATTCTGAGGTACTATATAGATAATAGAGCATTGGATAGTTTGTAGCTTATCTAAGTGATAATTACTTTCTATTCTGATTTATTTTAAAGTATGTGCATTTTTGCCCCTAGTTGAATGAAGCTTTTTTTTTTTTTAAGAGAGAGTGAGAGAGGAGAGAGAGAGAGAATTTTTAATATTTATTTTTTAGTTCTCGGCGGACATAACATCTTTGTTGTGGTGCTGAGGATCGAACCCGGGCCGCACACACGCCAGGCGAGCGCGCTACCGCTTGAGCCACATCCCCAGCCCTGAATGAAGCTTTTTGAAAGAAGGATCCATTTCCTGTAACAACTTATATTGTATTTTATTTAATTATACAAGTGGAAGAGCTTTCTAATTACCACTGGGTATCCATTCCCTCCTTCCTCTTCAATAAAGCATACCTTTGAATTGCAGTGAGCCCAGTTAAAAATAAAAACAAAAATCCCACATATCCCAGCCTTCCTTTATGTGGGGATCCATTAAAAGTAAATGAAAGTCATTGGGTAAGTCTTCTCTTTTGCTCCTCTTCTTCTTCTTCTTCTTCTTCTTCTTCTTCTTCTTCTTCTTCTTCTTCTTCTTCTTCTTCTTCTTCTCCTTCTTCTTCTTCTTCTCCTTCTCCTTCTCCTTCTCCTTCTCCTTCTCCTTCTCCTTCTCCTTCTCCTTCTCCTTCTCCTTCTCCTTCTCCTTCTCCTTCCTCTTCCTGCCTGACGTTTGAATGTGCCAGCAGGAGCTCTTGCAGCTAATTTGGAATCATGAGATTTCTAAAAGTACAGGAAGGTCTTTGGCTCTGTCATCTTGAACTGTTGCTGCAATAACATCAACAATTGTTGACTCAGACTTTTAGTTACATGAGAAAATAAGCCTATGTTTATTTAATCCACTGGATTGCAATCTGTGGTCAGTGGTTTAACATAATCCTAAACTCATAGCACCATACCACTTCATTTCAAACCAGATTTGAGAGGACAACCAACTCCTCTTCATTATATTTTCAAAATCAATTAACACTACCTCTTGCCAGTAAAGTATTCTATGAAGAATTGTTGAATGAGCTCTAGGAAGACTAACTTCAACTCCATCAAGAGCATCCTCTCTCTCTCCTGTGCCTTACCTCTATGATTTTCTTGAAACCAAGAGTTCACTTTCATTTTTTTTCCCAAGAAGAAACATTTTATGATTCAAAATTACAAAGGAAATTCATTGTGAGAAACATCCAGCTAAGCCATTTATTTCAAGATAGCCTTTATTTTGTAGCTGTTACTATTTTGTTCCTCATATTTTTATGTTCATTAAGTGCCTACACCGTAAAAATAATATGTTACAGTTACTCAGCATGTTTAACGTATCAGGAACTCATTAACTCCTCTGTTCTCATTTTACCCACACCCTGGCAAGGGATAAAAATAATAATTAGCCATATTTCATATTGGAAAGCCTGAGATACAAATAGTGGAAGTGAACTTTATTTCTAAAAATAAGGTTGGGCTAAGGACCAAAGTCTCTCAATTCCATCGCTAACTCATCTCTTTCCTTAAAAGATGGCCAAGGACACCAGTTCTCTATGGCCATCTGGAGCACTGTGTTAAGTAGGATTCTGAAACTTCATCCAGGCTCAATAGACAAGAGGGCAGTAATCAGTTTAGCAATGCCTGTTGGAGACATAAGGAATACGTGGAGTTCTCCATGGCGGCTCAGGTAACTTTATTCCCTAGTCCGCATCTGTAACAAGGTGGATTTACTCTCTCTCTCTACCACATACACAGAGCTAAAAGGCACCTCATTTCTTAGTAAAATTTTCTCAATCCCAGTTTTTCTCTGCCAATCATTTTTTCTACTCATTTATTCAATCTATTTTATGTATTCATGTGATGTATACAGTCACACAGTGTGTATATGTGTGTGTGTATACACACACACATACACACACACACACACACACACACACACATATATATATATATAGAGAGAGAGAGAGAATGTATGTATGTTTATGTTGCTGTTTATTTTTCTATCCCTGCATCAACTTTAAATTTAATTCTAAGTTTTAAATCATTTATTTATTTATTTTTTAGTACTAGCAATTGAACTCGGGAGTGCTTTACCACTTATCCACATCTCAGTCCCTTTCATTTTTTTATTTTGAGACCGTGTCTTTCTAAGTGGCTTAGGGCTGCACTAAGTTGTTGAGGCTGGCTTTGAACTTGTGATTCTCCTGCCTTAGCCTCCCAGGTCACTGGGATTATAGGTGTGTACCACTACACCCATCGAAGATTTTTGTAATCTTATAAAAAATAGCCAGTTTTTCATAGAATTACTAGAATTTGAACACATACCAGAGTAAAGACTTTGATGAGAGTATGGTCCTGAATTAGTTGCATAATGGTCAGTGTGACATCATTTCTATCTCATCCTGCCTGGGAGGAGGAGAAGCTAAATATTAAGTCCCCTTTTAAGTATGCAATTATACAAGGCCTGGGGTTCAGCAGACTCCTGTAACCAGCCAGATAGTACATCTTCTTAGGCTTTTCAGGCCACAGGCCTGTAACACAGCAATTCAATGCAGCCCTGGAAGTCCCAGCAAATGAGTGGGTGTGGCTATTCTCAAGGCCAAAGGAAGGCTAGGAGCGTAGATTTGATTCTAGTTTGAGGACCCTCACACAGGAAACCATTCATGGCAGTGGGAACTGGAAGACTGGGATGGTTTCCCACAGGAGACCTGTGTGAACTGCCCTTTATCATCTCTGCCTATTGCAGGCCACCATGATGACCTCTACTGTACAAGGGGTGGTGAGGCTCGATGGCTTGATTGTGGGTGCAGCTAAATGGTGCCCTACCTGTCTGAGAAGGGGACACCTCCATCAGTCATTGGGGGCTCTTGTCCCATCCACCTGCAGCAGGAGGCCTGAGCCTGTGGGTGGCACAGAGCAGGCAAACCCTGGAGCTGCAGCAAGAGCAAAGCTCCCATTTAAGGGGAATTCTGCCCAGCTCTGGGCTACTGTTGTGTGGTGTTATGGTTGGATGTGAGGTATCCCCAAAAGCTCACGTGTGAGACACTGGAAGAAGGTTCAGAAGAGAAACGATTAGGTTGTGATAGCTGAACCCAATCAGTGAACTAATCCCCTGATAGGGGTTAACCCAGTGGTAACTGAAGTGTAGGGTGTGGCTGGAGGAGGTGGGAAGTGGGGCATGGCTTTGGGGTATGTATTTGTGTCTGGCCCGAGGCCTCTCTCTCTGCTTGCTGATCACTGTGTGAGCTGCTTCCCTGGGCCACCCTCTCCTGCCTTGTTGTTCGGCCTCACCTTAAGCCTGGGGGAATGGAGCCAGCTTCCTAAGAACTGAGACTTCTGAAACTGAGCCCTCAAATAAACTTTTCCTTCTCTATAGTTGTGCTGGTCGGGTCTTTAAGTCGCAGCAAGTGAAATAGTTGACTAAAACATGTGGGAATGGGGTTGAATTATTACCAGGTCTGAGTTTTCAGAAGGTTGAAGTCCACATGCTAAATAGTCTTTTCCAATTTTTTAATTTTAACAGATTATTTACATATTTATTTGCTTTTAATTTTTGGAACAGGGGATTGATCCCAGGGACACTCTACCACTGAGCTACATGCCTGGCACACCCCCATCTTTTTTTTTTTTTTTTTTTTGAGGCAGGATTTTACTAAGTTGCTGATGTTGGATTCAAATTTGTGACTCTCCTTCCTCAGCCCCTAGTTGCTATGATTATAGGATTGGGCCACTGTGCCCTGCCTTAGCAAACTGTTTAAATTTTTAATTTAAATATTTTTTTTTAATTTTTATTTTTTAATTTCCATTGCTGCAAGCAATCCAAGTAGGGACTGGATCAGGAAGCACCATTGTGTGCCTATTTCCACAGTCCAGACATTGAAAAGGAAATGGCCTATTTCAGGGATATATTAATGAGCTAACATCAACATATAGCCAGGCCTCATTTATTTCATGGTAAAATGCTAAGAACTTCAGGATTTTGGTGAATCTTCATAAAAATCCAATTCATTAAGTCGATATAAATTCATAAGCATGTGTTCTGCTCCAGGTGTGGTCCTAAGAACAGGGAAGGCATCTAGCGGTAAAGGAGACAGAACAATATCGCCTGCTCTCATGGATCTTTGATTCCACGTGATTGGTAGGTTTACAAGAATATATGTGCAGCAAATGGAATTGAAGGAAGGCATTTGGGGGGAAGTTGATCTGAAAAAAGAATCACTTATTCCCAAAGTCAAAAAGGGTGGAAAAATTTTCAGAAAACATCAAAGAATTATAATAGAAAGGCTTCATTTTAACTATGTGGATAAGTCATTGAGTAGCTGAACTCTGGCTTCATGGATGATAAATAGGAGAAACCCTGGTATGTTTTCAAGGGTGGGGTCTAAGTAAGGTATCAGAAGGAACTTCCCAACATTAGTATTGTTAAACAGAAACAGGTGGCAGAAGTGACTGAGGACTCTCTCTCTTTGGAGAGCTTTAGCAATGGGCTAGGAAACATCCATCTAAGCATACAGTCTCTCTGCGAGGCAGGGAGTTGGACTGGAACCAGGCCTGCGTATTTCATTGAAAATATATTAAATTTCTAAATTTGTTACTTTGGTCTAGAGAGTTATCATGTTTTTTTTTAAATTTTTTTAAGTTTGTGCTTAGAAAGGTCTCTTCTTCCATAGATCAAGCTACATAGATGAGCTCATGTAAGAAATGCATTTTTTAATTTTAGCACTTTCTATAAATGGGTTTTCTAAACCCTAAGCTGAAGTTGTTACCACGACGGGGAACATGGAGATAATTTTTCATTCTTTCATGCTATGCTGAATGCCAGCAGTGGAAGCTCCTAAAAATAATCATACCTTGTATTTATATAGTGCCTTTCCTGGAGGTTCTCAAACTGCTCTGCAGACATCATGTAATTAATCCCTATAAAGCATCCTGAAGGCAGTAGTATAATATTAAGTTAATATTTGTCTTGTATGTAAAGGTTATGCATTTCCTACTTACATGTTGCATTTATATTGTTTTCTGTGAACTCTAGAGCAGACATAAGACATTCTGCCAAAAACCTTGATTATTATATTGCAAGGAATGACAAGCAGGAGAGGCGGAGATTATGAGCTGCAGTCTGCAGGGGCCTAGAGGGAAGTCTTGCCTAGCTGCTGAAAATTTGTAAAAGTTTAACTTTTTTTTAAGGGTTCATGGGAGGTATTACAGGAATACAAGATGAGGGCATGGAAAGAGATTTATAACACTCTTGCAAAACACTCCTGCAAAAAAAAAAAATGTCTGATGTATTGGAATGGAGATAAATGAGAGAAGATAGTCCTGGGATGAGATAGGGAATACTTCAAGTCACTAATGTTCCAGGTCTGCCTTTTCTCCATCTACATTTCCCTACAACTCTGCAAAATGCTTTTGTCTCCATCACCTCTGCACATTTATTAAAAATTATAAATGGGGACCAGATCTACAGTCAGCCACAAACACTTTAGTATGAATTTCAGCTGGGGCGACCTCTGCCAAACATTTTTCCTTTTGAAACCTTCTCTCTAATTTTGCAATGGATATTAAATGAGTCTATATTTGTATAGCTCTTAGACTATTGTCAAGCAGGTAGTAGATGTTTATGCAAATCATTATTATAGTTTGTGAACACGGCAGACATCATTGAGAGAGACTGACAGTATCCTGGGTCCCTGCAGACATTTTTGCATCCTTGAGATTGACCTCATGGGTAGCCTTCCACCCTATCTATGCAGAATGCTGGTCCTGGAGGAAATACAGCAACAAACAAACAAACAAACAAAAACTCACCACCATGGCCCTAGCAGGTGGCTGGAGAATTGACAGAAGAAACAGGGAGGGAGGGAGGTCAAATCTGAGGAGCTTTGCTGGGAGAGATGATGAACTGGATACAGAGAGAAAAAGGTGAACACAACTCTGGAGAGAACCCCAGGTTCCAGCTGGAGGGGTGGCATTTGGCGACCGCAGAGCAGGCTCAGGTCTGGAAAGGGGGAATGTTTACGTAGGCTCCAGCTCGTGCCCAGCCCAGCAGGCTGCCTGCAGGTTCACAGCTGAACATTTCCATCATGGCACTCTGCTCTCTACAGCAGCCAACAGGAGGGGACAGCCAGGGACATTCTCGCCAGCCCAGAGGTTCTGGTGCCGCCCTTGAGTGTTTTTGAACTGGCAAGAGCGCTCTGGTGATTTTCCACGGGCCAAGTCAATCTTCCGTGCTCATGGGCCCAAAATTTAGCATTTGTACTGGTTTCAAAACTCTTCTCATTGGCTCTGATAATCCCTTTCAAACAAGCTGAAGACTTAGGACCAAATCTACTTTCAAGTGTGAACCAGGCCTTGAGCGTCCTCAGCCCGGGGTATATTGTCTGTTTTCTGATGGTTCTCCTTCAAGCACCTAACTGAGTCTTGGCTCACCCCAAAAGAAGACATTCTTGAGCGTAGGCCCAAGGCTATGGAATTCTGCCCTTGGCACAGAAGAGGGAGTCTCAAAGGAGGCATTCAGAATGACCTTAGATGCGTGAGTTCTGCCATGCGGTAGCCACGGAAGATTCAAGGCCACCCAAGAATATAATGGATGGGCTTCTCTCCTGCATGTTGGCTGCAAGAAAAATATTTTCTTTTTAAGATTTAATCAAGTTTTAAACAATAAGAGAGCTGCCTTGGACGCTTTATTAAAGATGTTTATTTTATTATAATGCACCTGTCAAAAATTATGCAAAAAAGATGTTTACTTTATAGAGTTTTTGAAAATATTAAGATCAGCCTGTGGAGTGGTAGAAACCAGTATTTATGATGCCCATATTAGTGTCTATCCAGAGTAGGTGACATGAAGGCAGGGCTGGGTTTTCCTAAAAGTTCATAAATACTACTATATATTTTCTTGGAAATGTATATACAAATCATCATTGTATTTATGAATAGGTAGGACTGGCCTTCTGTGGAAACGGTGGAAGTTTAGTCATTTGGATGTTTTCTGCTTCCGTTAGAATGAACATTTCTTGAAGGTGGTATCGGAGAGGCATGTTTTGGGTGCAGGTGAGAGAAGCAGAATTGAAACCAGCTTGAGCAAATGGGGGATGTACTGGCTCAAATGGGATGTAGAAAGGATGGACAGTCCCGGAGCTCTTTTGGATCAGGGTGCAGAAGCAGTGCTTCCGAGCCTCTCTCTCACCTCCTACCTGAAATCTGTTTTCTCCCCTGTTGGATTTTTCTCAGGCAACTTCCCTCTATGTCTTGGTGAAGACGACTTCCATCATTCTTACTGCTCCATCAAGAGGCCGGGACTGGTTTTGTGGCTAAGGAAGTGGGGAAGAATGACCACCTGGGTCTGTTGCTGTGGGAGTGAGCTGATGGTGTGGATGTCCAGTGGGAGGAGGAGGAGGCTCAACTTGAGCCAGTGCAACCCCAGCCCTTTCTGGGACTGAGGGGAACTCAGTTTCCTTGATCCAGCTCTAACCACCCTGCCACCACTCCTGACTCCCTCTCCTCTCACCCCCAGTTTTTTCTTTTTTAGATTTATTTTTTGATTTTAAGATATTTTTACTTGTTTTTTTTTTAGATATGCATGACAGTAGAGTGTATTTTGACATATTGTACATACAGAGTATAATTTATTCTAATGAGGATCCCATCCTGTGGTTGTGCACGATGTAGAGTTACACTGGTCGTGAATTCATATATGAACATAGAAAAATCATGCCCTATTCATTCTACTGTCTTTCCTGTTTCCCATCCCCTCTCCCTTCCCTTCATGGCTCTTTGTCTAATCCACGGAACTTCTATTTTTCCCTCTCACATCCCCATTGTGTGTCAACATCTACATATCAGACAGAACATTTGGCCTTTTGGTTTTTGGGGATTGGCTTATTTCACTTAGCATGATAGCCTCCAGTTCCATCCATTTACCAGCAAATGCCAAAATTTCATTCTTCTTTATGGCTGAGTAATATTCTGTTGTATTCTTTTTAAATGTGAATATCCTCCTATTCTTGAGTGGTTGCCCACTCCTGTGTTGGATGGGATAAACACTTGTACTTGAGGAACAAGAAACCACACAGAGCAAGAAAGTGGCGTGTCCTAGGAGGAAGGCAGGGTCTTATTTCCTTAATGGGGGAGAGGGATTTGGGGCATCCTCAAAAAAGAGAGAGTTCTACTCCAGGACAGAAACTGACCTGTGAATTATTGTTATATTCTCCCCGATACCTGCCCATGTAGGTGGCAGCCTGATCCCTGCATATTGGATCTGAGTCCTGGAGAAGCTTTTTTCTCTCAAATGCCTGTTTTCCAGTGAGCTCAGCGTCAGCCAAGTGAAGTATGACAGTCAGATGCTTTTTCTAGAGTCCCCCCCCCCCACATCCCAAGGCTTTATCCCATTCCTATGTTCCATTTGATATGAACCAAGGAGGATGATCCTAGGTGGCTAGTCTAGAACAGGATCCTAATATCTATGTGTCCTGCTTTTTGCCCAGTCAGAGGCCCACATGACCTGGGCTTATGGCCATACAGAATAAAGACTGCATATTCAAGCCTTCTTGGCAAGTAAGTGTGGCCTCGATGGTTCTGGTCTCTGATATGGGTGGAATTTATATGGGCACCTTTCAGTCCCACTCTTAGGGAGACACCTGCTCCTCTGCCAATGTCTTGGCTGGGCACAAGATCACGAGCCACCACACAGCTTTGTAGATTCAAACAGCAATCTTTATTCCCGAACTCACACCGGCCTCTACACACGTTCTGGGGCAATCCCGTTCTGCCGCCGCCCAATTCACCTACTCCACGAGGCTTTTTTCCAATCTCCTTTGAATCTCACGAGAACTCAATGGGAACAAGCAGCAGGAACACCCTAATCCTGGCAGCAATAATCTTCAACCTCCAACTTCCCTAAAACCCATATTGTCTTAAACTGGGAACGCCTTAAACCGGGAACGCCCTAAACCCAAGGAGCGGGATACTTCCTCAAACTGCAGGGTACACCCTAATCCTGGATCCACCCTCGTCCTTGAGCAGGGTCACCTTTCTCAAACACACATGCAATGTCAACAGCGAAATTCCAAGGCAAGTCCATTTAACATGGGGTACGCTGGCAAGGAAATTTCGATGTGTCATTCCTACTTGGCAATGGCCCTCAGCACTCCTCTTTTTTTCTTTCCTGTTCCAGAGGCTGGAATGTGGGCAGTGACCCCACCTTGGGAGACACAGATGAAGGCAAAGTCTTGGGAATGGTAAAACCACAGGAGGGAAGGAACCTGGGACTCTGACTCCATGCAGCCCGCAGCCCACAGCGGCCGCCCACCTGGATGACCTCTTACAGCAGTGCAGCCTCTTGGGGTTTAGAGAGAGAAACACATGTGATAGAACAAGAATCTATTACCTTGCTGAAGTCACTGCTGCTTGGGGTGTCTGCCCCATACTATGATCCTAAGTCCTCACTAAATCTGTGGACCAAAAGCTTCTATAGGAACATTTGGATCAAACAATCCAGAAGATGCACCACTGCAAATTCGTCATTTGTAGTACTGATGTACTAATTTGTACTGATGTACTAAAAATGTACTAAAATGGAAAAGAACTTAGAGAATCTGAAATAATTACTTTTTGACATTCAGGGGGAAAAAAAGCAACCCAGATCTTTAAAAAATTGAGAGTGATAAAAATAATTAATTGAACAGCCTGAGAGCGTGACATTTGTAATGTGTTATGGAAATCAGAGACTTAAGAAATTTTTGAACTGAAAGGAACAGGAAAGTTGACCTGGTATCATCACCTGGCTCAACCACCTCAGTTTGAAGCAGTTTCTCAAACTTGGCACTATTTATATTTTTAGGCAGATATTTCTTTGTTGTTAGGTGCTGTCCTATACTTTGTAAGATGATGAGCAACAACCCCACTGTATGATCAACTGTATGAACTACTTTTTGATTAAACAGTTTCCTTTCTAGGTATATTCCTAGAGGGGTTGAAATAGATTCCAGTTGAAATTTTTACACCCACGTGCATCTCAGTATCATTCACACTAGTCAAAATGTGAAACAGTCCAGTGTTCATGGACAGATGCGTGGATCGTTTTACACATATCTTATTTGTTTAGACTGAAAATGGGAGGAAATGCTGACACATGTTACAATGTAGATGAACCTTGATGTTACCATGCTAAGTGATATAAACCAACCACTAATGAACAAATCTTCTACAACCCAGCATAGACCATTCTCATAGCCAGTAAATAGAATGCTGGCTGCCAGGCGAGGGGGAGAAAAGTTAATAATGTTGTTCATTATTAGCATCAACCCCATCTCAATCATGACAATCAAAAACATCTTAAGACATTGTGAAATATACCCTGATGGGTGGTAGGGAATTTGCTGCCAACTGAGAAGCTCAATTTAAGAGATTGAGAAATTTAGATCTGGCTGCCTGGAGAGTTGGATTCCTTCTATAGGCTGTTCTATCTGCAAGTCTGAAACATGCAAGTCATTTGTAGTACTGATGTACAACTTGGGAAAACATTAAAAGGAAAATACTTTAAAATAAATAAAAACCAAGTGATAGCAATCGGGAAAGTCAAGCTTCTTAGGTATCATCTTAATTGATTGATTTGGACCAAGACTCTCCTGTTTTTACATTAAGCATCCCAGAAGTCTAGTTATACATTTAAGAAGTAATAGAACCTGCATTTGCACATGAGGTAACCCCATAGAGGTGCCCATCCCTTTAAGATAAGATCTGCAATAAGCAAAGCTTCTTCTATGTTGAATCAAGTTATCCAAAACAAGCTGAACAGGTATGTAAGGATTCATTCAGCTTTTCTTTAATCAACTTATGTATTTCCTCATTCATCTATCCCATACTGAATGCTAACTATATCCAGAGCATTGAAGGATGAAACATGAGCAGGAAAACACTTTACTGCTAGACCCTGATGTAAATTTTGCAAGTATTAGTTCTTTGATTCCTAGGACAATGATAGAATATGGGTCCTGTTATGATGATCATTTAGAGATGTGGATATGGAGGCATCTAAGTGCTTTGCACTTTGCTGAAGGTCACCCAGCCAGTGAGAAGCAGAGTAAGGTTTCAGAGGGGGCAGTTTGACTCTGTTGGTTTTCTTGGGCTGTCACAAAGAAGAACCACAAACTGTAGGTGGCCTCAAACCAGAAGAAATTTGTGGTCTCAAAACCAGGAGGTTTTGCAAAACCAAGGTGTTGACAGAGACCGCCTTGCTCCCTCATACCTGTGGGGAAACCCTCCTCACCTCCTCCTAGCTCTGGTGGTTGCTGGCAATCCTTGCTCTTCGTTGGTATCTTGCTCAACTTCTCTACTTCCATTGCCATGTGGCATCCCCTATGAGTTTCTGCGTTTACAAGCCTATCTTCTTACAGAACACTGGGGGGTTAGAGGGCCACCTACACCAGGTGTGACTTCGTCTCAATTACATCTGCAATCTGAGGCACTTAGTGTTAGAACTGCAATATATCTTTTGTGGGAGACACAATTCAACTTGTAACTCTTCTTAAGTACTGTGTCCTGGTGCCTCTCTTTAGGTGCAGTGGAATCCCTGTCCCTTGGGAGCACAGAAGATAAGCATGCGCTCAAATAATTGCGATGACACCAAAGCTGGAGTCTTTTCATTAGTGTTTCGGGAGAGCTAGGTGCCGTGGAAGTTCAAGGAAAAAGGAGAGGTGGAACTGGGGCTGTGGAAGCAGGTGTTCATGGGTGGGAAGAGAGGAAGAGAGAGGGATAGACTGACTGCAGACCAAAAAAGCACCAAGTTGGGAAAACTTAGGGCTGGTTACTTGAATAAGACACTATTGCTGAGGATGTAAGGTCTACACACTGCAATAGCAGGAGTCAGAAAACGACAACTTTTCAAAAACAGAAATTCATAAGATGAACTCGACCAGCTATTTCACTTAAGGAAGGTAACTTACTGTGTAACTGGGGTCACTGAAGTCAAGAGAGATTAAAAGATTTGCCTGTAATAGCATAGCTGGTTAATGATGGAGAATGAGACACATTTTTTTTCTATCTAGTGAAGTTTCTTTTCTATATAAATATCTTATAAAGCTATAAAAATAGATTGGGGATATGTCATGAGCTCTTGAATACCAGGCTAAAAGTCAATGGATTGAATTATAGAATAACAAGTTTTGATTGTGGGGGAAAAGTCATTTCCAGGGGCCCATAAGTAGATCAGGGGCTGGGTGAGAAATGGAACCAGCCAGAAGAAGGCAGGGGCTCATGGACATTCAGCAGGGACTCAGTGGGGCTGTGAGCTGGAGTCCAGCAGAAAGAGTAAAAAGAGGTAAAGAAAATCTTCTTCTCTTTTCTTCTTTTCTCTCTCTCTTTCTTTCTTTAGATACGAAACAGGCAGAACCCTAGATGGTTTGGATGGAGGAAACAGCCAACATGACTTTGAGGTTTGAGGTCCTAGAGATAATGGAAGTGCCACCAGTAGAAAGGAGGCTTTAAGGGATACTAATTGGTGACCAACTGTGCTCATTTGCCTGGACCAAACGGTATCCTAGAAACTAGAACTTTTAGTGCTAAAATCATGGAAACCCCATTTAAAGTCCTGGCATAAGTGGGTCTCCTTAGAGGAAAAATTAGTTTTTGCTTTTATTATTTTTTTAAGAAGCTAATTAATACTAATTTAATTAATTAATACTTTAATTGATACTAGACTTACAGTTATAAAACCTAAGAATAGGGCAAGAATTTCAAAAGCATCTTTTAACTCTAAAATTCTTTGAACCTGTGAATGCAGCTAAGATTACCTTAACTGGTTATATTTTTACAAAGCTAAAAAATATTAAAAGCAGCAACAAAAGAGTTAGTTTTGGAGGCTACATCCTGGAAGGTCCTAGCCTCACTCAACTCATTATTCAGATCTAAATCTGAGCCTCTAACTCAGCCTCCCATTGCAGGTCTTACCTGCTGTTCAATTTGCCATCCGTTTCACAAGTAAAATCTCCCTCCTCCTCTTGCTTGGGTATAAAAAGAATTGCAAGGTTTTGACAACACTTCTCTTCCTTTGTTGAGAGCAGATCCTTGATCTCAGAGTTGTTCACATCAAATCCGCCCTGAGGGTATACTAACGATGCCCTCAGTTTTTGTCTGTTAAATGATGTAAGTCACCAGCAACTTGTTCACTTGGGACTAGGAAGGTATGTTGGAAGAGCTCCTGATTTCCCAGGCTCTTCCTGAATCTTATTTTAGATAGTAAGAAGTAATTTTTCAGTGCAGTGCACATGAAATTAAGCATGCAACTGCTATTATTAATGGGGCTTGTGCATCTCATTTCCCCCCTACACGGTAACATATACACATGTGGGAGACTGAAGCTGTGCTAGGTTGTTCTACCAGAATTATAAAATCTGTAATCTGTCCCTTGAGATAAACGTGTAATTCATTTTCTCGTGGAAGGAAAACTGAGCCTTGGTCTCTGACATCTCAAAAGGTTTGCTTGAAAGAATCTCTCTCTGGTGGTAAGTGTCTGAGTCTTCTGTTTTATTTTTCAAAATATACCCATGTCACTGAACATGCTAAAAAAAATGCCCACAGCACTTTGCTTTGGAATTTTATGAATTTGGTGCTGATCAAATTCTGCATGTCACCTCAACGCATGAGGAATTCATACTCTCTGTTTGTTTATAAATTGCCATGTTTTCATGACAAGAAAAGCTTTTCCATGTTGCTTTTGTTATGTGCCTCAAGGGTGGGGGAGAAACCTCTTCTCCTATGGATGTAACAGTTTGGGTCTTTGATGCTTGAATTTTGCCTAGAAAAAAAAAATTTAACTGTTTTCTCCCCCTCTTGAACCAAGACTGGAAACGATTAAAGACAAATAAATATTTCTGGTGACCTTGTGTATCCTCACCCTATCTTGGTTGGCCCATTTTGGGGCAGTTTGTGATTACAGCATGGGAAATCTGGATCAGTTATATTGGGACAAATGACATGGAATAAAGAAGAGAAGAGTTGAGAGATGGCAGCTTTTAAGAGCAAAAAGCCAGTGAAACTATCTGGCTTAAAAAACCCATCAGTGACCAGGCATTGATGGTGCCATGTGTGGTTTAGAAAGGGGCTTACTTGCATTCTATGGAATATTTTTGTGCATTTCTCTGGGAGAAATTGATTGTGACGGGAAGCCTACAGGTGAAAGCCATTACTTGAACTATAAACGTGGGTAACTTTTCCAGTGTAATCATCTGGGCAGGCTTAGCTACCAGATCTTTTTGTTGGGAGCAGATCCACCATCCAGAAGGACACTACTATTAGTAATGTTGCTCAAAGAAAAATTCTTTTGTTTTTTGTGTGTTCCAACCTGACAATAAGTATGACTGACATAGGCTGAGTACTTAGAAAAAAGATGTCACACTAAAATGGATCTCTCTTTCTTAACCTCCACAGGCTATACAAAATGCTTAAGGCATTGTCTTGTTACTGTTCTTCCTCATAAGAAGATTTTTTTTTTTCTATCTTCATAGTTTCTCTTGGTGAAGAATTTAAACTTTGAAATATGCTCAACCATGGAGGAAAATTCACCAAACAAGTATCTCCAGCTGCTATGGATGATTTTATAGCCATTCAGCTAAGTCCCCTGTATCTTGAATAGCTGCCTAATTTGGGTTTAGTTTTATGTGCTACCTGATTTTGTATTTTCAATGTCACTTTTAACAGGCATGAAGACCGAGACATAGACTTGCGAACTGCGTGCTCCATGTAATGCTGGTACTCCCTATGCGTGTAGCTCTTATCTTTTGTGGCATAAACTACGTCTGCACAGCTGCCAGAGATGAGCAGGCAAGAGCCAAATCTAAGAGGGAGCTAATCCACCTGTCACACTGTTCCTGAAACTCTTCCAGCATGTTTACAACACCACGGTCCCATTAATACTGAAAGCCTTTAATACAGAAAGCCATTTGTTTCTTATAAATGCACATTTGGATGTAGAAGAAAGTGGCATCTATTTAAAAAAGAAGTCACCCAGTGGAAGATCCTGTATTGTCCTACCATGCAGGCAGACAGCTTCGGAAGAAATGGAATATTTACAATAAGTTAGCAAAACAACAGTTCCCTGGGGACTCTCACTCCTCCTTAAGTATGTGAAACAAAGCACCTCAAAGGCTTAGTTTTATATACATATAAAGTTATTTAATTCCCAAGGACACTGTTCTCAACATCCAAAATGTGTGGATGGGTGTATTTCTTTTTTTTTTTTTCCTTTGAGAACTTTCTTTATGGAAGGTTTGTAAAACGGTTCAGCGGAAATTATGCAGCATCTTTCCTCAAAGAGAGCTGCATTAATGTGCCAATGCCCTTTATTTAATGCACTTTAAAATTCTGACGCGCCTTTTTAAAAGTATGAGTTGTGTTGGGAAAGTCTAATCACCGTTCTGCATGAACGGAAATGTGCTATTTTTGTAAGGGTAGCGCTGGAGTCGGGTTTTAGCATAAGGGTGTCTCTCTAGTACAGATGTCCGGAGACACTGGCTCGTTTCGATGCCCAAATCAACCAGCTAGAAATGTTACTTCTGCTGAAATTAGTCAGAAGAACTTCAACTAATCATCATTTAGGCAATTTGGGAGTGAAAACTCTTAAGACTAGAGGGAATATTTAGAATTAATTCTGCAGAAACTCGGTTTGGAGGGCAAACTTTCTTTGCCCTCTGCAGAGGCAGCCACCCCACAAGATTACACCGTCTGCCTTTGATGACTCCATACACATTTTTTAAAAAGTTGCTTCGGATACTATTGTCTTAGTTTGCTGATCTAATCCATTTCCCTTTCTTCTCTATCACCCACCCACCCTCCTCCCTCTGGATGCCTCTCTTTGGATCTCTTCCCATTCCAATCAGTGTGTCCTTTTAAAAAGTGTTTCATTAAGGTTGAAGTTCCAAGGACATCACTTTCCCTCTTTGAATAAAATGTGCCTTCTTATTTGAATGCAAACTGCTTGTGCCCTGACTGTGCAATCAAAACAACGGGAAATATACCCAGTGCACACAGACAAAATTGGTGTGTGAGTCTCTTGGAAATATCTAGTAACAGGTGCAGTCAGATAGGCTGGCAAAGCAGTCTAGTTTCATAACAATTACTAATAAGAAAATAAGCGTTAGGTATGCATTATTAAAATATTTTGTGATTTTTTTCCCACTAAAAATAAAGGAACAACGCCATCCAATAACCATTTCTGTAGCAGTCAAACGCGTTAAAAAAAAATCTGACTTTATCTTCCAGTTTAGGCACTCCTCTATTGATTTTAATAAAATTTGCATATAGATGTTTGCTTTGAAGGAGGAAAATATGTACAATTTTCACCTAGATCCTTGAAAAAAATCCATGTTATCCATCAAGTCAGTAGAAGATTCTCCTATCTGTGACTTTTGATGACTCTATAATTGCATTTATTACATATGCTCCATATCCTAAAATATTTCAATTGTAATAAGCCAGTAGGCATGCATATATATTTTTTCTCTTTTTTAATAAAAGGACAAATTTGACAATTTTTTTGGAGTTGATCTTAGTTTTTATTTTTTGGTTTCTATGAACAAGGGTTCCGCACAGTCTTAGAAATGGTTCAAATGCACGTTGGCAAGGAAAACTACTTTGCAATTCTTGGGGTCTTCAAAGGTATCTATTAGAAACTTTAGATTTTTATTTTGCCTTCATGCAGTCCGAAACACATATACATACGTGGAAATGTGATGATTTAATGTTATTTGCAATATTTGTGCTATTTTGTGTAGAACCTGAAAAGGAAATAGTTTCTTTTCATAACTAAGAGAAGAGCATACTGTACGTTAGAATCTAACAGCTTTTTTCTTAGGCTTTGGAATTCTTCATATAAATTTAGTTTACCTTTTTTTTGCAGCATCAAAAGCCAAAATGTCAGTTTTTATATAAAAGAGGGGATGACTGTATTATAGAGAGTTTATAAGTTAAAACCAATAGAATGTTTTCGGAGGATGCAGAGTCCAAGCAAATATTTGAAATATAGCAGGAGAATGGGGTGAGAGAAAGAAAGGAAAAGTAAAGAAGCAGAGAATGAGGGGAAAATCTATATACTCAAGTGAAAATGTTTAAGAGCCTTGCATTTGACAGAATGCATTGAATTAACTGCATGGATATATAAAGATGTTTTTTTGCTGGAATGGAGTTCTAATTGACACACTCTACAGGATTTTGGGAGATTAAGGTTGAGAAAACTTGAGAACGACATGGGTCCAGATATCATCAATGCATTAAGGTAGGAAAATGACCCCGTGAGAGGAAACAATCAATTCTGATCCCACTTTGATGGAGACAGAAAAATATCCAAACAATTGCTTCAATTCTTTCTGTTCATAAAAGCTCTCATCATTCTCTGTTCCCAAATGTTCATATTCGATTTCAGGACTGAGGGTTCACTGGAGCCATGAGGAGCCATCCACATTAAGCAGGGGCTGGGGGAACAAAGTCCCTTTAGGCTTGTCACCTGTTAGTTTTAGGATAAAACATAAATTGAAAAATTACTCTCCTTTCAAAACATTTTAGTAGCTCCAAAGCATCCAGGAGTAAGGTTGTTGCAGAGTCTGTATGTCTGTGCAAATGTGTGTGAGAGACCTGCCCCTTCATGTGTGTGAGAGACCAAGGAGAGAGAGGGAAGGAAGAGGGAAGAGAGAAAAGAGGGTTGTCAACATGAATGAAATTGAGGAGAGATTTCCCTAAGGAGTGAGTATATATATTCACATATTAAAGAACATATGTGAAAATATATAAATGGAACTTAAGTATTTCCAGTCATGGAATTAAAAACACACGCATATTGTGTATATATGTGTATGTGCTCAAAAAAAATTTTTTTTTGTTGGTAGTTTTTTGTAATGGAAGGAAAAAGGAAACAAGTGCCTTTTACCAGCTGTATTATCATATTCCCAACCGCCGGGCCCCGGGCTCCTGCCTACACCAATTACCCTTGTTCAGCTCTTCATTACCATATTGCTTGACCTGCTTCTGTGCATAATAAGGTTAATCATAATGAAATGAAATCGTTTGATTTTATTAATTTCTTATACAGTATGTCTCCAGAATTCTTCCCAATGCTAGGACATCAGGAAATATGGTTCCTGCACCAAAGTTTGCTCCCTCTGCTGTTGTCTCTGAGGGACATACATAAATAGGGACTGTTGTTGTTTGGGAAACACACACACACACACACACACACACACACACACACACACACCTTATCCTCAGAGAAAGAGTGCCACTGCAGTGAGAGTTCCCTTGTGTTCATCTGGCATTGACACTAGTAGCAGGGCCAGCACCAGGCTTTCTACCCAGAATTCCCTGGCCACTGAAGGAAAACAAAAAGGTGGTGGGGTGGGGGGAGAGGGGAGCAGATAAGACATGCAGCTTCTCAGGTGAACACACTGGCCCACCTCAGGAGTTTGTCATCCCATTCCCTGCGGACATCCTCTTCATTCCAAAGGGGAATGACCCAGCTTTATCGAAAGACTTTTTCTCAGCACAAAAACAATTCAGTACAAATAAAGGATGGCATTTGCTTTCATAAGACTAGCTCGATGAAAAATTTAAAAAAAAAGCATGTCCCCTTATTAGTATGCCTCTATTCATATAAATTCAAGGAAACTTAATATAAAATACATAAAATTCAAATGAACAAAGTTAAATCTTTCAAAAATAAGTTAAGAATTTGAAAAAAAAATTAAGAAAAAATCCTGGAAATGTAGTTTTGAACCCTACATAACACTTCTTCTCCAAGGCATTCCATTTAGTAACAAAACTGGTTAAATAGATACTTAATGTTCTAAGCATATTTATTTTTTTTATCTAAAAATCTAGACATTAGGGAGAAATCATGCAACCCTGATGAAATTTCAATAAATGGATAGGTTTTGTTAACCTAATAAAAATGTAGTTTTTTTTTCTTTAAGGTTTGGAAAAACTGCCTTTCTCTCTGAGGTACACAAAATCATTTCTCATCCTTTGTAAAAAGATTAAGGGAGCTAAGTCTTAGCTTTAGATTTGGAGTGTTTAGGAAATTAAAAACAAAAACAGAAAAACAAAAAGCTAAACAGAAAAAAAGAAAGGAAAGAAAGTGAAAAGAAAGGAAGGAAAGGTGTGGAAGAAAAAGGTGCTATTTAATGTATAAATCAATTTAAGTTTTTTAATAAGGTTTCTTAATACACTTGATCATGTGACATGAAATTCCACTTTCCTCCTTTCACTCAATGACTCTTGAGGAATAAAAAAAGCCGCATAAGAAAAGATAAGGAGAATAAAAGAAATGAGTCAATAAAAATCGAAATAAATGGGAATTTACACCTTATTTAATGTCAATCTGCTCCAATTCTTGTTTGTTATGTGTACCCACATACATGCCTGGTATTGGCATTTAATGACTTGTTTTGGTATCGAAATATACTCTCTTGCCTTTCAAATTCATGCAGACCTTACTTGTCCTTCAAAGAGGAAAACATCCTGTTTTGGTTAATAGGCTTAAAAAAAAAAGAAAAAAAAAACAAAAGTAAATTGTGATAGCAATTAGGCTCCTTAGTGAGCATGCTCAGTGGGTCTCTGATGGTTGCTAAGCAACCAGCTGAAGGTGTGTGGCAAGAGGGCCCCAAATGCAAAAGCATAAGCACCTTTGGCATAGACTTCACCTGGTCCAGAAACCCATGTCCATTGGTTTAATTAACTATGGGATATCCTTGGGTGGTTTTTTTCTGGACTTTGTACATTGGGGGTGGGGAGAAGGTGTGGGGGTTAGTAAGGGACAGAGAGCCCGGGATGCAGCAGCCTGGGTTCTAGAACCATAGTGAGTACTTCCAGAAACAGCCTCGCGTTTGAATAGGGTCGCAGTTTTATAGCGTGTGCGTGTGACAATTTATTTTTCATTTTGGGAGTCGCAGTTAGCTCTTAGCCACTGCACGCGGGCTGTTCAGTATGTCAGGGCACCATTCTAATCCCATCCTGGATCAGCGTTGCAGCGTACATCGGAAATTTAAGCCTTTCACATAAATCCATTTTCACCTACTCGAGTCATCTAACAGAAAGATTCCAGTTAAACCACATTGTTAAATTAAAGGTTGCAGCCCATATTCAAAAGCCCATTCGCACACTCCGGGGTTCTGCTGAAGAAGCCCTTAACGGTGGGGCAGAGAACTGTGCGGGGAAGTCAAAATGAATCAACTTGGAGAAACCGCACAAAACCCTCCGTCTTTGGTGAGTACAGTGCCATCTCCATCAGCACCTCTAAGTAGCAACCCAACCAAACACCTGGTTCGGTCCACAGTGACAGCTCACTGTCTCTCCAGTGGTAACAATTTAGAGGCAGGATGCTAAACAAGATATATACATGATGTCAAATATTGGCTGCGCACATCTAAGCCAATCACTTCTAAATAAATTAACCATGGCACTGCCTAATACGAGCCACCTGCCTTCTTCCTTGCGTTGTTACAGACCCTACCTGGACCCCCCTTTGATTAAATGTCAAAAGCTTGCCTTGTGCCTGCAGATTTCACTGAAGGCGGATAACAGAAAGGTTCCTCCTGTGACTCCATAAAACTGAAATAAATTCCACTGGCATCTTGTAAATTTTTATTTTCTACAATGACTGCAGGCCCCATCTGCGGCCCAGCTGTTATTAGAACGGGAAGCGTTGGCCCTTCTGCATTACAAAACAGCATAGAACAGTAATTGCCAGTGGAAGAGATTAAGTGTAGACACTAAAAATGTTTACTCGCAATGAATATGCATAACGATGGGTAGGAAACAGCACTGGAAGATTAAAAAGAGAGAAGGGTTTGTTTACAAGGCTGGGGAAAAAAAAAAGAGTGGAATGTCAGTTGGCCCCGAGCCTGAAATAGGAACGAAAAACCTTTGGGCAAGGCATTAGGGAGAAAAACAGATGGTTTGTGAACCTTTTATTAGATAGAAAAATCATTAATCAAGCCCAGGCTGGAAATGGCAGGGTTTTTGGTAGTTCATATTTTAGTTTATTTTTTCTTAAAGTGACAGTATGCTTTTTTTTTTTTTTTTGTCTTTTTTGGGACAGTCATGTATGGATCTTATGCGAATAGGCAATGCTTTTGCACAGCATTCCACATAAAGCCAGCTTCACTTTAGGATAGTGTTAGCTCTGATTTGTTCTACCAAGAAAATTCCTCCGAAGGGTTTCACATTTCAGCACCTGTTTTACCCGTATAGCAATTGAAAAAAAAAATCAAAAAAACTGCGGCATGGAATATCTTTTTCATTTGTGTGCCATTCCTTTGCTTTTGGAACTTGGGGAAGAAAATGGAGAAGAGGAAATTTTTGCATGTGAGGGCTTTGCTGAGTTGATTGATTCACAGTGGTTTAAGCAAAAAAAAAAAAAAAAAAAAAAAAAAAAAAAAAGATATCTAGGAATAATAATTACAAATTGATTCATCTCCTGAGAGGGAATCCATGCCATTTCATCGGGAAAAGCCATCCAGAAGTTAGAAGGGCCCCATTTGAAGCTGTACTTTTGATAAAACTAATCTGTGTCCTTTGGACTTGAGGAGGTTGTATTAGACATTTCTGTTGCAGTGAAACTTTCAGGGAAGGGCATATCCTAGTGATTAACAAAATTCTGGAATTAATGGTGCAATGGCCAGTCATTTGCTACTAACCAGTCACGAAACCCTAGGGAATGCCTTATTTCAGGGGCACTATTGTTTAAATGGAATGCTTGGAACGTTCACTTTCATACACACACACTATGTGTGTACATAAGCATACTTATATAAGCATACCACCTAGACGTGCACATGCTCAAGGCTCAAAGAGTTGCTGGGTTAGACTGTGCCAACTTCAGGAGTGGAATGCAGGGTGGTAGGATAGCAGAATAAAATCACCTACAGCCAGACTCGGGGTTAATCTTGATATTTTAGTCCTAGACGTTTGCCATGATCTGCCATGTGTTTAAAGTTCAGGAGTCACTTGGATGTTGGGCCCTTGAGATCAACTATAAAGTGTGGCTGTTCATCTGGTTGTCACTATTGGACCTAACTCTTGGTGATGCAGGACCACCATGGTATCCATTTATAAGAAATTGGAAGGTTCTTGGAAAGGATGTCATTCAAGTTTTCACCCTTTTAGTGGGAATTTTTTTTTTTTTTAAATAACTTCACTCACTGGTAAATATCAGCAATCCATAGGAAGTTCCTCTTTGATTAAAAGTGCTCCCAGATAATCCGTTTGTTTCCCCTCTTCCATGAAAAGAATTGTGGAAATTAAGGCCAGAAATCCCCCACTACGTCATCTGATATTCCTCTGATCATGAGGCCTACCCTCCAGAGTAAAGAGAGACCAGTTGACCTCATTAAAATGGGAAGAAAAAACAGAAAAAATGAGAAGGCTCACAGCAGCTTTTCAGTTCTGATATCACTCCACTCCCTCTGATGATCTTTCTTCTGAAAATCTGCAAATCTGGCCTTCCTTTTCTTTTCCCCTACTTTCCTCCTGAACTTATCTTCATGCATTTGCCTGGTGTTAATGTCATTGTTATATAAAGAATGCCAAAGAGGAGTGACCTGCTGTGCAGATTCCACAGCCTCCAACCAACCTCCCTCTGTGTCCTGGGCTGGCTTTATTGAAGAAACAGAAATTCAAAGATGGGGTTGATATGCTCCTTTAAAAACACTTTTACAACACAGTTAGCATTTTCTGTTTTCTGACATTCTTTTCTCTAAAGAGATGCTTAAAGCAAAAAAAAAAAAAAAAAAAAAAGGTTTCCTGCCACGAAAATGACATTAATATTTCGTAAATCAAGAACTAAGATAATGTTTTGGCTGCTACTGAGACGTTTACCTTATGTCGTTTATCTAAATGCTTTTCGATTAAAACATGACACAATTTTTGGACTGGCTTTCACCGGAAAAAACAATTCCAAGAACTTTCTTCTTTCAGAGCCTAAAATTCTTTAGTATATTCTTCATCAGAATTCACTGTGGAGCATACAGCCTTTCAGTTCATTGAAAAAGACTTCCAAATCATAAATCTTTTCCAACATCACTGGAGTGCACTAAATCAAATAATTTACTAAAAGTAAAGGAGAAACTTTCAAATGAAAACCATAAAAATATGTTTATAAACTTTCAAGTATCTGCAATGTCAGTAACTCTGTTTCTAAAGAAAAAAATACTTTTTGATATTGACCTATTAACTTAATTTGTTCAAACAATAGTGTCTTGTATCAAAGAGAACAGCCCACAGACCTTTATATAATTAAGCACTCCTGAATGAGCATCTGCTGGAGGAACTATTAAGATTAAAAAAGGGATTGTGAATTTCTAAGCTTTTTACCTATGAAAAATGTGAGGAGGGCTGAGGAGTTAGAAGCTGTGCTAATGGGGGAAATCTGAGTTTCTGATGTTTTACATGAACATTATACTTTTTTCTCACAAAGTTGCTTATAATGTGAATATTTTTATCTCTGCTACTTTATTTTCCATGTTGTCTATGGTTAATGGTGAGTCCTTTTTTTTCTCTCTCTTTTAGGACCTTAAGGGTTTTGCTGATTTTTGTCACATTAGATTTCTGGAGAGGAAAACACACTTGTGGAGCAGCTATTTCAAAACATCCAGGGGAATAACAGTTACCCTCCTCCCCGCAAAAAAACAGCATTATGAATCTGCCATGAACCATTCAACAGCAAACCAAAGACGAAAATTAAGGCCAAACTGCTTCTCTGGGGAATAGCGAAGAACAATTTCTTTTCAGACTGTGTATACACAGAGAACTGCCCACATAGTTCCTGAGTGCTGGACTAATAACTCTACAATGAACTTCCCTCAGCAGAGGAGCCTCCTAAAGGGTTGCGAGGGGTAGAAGCTGGCAGAAGCTGGAAGAACCCAGAAGGGGACGGTCCTGAAGAGGATGTACCTGGGTCCAAACACAGAGCCGCTAGGACTGCTAGCCTTGCATATGTTATGGCACATCATTAATAACAATGATCAAAAGAAAGAGAATGTCTTAACAGCTGCATTAAATTATTATGGAAATTGGCATTTTAAAATGAATTCAGGGTGAGACAGTAACAAAAGAGCATCTCCATATATAAAGAATGGGAGGTGTTGGAAGGCTGGAGAATCATTCTCAAAAGTGACCAGCAGATATCATTTTATCTCTCATTTATTCTTCCTTGCATTTACAGAATTTGTAGAAAGATGTTCTTCATCATGCCAACTGAATGAATGAATATGCTTTACCAAGATTGCGTTTTCTGGAAGAGATGGGAAACACTCAATACGTTACGCAAATATGCTTATAAGGAGAGCTGGCTACGACACTCTATTCTTCAATTTAACTGGAATTATATATTATCAAAGCCCAGTATTGAAATGAATGTGGTTATCATGGAAGCAAAGGATTTTAAGACAATCTAATTTTAATGTAACTATTTCATGTTAATAAGAAATTAAAATATAAAATAAAAGCATGAAATTTCCATTTTGTCCTAAAACAGAAACAGGAAAAAAATTATTTGGAGTTGTGTATCATGGGAAGTTTTGATTTTTCAAGATGTTTTCAATGTATTCCTTCTTTTTTTTAAAAAAAAAACAATGAGAGTCTAAAAAGTCATGATTAATTGATTACACTGAACCTATAAAATGGATTTTTTTCCCTTTAATTGTCAGAGAATTTGATGAGGAAAAAGGGACAAAAATTAGGCAATGCTGAGGTTGTTTGTTTTTGCAAATCAGGTATCCAAAAGCTGGCTCAAGGTTTTCCTTGTTGCCTGAAAATTTTGGTGCCTGGTATAGAACTAACCTGGATTTCTTTATTCACTACCAGGAAGCTGGGAAAAGTCTCTTCCTCAAAACTTATGAATGAGGGACAAATGCTTCTTAATTGATTACTAGTACCAAATGAAGAACAAAATCCTCCAAGAACCATGCGGAGCTTATATCTTATGCAAGGAGAGTGATATAAAGATAAGTTAAATTTTTATCCTTGAACTCAGCTAGATAGGTATTTGGGTGTTTCTTTTGACATTTGATACTGACTTGAATGGACATCCGTTGGCAGAAGATAAGATAAGAGTTTTAATCTGGATGACTTTGGTTTTGTGATTATTTGGAGAGAAGCCATGTCTAGTTCTATCTTGGCAATAGGTATGTCCATTTTCGATGTGTCCATATTCTATGACTTTGCAGAGTGCTAGTCATTGCTAGAGGTTTTAGAAATATGCCTCTGGAACATGACAAGGAAAACCTTCGTAGGAATATGCCCGAAGATCAGCTGCATCCTAGTTATGGTGACTGCTGTAATCCCATCATGGACTGGGGGACAGGAAAAGAGTCATGGGAACAGGTATTATAAGCAGCCATCCCTACCTTGTCTCTTCTTTGTTGACTTCCAATTCCTGCACATTTGAAACATATAAGACCCACATAGCTGCAATGAGATAAATTATCCTGCGTTCTCATGGGTTGTTAAGTTTAACTTTGCAAGTGTGCCTGGACTGAGCAGAATTTTGATAAACACTTAGCCCTTCATGTGTAATTTTTAGTCTTGGTAAAATATTAAAAACAACTGGTGGATATATGTTTTAGAAAATATTCAGAAGTAGGAGACTCAGATCAAATGAATGAAAAACTAGGAGTGGAACCCGGACTTCTGCATTTTAATAAAGCTTTACTGGTTGTTCCAATGCTCAGTCAGGCTTAAAAACTACAAACCTATATTGTCTCATGAACCAACATGCACACACAGTCTTAAAATATGGATGGGCTAAATTTTGTGGTGTTGGCTCCCCAATTGAGCAGGGAATGCGCAGGAAGTGAATGGTATACCATTCATCTGAAAGAATTAATGCACTTCTAGGAGTGCTCAGTTTATACTCCGAGAATAACTTAAAGACCCCATAATTTCAAGCTCCTGGAACAAGGGCATAGTTGTCAGAATATACATGGCTCTTTAACAGATAGAGTGGGAATATCCAGAATGACTTTGCAATATGTCTAAACAGCTTCATCCTGTTGATTCCATTTGCTGTTTTCTGGCCTTAGTTCGAAGCCTTAGCAGGTGCTTTCTGCACCTACCTTCCTCCTCATCAATGCTGGTTAGTCCCTGAGGAACCATTTGAGTCCAGAGAACTGCTGGGACTGCAGAATGAACAGCCCTTTAAAAATACTGAATGCACCTTCAGGTCAAAATGTCTTTCATTCACATTCTGCAAGAGGCTGTACTTCCATTCCAAGAACAACTTTCCATTTTTTTTAAAGTGTGTTTTCAGGATGGAAAAATGTGGAAAGATAAGGTCTTTGGGGGAAGTAGATCATCCCTGGGAATGACTTGGAATGAGTTTTCCTGATGAGTTATGGGAGCATGAACACATATCCTGTTTTCCTTCTCAATTCAGAGAGATTTTCACACAGACGCCTGTTTGCTCCAACTCATTCATTCTGTTTGCACGCCTTTTGCGAAGACAACTGAAAGGAAACATTGGCTCAAAGGTTCCATCCCAGGTGTGATGAGGATTTCTGGAAGGACAGTTCTTGTTGAATGTTATAATTGTCTGCAACTCATTTTTCCTTTCTAAGGAATTCCAAAATGAGCCATCCACTCTCCACATCCCAGATGTTGTTGTAAACCAGAATTTTGGAACATTTGAATTAAAATTCAATCCCCTAACGTTCAGCTGAGCAAACCAAACACTCACAAAAATGTATTTGTGCAATGGTTCACATGATTTCCTCACTGCAATGCGTCCTGGACCGCATGACTCAGTCCCCAGTGAACTGACATACCGTACTGTAAATTTTATAACAACCAAACTCCAGGATGCTAGAAATGTGGCTCTGTTTCATGTTTTTGAGAGACTGAAGCTCTGAAAACATCCTCTAGTGTTGATTTTTACAAGACCCTTAAGTTATATTGTTAAAAAAAAAACATGCAAACAAAACAAAACAAAAACACAAAAATCACCTAATATGTTCAAGTCTGTTGAAAAGTTTCCTGCAAAGAATTGGCAATTGTTTCAGCAAGACAAGGATCTTGAAGAGCACATGTCTTAGGGGATTGGAATTATTGACTATTTTCGTGTCTAAAATAAAGTAAATCATTTTGGGAAATGTAAATGACCACGATTTAAAACCAGTTGAGAGAGAGCCCAATATATATTAAATAAGAAATGCTTCAAAAAGTTTACATGAATCTCCAATGTTAAATTGGAACACGTACAAATCTCAGTTTTCCATTCCTCCTCCTGCCCACCGTTCACCTGTGTTTGTATAATGGAAACCAGTCACTACAGCTCTGGCTACACATCTGTTTCATGCATGTGCGATTACAAGCCATTTTAGCAACTAGTAAAACTACAGGTGTCTGGGTTTTAATGTAACCATTTTAAAAGAGCAGTTCATGGGCCTCTGATTATTATTTTTTATAGCTAGCAATGTTCCTACCATAGAGTGCCAGCTCAAGGGTTAAACATAACTCTGTTGTACTTCCATCTGGTGGACTCTCTGAAAACCATTTGAAAATTAATTTTTAAACTTTGAAACCATACTGATGCACACAGTTATCACTGTATTCTGCATAGTCAGCCTCTACCTACGGCTGCTTTTGCATGTGTCCAGCAGCAAGCAATTAACATGATTTTGAGTACTGGAGGCCAAGGCCATGAAATATATATATATATATATATATATATACATATATATATATATATATATATATATATATATCTGTTTGGCTTGCTTACTCCTGTATAACATAATAGAGACCATAATTACCATCATATCACTGACAAATAATGTTGACACATGGTTTTGTAATAGCTATAGGATGTCCATTGGTCCTTACAGTAAGAAGTTCAATTTGATTTGGGATTTATCTCTCATCATTTAAGTGTAGTGGGATGATGTAAGAGTTCCAAGAACTCTTTGATAACTGCTGGAATCTATTGTTTACCAACAAAATGCTTCAAGAACAAATCTGTTCTTTGAAGAGAAATACAGATGTGTAAAAAAATATAAGTGGATACAACTTATTTACAGGCTAATCTAATTAGACTAAAAATAGGATTGTAAATTTAAAAAAAAATGCCACCCAGTGCCACCGAACTCAGCACACATGGTGAAAAGGACAAGCCAAAATCAATTACAAATTTGACTTTGCTGCACAGTGGTAGGGACAGGTCGAGCTGCTATATTTAAGGCTCTGGTGACATTTCTATTACAAATATAAGCATCATTTTTCCAGGGATTTATTGCTCAGCCATAACAATTTTTAGACAGGATCATTTATGAAATTCTAGGACTTGGCTCCCAAGCCAGATATTTTTTATTTACTTCTTTTAAATTAAGAGAGTTTAAATGTTCTGGATGAATGAAAACAAATTAATAGTGAGAACTGGGAAAGTTTCCTTTGTTAAATAAAATTTGGCCATTTCACAGGAGCATTAGAGAATGTAGTTAATTTCTTGGTAATATATTTTCATTTGCTTTTTATCTACTTCGGCCTGATGATGCTTCTGTGACAGAGATGGAACCTAGGAGTGATGACATCCCAAATGTGTTAATTCTCCATATGCTAATTAGTCACTCAAATTAGTGGCTGAACTTTTTCCTTATATTTTATGATAGCTTTAAAACACAATAAATGAAGACAAACTTTCTAGAATACATGAGAATTTGACTCTAACATTATTTTTGGGTAATATTTTAAGTGTGTCAAGTCCATGATTAAAACCCTCAGCAGTGACTGTTATCTTCTGAATATTCAAGGTGCCCCCAAATCTGTTCCCAGCTTACCTTTCCCACCTTAGCCTTCACTACTTCTCTTGATGAATTCTATTTCACAGTTTACCTAGACTTTCTCGCTTTCTCAGACACTTACTATTTCTACCCTCTTACCTTTTCATTTAACCAAATTTGGTGCCATTCTCCTAGGCCTAATTCTAATACCAGTACCTTAAAAAATGTATTCCTGATCTTCCTTACAAAAATAATTTCTTCCTCTGAATATTTAAAAGTAAATTTCTTGCAATATTTTTGTATGTCTTATCTATAGTATGCATGCTAGAGTAATGCTCAATGAATGTTTGTTGATCATATAAATGGATGAATGAATAATATCTATTATTGAAGATTAATTTAGTCTTGGATTTATGCCTCCTATTAGGGTCTGGCAATAGAAAAATAACACAGTATGACATGTAAGTATATAAATGCAGAAATAAAATATGGATTTTAACACTATATCCTTAGGATAGAACAGAAGAAAGATTCGTTTGCTCCAGTGGGTCATGTTCCAAACTGGGCTTGCACCATCACGTGACAACAAAACATTTTCCTAAAAAGTTTTCTTTGCTTCCAGTGTATCCACTCTTCATAGGCTGTCAGAATGAACCTCCTAATACCCTAATGTCCATCCACTGCTTGGAAATGTTTGATGACTCAGGATGTGCACTTCTGATGGTCTGCAAGTGACATTCACATCCCTTAAGGAGCCACTTTAGTGATTTCCAAAATGCACCTCCCTGGTTCCATCTTCTCTTATCACCACCACCTGCCCTGTGTCTCATCTCATGGGCCAACTTGACAGTGCATTGAACATTCCAATGGCAGAAGAACTCTTCCTCACTTTCTTCATGTCAAAGGACTCCTGCAGTTCAGCCCCAGTGCTCTGTTCTCTGCTAAGCCTTCTCAGATTCTACTAGTCAGAATGTATTGTTTCATTTGAAACTTTGTTTCTACCTATATTTCACTGCATCTAGACCTAGTAGGTTGTATTTTCAGCCCTAGCAGGTCACTATTTCTTGAAAACAGGAACTAAATCATGGTATTTGTATCTCTTTGCATCTGGGGCACCTTTTCATGCTCCTTCCCACACAGTAATTGATTGCCTTGTGATGAATTCAACCACAGCATTCGGGTGTAAAATTCACTTCAATGTCTACTGTATGCTTAGGATAAATAAACAACTTTGGAAAACAGTGATTAGCCGTCATCAGTTAATGATGTGATTATATTGGGTGATACGTTGAAGGGTAGGCAGATTTAAGTGAATTATCTTTATATCATTGTTCTCATGCCTACAGTATATTGATTAATGAAGAAAAAGTATGATTTTTTTTGAAAACTTACCTTTAAATTCTTTTCTTAAATTTAGGATAGTCTAGAATTGAATGGTCTCTTTCATTATATTGGCAGGTATAATAATATCTTTAGTGTTGTGTAGTTTTATTTAAGTTTGGAAAATCAGGTGGAGTCAAATACCTATGGAATAATCGATTACCTCACTCTCCATGGAAATAATCTACCTTTCAGAAAAGGTCAAAGAAACTCCTTTATTTATTTATTTTTATTAACCTTTTTCTTTTAAAACAAGCTCCTTTTGTAGAGAACAAAAGTAGGCTTGAATTTAACTTTGCGGGTTGTCTGGACTATAAAAGTAAAAGTATAAACCAAGCCACCAAATGAAAAGAAACAGGGGGTCTCTTTCATTTGGAAGAGAAATTGTAAAACACTGCTCATACCAGACATTTATTCATTTTTATATTTCATGCATTTTAAGAGTTGCTATTGCAACTATAATATTTTAAATACTCAATCTTTAAATGTTTACCCTTTCCCTAGGGCTAAGAATCTGAATGTGGGATGGGTGGCTCCTTCTCAAGATGCAAGAGCCCCAAGTGCTTTTACAAGTAGACTCTCCCTTATTTTTAAAAGTCCCTAAGGAGAGCTTCTAGCACATATATAATGTCAGATTTCTACAAAGGGCGTTGAACATTGTCTATTGACCGATAGCTGGAACACAGCTCTCTGATGACACTGAAGGTGAGGGTGAGGAATTATCATAGTACTGAAAATTTTGCACTGTGGCATTTGGTAATATGGAAATGCACTCAATTTTTCTTACAGATAGGAATACAAAACCCAGAGCATGAAAATGACTTCTCTAGATAGGGACTGATCTGGACCAAGAGTTGTAATTTTCTCAGTGCCCAGTGTTTTTCTATCATCATCTCCCTCTTCTCTCTGTTATAGATTTGGGGGGTTTCCCTCCATGGTAAACCCTGTGATCTAGCCCTTTAATTGATTTTGTTCCCTTCTGAGCTTGGCAGCAAGTTGGAGGTAAGCACAGCTGCATGACTGCTGAGCATGCTCCAGATGCTTTCAGATGGAGACAGAAGCTCTTTTATCCTGTGAGCTCCAGCTGAATCAGGAGACCAGAGGTCAGGACTACCTGTATACATTTTCTTTAACATACCAGCCAGCTCTACTGACAGAATTGTATGGCTCCACATGTCCAAATTCAAAAGAGACTTATATAGCAAGGGATTCCTACTGAAGTATAACATGTGGTAAGTATGCTAAAGCTCTTTAAATGAGTCAACTAGACGAGTATAAAAGAGAGTACTACTTTGCATATTTTCTGTAACAGTGCTGTCTGGTAGAACTTTCTGAAATGATGAAAATAGTCTATATTGGTGTTGTTCAATATGGCTGCCACAAGTAACATGTGGCTGCTGAATACTTGAAATGTGGCTGCTGTGACTCAGAAACTGAATTTAAATAGTCTCATGTGATTACTGATGTCATATTGAATAAAGCAGCTCCATATTGAATATGTGGTTGACATGTGATGGGATTAAAGTTCTGTAAACAGAATGTAGTTAGTTTGCCATTTTTCTCCTCATTGATAAAATCAATGTTATGGAGTGAATAATAATGACCCATGTGATAAAATGGCTAAAAGAATTCCTCATTGAAATTACGGTGCCTTAGACAAATAGTGCAAATGCCTACAATATTTCCATTATGATAGAGATTAATGCATGTTTTAGAAAAGCCAAAGGATCTGCAGGCGAATTAAAATATGACTCTGCTATTTTCAGAGAGAACTTGAACAATTAAAATATTTATTTGAATTTATTTTATTCTTTTTTATGGGCAGTTTACTCTTCATTTTCTCTTCCTCTCTGTACCAGTTAGCTATTACAATAATAATGGTGCATAACAAGCCATCCCCAAGCTCATTAGTTTAAAACAACAATCATTTCTTTTTATTCACAAACCTGAGTTTGGTCAAACTAAAAGCATTTTATAGCCATAGGCTATACTCAACAGGTGTTGGCACCAAGCTTCAAGTCATTCCATTCTGGTCTGTATGTCTTCCATGTTTCTGATACCTGTGGGTCCTCATGTGCATGTTATGCTCATGGTGATAGCAGAAGTGCAGAAGAGCAAGTCAGGTTGCATGAGCACACTTCAAATCTCTATTCATTTCTTGTCTGCCAGTATCACATTGGATAATTAAAGCCAAACATCCAAACCCAGCATCGAAGTAGCAGAGTCTCCTATGTTTCATCCACAAACGTATGAAGACAAAGCATACATTTGGCAATTATCTAATTGGCTATATTCTCTATAACCAAATCTTCTCCAAATAGTTGGCATCTACTAATTGATAAGATCAATATTAATTTATAAAATAAGAATAGTAGTAATAATATTTGCCTCACTTAGGATTTCTTAAAATGAATAAATTTGATATTGTAAATATGTTACTCCTATCTCCATAATTAACCTGTGAATTCAATGCTATTTCAATAAAAATCAGATGGTTCTAAAATTATGACTGAAACACAAAGAACCAAGAAAGTTAGTGAATTTTGAAGAATAACAACATAGGAGAACTAGATCTATTAGTTTAATAAATAAATCTAGAAGAAATGGTTTACCTTGAAATTAGATACCTAATAACACCAATGCTTAAAAATAAATTCCAGGGAGGATTAAATAACCAACTATTAAGGAAAATTGATGCTTTTAGTAAAATATCTTTGTAAGTGCAGCTGTCTTACTTATGATGTAAAAATCATAACTCATAAAGAAAAAGATTTAGGACTTCGGCTACACTAAAAGTCCAAATTTTTATAAACAAAACACACCAAAAATAAAGTTAAAAACAACAACAACAGCAAAAAAAAAAAAAAAAAAAAAGCAAAGAAATACCGGATAAGAATTACTATCAAAGACATAGACATATAACAAATTCCTGCAAATCAGTAAAAAAACACAGCCCTGTATAAAATGGGCAAAGGATGAGAACAAGCAATCCACAGAATGACTAACCCAAATGGCCAACACAGGCATGCAGGCATGCTGGTCACACTAGGAATGATTGATGTGCAGATCAAAGCCAATCAGATTAGTAAGGCATAGTTTGGCAAAAAGGTGAAGTAACAGGAATATTTGAGGACTTGTTGAAATCACTTTGGAGAAAAATTTGTCAATATCTAGTCAAGTTGAAGAAAATGCTATATCTGGCCCATTTCTGCAAACATGCATCACAGAAACTCTCACTTATACAAGGAAACACATTAAATATTGCTAGTGCAAC